>NW_004567128.1:3067885-3130179 GCF_000260355.1 Condylura cristata
GGGGGCTGGAGGCATTCTCTGCAGGATCAGTCTTTATTATAGGGATCTGTCTGTGACTGAAAGGACATCTAGCATGTGTAACCTCAACTACCAAGACTGGGTGCCGTCCCCCATTGACCAGGGAAACCTCCACCCTTTTGAGAAATACTGGAGATGATACTTAAAAATCTCTCCAGCTGGAAAGTCTGATGGTCGGTAGTAGACACATCTCACCTTTTTCTCAAGAGAGTGCAATTTTCAAATTCCTACAGATGCATGGTTTCCCAGTGGGCGGGAACGCCCCAAGATGGCAGACTATTCATGAGATGGTTGAGGGGAGAGGAGGGAGGTAATGAAGCAAGTCCTGTCCTTGTTCCCAAGCAACAGAACAGGGAACAGCGAGGTAGCAATTATCAAGATCCACCCTCTCCCTGCTGGGAACCCAGATGGTGTGGTAGCAGAGACCCCCATGTTCATAAACTAAGTGGTAAGACGGTGGATTTTATAAATAGGATATATAAAAATGCACTGGGTTATAAATCTGTGGGATGAAGCAGAAAAGAATTCTCTGAACAAGTAAGATGCACAGAGGATTTTGTACTCCCTTACCACTCTTTGCTACCTATTTTTCTCACATAAATAGAAGCTGCTGAAAGAAGCACTTGAAATGAATTAAGAAAAAGGGGGGAAAAAAGAAAAAAACAGAACAAGGGAAACAGGCACTTGTTACATTCTCCATAGAACATCCCTGTAACTGGGGGTAAATGGACTTATTTGCAGTTAGGAGAACAGGATTCAACAAATGCCAAGTGTATACAAGACTCAGCACTGTACCAATATGTATTATATATATATGTGTCTGTGTGTGTGTGTATTATATATATATTAATATATATATATATCTATATATATATATCTAGCTAGATAGATAGATAGGTAGACAGACAGACAGACAGACAGACAGGTAGAAGGAAGACAGACACACAGATAGATGGCGCTGTACTACCAGTGAGTTCTTTAATTCGCTCAAGGTCGGCTGAGCAATACTTGGTGATGCCAGGCAGTGAAAGCAGAGCCCAGCCGCAGTGTGTGCTGTATGTTCCGTCACGCTGCTCTTGGCGTCTGAGGGCCCCACGGCGTCCCAGAGGCCCGTCTGTAAAGGCTGTTTATGTGCTCCAAGGGGCACTTCCTCCCTGCTGAGAGCTGAGTAGCCTCCCGGGACCCTGGCATGAGATGCAAGAGAGCAGCTCTCTAGACATAACTGAAAATGTGTGTGCCAACTGGCCAGTTCAGACTAGTGATACATGATTTGGAAATACATAAAAATTAATATTGAAATTTAAGACTGCACTCTAGTCGAAGAGCGTGAAGATTTTATGCAAACTACAGTCTTTCTTTAATATTAGATAAAATGCAGATGCAAGGTACATGGGGACTTCCCTTAGGGTCATTTGTCTATTCTGAAATACTTTTTTATCCCATGTACAAACTGATGAGCTCATGTCTATCACATCGATCTTATTCCAAATAACCTTTGGCTTTCAATATCTTTGCTTATATGTAGTCTATATATGCTAAGACAGACTTTATTAAACACCCCAAATTACACACTACCACATAGTAGACATTAAAAAGCAGTTAATAAGCCACGTGATAACAACCTAGAAGATAAAATATACGTGCATTTCCTGTATGTGGTACATGTTTATGTAGAGAAGTTCCCAATATCCGTAGCTCTTATGACCTAGACTAAGGCAATTGGAACATGTTATTCTTCCAAATGAGATTTCATTTTTATGCCTTTTAGTGTTCTGAATATTTCAAACTTAAACAATCAAGGCAAAAATCTGTTACTGACTCTAGGTCAAATAATAAAGGGCCAAGAAAACAAAAGATGCATTATTCCTGAGAACTTATCACTATTAAGCATCCTCCTTTCCCTCTTAGCTCCTTGCTGCTGTTCTATTTATATTTTTATACACAAAATAGTCTACACCTCTATGTCTAATAAATTGGGTTGCTTCGTGGGCTGAGCGTTCTTGGATTTTTACAAGCAGCATGTCAAAGCTGAATTTTCATCATGCACTGAAACTCTACCCCAGGGTGTTTTCATTTATATTTAATGTAAAATCAAGGATATTAGAGGTGGAACAGACTGTTCTTCATTGAACCCAATCAACAGTATCAGTTCACTTTGAATTCCAGAAATAACATTTGGAATGTTCTTTCTGATAGAGCACTTTAGGGTGTCCTGGAACTTGGTAATTTCAAAACTGAATAGCCAAACACAGTAACAAAGGAGACCTCTCTCAGGATTTATAATAAAGAATACCAAGTTTGGAGAAAGCTGCTAGAAGTGAGAAGATTTTTTTTAGCACATGCATATTTCTCACCCTTTAATTTCCTGCCCGCATCCTGCCCCCTGAGCACCGTGCACCGTGCGGTACCAGTTTCCATTGTTCGGCAAGGTAATATGATACGCGGGAGGCCCCCGAAGTAGCCTTCTCTGTAATTTGTTTTCTTTTCTCTATCAAGTCCTTCTCCTTAGGCTCTCAAATATACAGTGGGTCTTAAAAGTGGCATAGCTGTGATTAGCAAGAGCCTTTTCGGCAGCAGTGAAATGTGATTTAAATTAGCTTAAGCCAAGAAGTTGAATCCATGCCTGATGGAACTCTAGAGGACATGCGCGGAGCCCAGCCGGCTGGCCCGTGTCACCTCCTTTCTCAGGAGCACCCCTGCCAGGAGTGTCGAGACTAACCCTGAGCTCCAGGCCACATGCGACCAGCTTGCACAGCCCAAGGGGGTGAAAGAGGACCACATCCCCCTAAGCCCGGACAGGGCTTCCCCCTAGACTTCCGGGCAGGGCTCTCCCTGGCCTCAGAGTGGTGACTGTCCACCCCTACGGGAATTCCTGCACCCAACGGGGAGCCATGCTGGGACACTGGGTCTGGGTCCGGTGGTAGAGGCGGGCGCAACCCCACCTGGAGATTTAGCACCAAGTGGCCGTGCTGGTGGCTGTCACTGAAAGAATGGACTGATTCCTGGTCATGCAAAATAAATGATTGTCCCTGGTCACTCTTGGCTGCAGGTTGTTTCAGAAACGTTGATTCTGGAACATTTTGACCAGGGTCATCAGTGTAGCAAGTTGCCATCGTCGACTCATGTTCCCATCACCCAATTTCAGCAGCCATAATCATCAACTCATGGCCGTCACCCGTGCCCCAACACACTTCCCCACCCTTTCGTGATATTACAGCAAACCCAGACATTGCATCATTTCATCTCTAATCGTTCAGTGTCAATTTCTAAAGGCGCAGCGATCTTGGCGGACAAAAACCCACTATGGCACTACCGTACCCTACAAATCAATGCTGTGTCCTAAATGCTAGCACATCTCTGGTCAGTATTCAGATCTCTTCCGTGGCCTCATAAATAATCCCTTGTCACAATATATGTGCAGCAAGAGCCATATAAAACCCATACACTGTGACTTGTTGATATGTCTTTTAAGACTCTCTTACAAGAGCTTCACCCATCTCCTTTCTTGGTTTTCAAAATGATTTATACTTTAAGAAAATAAGTTATTTGTCCAGCAGAGATTCCCAGACAGTGGACTGAGTGGACAGCATCTCTGGGGGGCCTGTCACATACTTCCTGTGAGAGTCTGAGGTGTCTTTATGGAGGTTGCTGTGCACCTGAATTCTCCAGGGGTACACCACATGCATGTGTCTCCTCCTGTCCTTCATATGCTGTGAGGAAGCAGCTACTGATCTTCCTTGCCAAGATCCAGCGTTTCATCAGTGATTGCAAAGAGGTGATACTGGAATTCCATCCTTTTCCCTTCAATTACTAGCTGAGTAGCCCTACAAATGGAAACTATTTATTACTCTGAGGAACATCCCTATGAAAGGCAGGACACATCCTTCATTTGGCCCTTTTACAAACTACGTTTCAGCACCAGTTTTTTTTTTAAGATGTATTTATTTATTCATATAGAACTGGGGTACAGGCCAGAGATGCAGAGGGTGAGAGGATTCACCAGAGACAGAGTGGGGAGCAGAACAGGCAGATCGACGAAGTCCACCGCTGAGGGGAGCAGCGGGCGGGTCAGGAGAGGTCTGCCACGCCATGTGGCCACCTCCAGGGCAGGCGGGGATCAAACTCATGTAGAAGGGGCTTTAGCTTCTTAGTGCTGTGCTTTAACCCGCTGCGCCACCAGGGAGGGCCTCAGCACCAGTTTTTATACCAATGAGTTGTGTCACTGGCATTCCCCAAAAGGCAGGTGCTTTGAAGTATCCCTTATGAGCTTTTGGAGGTACATATATCCCAGACATGTAGATGCACGGATGCTATTACTCTCATGGAAGCTCCACTTGTCTTGTCTTTGGTAAGTGGGCGCTGCAGTGGGCTACTGAGTCCTTCCAGCATGACCCAGGAGTCTCTCCTAGTGTGTGGCTGTCTGAGAGAGAAGGTGCTCAAGCTTGGCTCGTATGTTTGTTGCTCTAGATCTGGGACCAGTCATTTCTCCAAGGAGCCGCGACTCCTGCCTTGGGCAATAGCATGTGGTCATCTGAGTGCTAGTGTGCTCGCTGCCCAGGGGAGGGCTAAGGGGCGTGTGTGCGTCTTTTATAGCTAAATGCCAATATGCCTGATGCATATCCAGAAGAAAAAGTGTTAAGTAGCTTCATCTGTTTTAAATCTTTATCTCCTTTTTCTAAAACTGTAAGTCCCAACTCTCAGTGACCCCTACCATGATTTTTCAGCTTTACCCGTCGCACACAGCAGCTCTCTCTCAAAGCACCTGGCTTCTGAGCACGTTTTGGTCTTGTTCTATACTGCAGGTCCCCAAGATAGGGGACCCCCGGGAATGCCCAAAACACTGCTTTTAAGTCCCTTGTGACCATTCTCCTCTGTGTCACTCTCCCTCCAGCTAGACTCACGGTACAATTTTTTCAACTTCTAATTTTAGGGCTGTCTTTTTCTTGTGAGGCATTTGTAATTTTGTTTTAAAATTATGGACCGCTTTAAGCTGCCACCAACTGGATATACAGTTTCTTTATTTCTTTTTATATACAATTTGGGGAGGGGTTATTTAACTGTGTTTTATAATTATGTGTATTTGCAGGATTCTCAAGTCACATCTAGAAAATGCATGTTCAAGGAAATATGTAAAATCTGTATCTGTCCTCCTCCCGTGTATGTAGCACTTTTTCACGTAACTGTGTGGCTCGCTCTCCCATTGCATGAGATGGGCACACGCTCCAGTTTCTCTCCGTTCCTGGAAGAGGTGGTAAGCAAGACTTCACTTTTCTTATTTAACTATATATCCTACCGATGGCTACGCCACAGCATCGTGGTTCATCTGGATGTGTAAGAGAGGTGTAGGAATTAGGAAGACGGATCTTTCGTTCTTCTAGTTGTAATTAGAATAAGGCCTTTCTGGAGTGGAACGGACCCTACCACTAACCTACCTTTAGAAAAATGTCCGGCTTTGGCCTGTTGGTGTCCAAATCTGAACAAGATGAAGTGAACTCAGTAATTGGTCTCTCCCTCAAGTAATATCTTGATGCTCCCAGCTCATACTAACCCTGTAGGGCCAGAGCCTACTTACCTCTGCTCTTCGCCCATTCTTCTTTCACCCCACTTATGGGTAGGTGTGCTGCACCCACTGTGTCAGGACAGACCCAACCAGCCACTGCTTGTCGCCCCAGCACCAGAGTGGTGATCTGACAGGGAACCTTAGCCACCTTGGCTGCTTGGGGGGCGGCCCTGCTTACCCGGGGTGTGTGCGGCTTGCTTTGCCTGGGTGGGAAACTCCGCTTCCTGTGAGAACCTGGGGTGGCCCCAGCAGGTTGCTGGTCTCCGGTCCTAGAGTCACTTTCTCTGCGTCCCGCTCCTCCCACACAAGCCGTCGGTGCTTGTCTTAGCGTCTGCGCTTCGGTGCCCACGCGCAATCTCACCACCTAGTCCTACTGGGTGTGTTTCCCATGGGTTTCGATTTACCCTTCCTAGTTGTCCCCACTCTCTTATTACAGAATTCCAGATTGTTAAAAATAAATAAATAAACAAGCTACTACCAAGTTCATCTAATCCTCCAACGGCTACAGATTTCGCAAAACCTTTTCAATCTGAACACGTGTGTGTGTGTGTGTGTGTGTGTGTGTGTGTGTGTGTGTGTGTAGTCAGAGTCAAGCCCAGATGCCAAGTGGACACCAACTGTGGCCAATTGTTCCACCCCAGCAGACCATTTCACCACAAGAAGGGATTTTAACTTACCACCAGAGAAGAGAACTTATCAGGCTTTTCATTTGCTCCAAGGATAGTGAGAAGAGGGGGAAGAAGGCAGTTAAATGGGCTGTATGGTCTAAACACTGCAATTCAACAGATCTCTTTTTTTCCTGAAGTTTTATGAGCTGTAACTCAGAGAGGCACCAGGGTGGGGTCTGCCCACCTCTGGATTGAAAAAGCAACACGGAATCTAGGCTATTTCAGGCATCTGTCAAGCGTAATTACCTCTTTGCTCAGAAATCTTTATGTAAGACTAATGCAGATTGGCATTTCTTCAGTTTTCAAGAACATTTCCAGTCATCCTTTTAAAAGAATGATCCTTATTAATAATGGTTATTTCAATATGTTTTGATATCGGGAAGATGTCCCTAGTATGGCCTTGACATTGGAGAGTTTATTTTTAATCCTGTCTGTTTCTTATTAATCTGCAAACTTCAGTCCCTTGAGTTTTCTACCTCTCTTCCTAGTACAGAAATTGTTAAATGGCATTCATTTAAACTTTTCATGTGAGCTGGCCTTGCTTACATATACCTCCCATATAACATTTTTCTAACTTGTGACCACAAAGACCTGGAATGGAATTGATGATCTAGAGAGAGTACCAACTTGTCATCGTTACGCGCCGAGCTAGGCTTAAAGTGCCTTAGTTTGGGCTCTCAGAAGCGGCCCTGAGATGTGCTTCCTGTGCACGTGACTTCAGAGGAAGAGCCCCACGAGAGTACATAGAGAAGCGGGGAGACGAGACATGGAAGAGAAGGAGGCCCAACAAGGTGCAGAGCAGCTGGGTCACGCTGGCACGTGACCAGGGACTCCTGGACATCTTCACGGTCACACCCAGTTGCTGCCCCCTCAGCGGCAGGGAGAGAGGGCCTTGGCACTCCCTTCCCCACACTCAGGACAGTCACTGGTCAGGGACAGCCGCTAGGGATGTAAAGCCCAGTCACTGTCAGCTCTGCGCCCCTCCTTGCTCTCAGGCAGTGGCAAACTCAGTCATATTTCGAGCACTAAGAGTCAAGCCCATGTGCTGGTCAGTGAACTTGACTGGCTGGGATCAGCGTGTAACGCTGGGTGCTGACTGCTTGTGGGGCCGCCTCGCCCATGCCTGATCTGGCTGCTGCTGTGCACACGTCCTAGAAGTCCCCAGGACATCTGTAGCAGAAAAAAATCATAAGAAGTTTGGTTGTGTTTTCTAGAAACACCAAATCAAGTATCAGAGGCCAGCTGTGCCTAATGTAGCAGTTGTTTCTTGCCCAACACCCCACATTTATTGAAAATTATCTCTAGAAAAGGAGTTGAGAATGAATTCATTTAACTGGTAGAAACTGTTCTGAAATGAAACCACACTTTTCTAATCTTTAGTTCAGATTATAAACATGTGGCCAATGTATCTTGAGTATTCTGACTGGGGTGATAGCTCACCAACCAATGAATGCCATTTGAAAGAATGCATGGTATTTTTAAGAATGGGCCTTTCCACAAAGACTGTGCCTATACAGAAGAAAAGAAATGCAAGGAAATCCCAGGAATGTGCCTAGGTGTTGGACACATTTAATCAACACAGCACTCCTTTAAGGCAAGTGATTTTACTGTTGTCTTAGAGATACAAAGCAAAGACTCAAGGAAATGCAAGGTATTCATTCAATAGTAGTATATTAGGCATCCGCGGCGTGCCGGCCACTGCAGTGGGTGCCGGTTGTGGTGCAGAGAGCAAAATAGACCTGCACCCTCCCCACATGGTATGTGGTCTCGTGAGGATGGTGGAAGGTCAGCCACTACAGCGGTCATTGCACGTGATGGCCAGTGCCATCAGGGAGAAGGACAGGCCACAGATGATGGCACCGAGCACCCTGACCTGAGGGAGCCCTCCCACAGCTGGCTCATCCTCCCGTCTAGAGGGCAGAGGGGCACCAGGCCTTCTGGGGGCCTCACCACTCCACTCAGGCACATGGACTCTCCAGCCCATGTTTTCTGAGCAGAGGACAGGGCCCAGGTTGAAACCTGACTCAACTTGGAAGATGAAGGAGGACCCACCTCACCCAATTTCAAATTCAAGATCCAAGTACCGCTAGGGTTTGTTGTTTTCTGGGACCTGTATGGAGGACTCCCACTTGCCCTTCTTAAAATAAACAGCGGTTGGTCTGCATGGAGAAACTGCAAGTGAGTAACGGCAGAGCATGTAAAGGGTGAGTTATTAAATATCAAACTGACTGTTCGCCTGTTCTGTTCAGACCTTCCCTAGCAGCTTTATAGGGGCTCAGTTTAAAGACATGCTTATTTGATGCATTACATGAGTTTCAAAGGGGCTGTTATGATCTCATTTGGGCAAAGAAAGGCATTTTTTTAAAAAAAAGAACCCCTAATGCGTGTTTGTATAATTTTGTCTGGCGGGATTTCTAATGTTGCTGCTGTTTCTCAAATATGACAAATACAACTTGACAATATTATCAAATAATACTGCACAGTAATGGCTTCCTACCTATTTTGTATTTCCCGCTAATCCCTTCCCATTGTTTTCAACATATCATGATCCATCCAGGCTTTGTTCTCTCTTGCTTCATAATGTCTTCCTTTGCATAGGATTTTATATTATGCATTGGGTAATCTGGAAAACTCATTTTCACTCATTTCTTTACATCACCCTTCCTTTTCACCACCCTACAGGACTTGCCTTCTGTTTTGTCTAGTTGAATATTGATCATCCTTAGACATTAATGAAACTCATGAAAAACGTCTTTGTGTGAAAGACTGGAACTTGTTCAGAGTTTTAAAAAATTATTGCGTGTTTTTTGACTTGGTTTGCACCCATTTTAATTCACTCTGATTCTGGGCATAAGGTTAAACTCCCATTTGGTGGCAGGGGTGAAAAATATAGGGTGATTAAAAATGGAAATCACCAACTTCCACCCTCTCTGTTCTTCACAGCCTTGCAGGTACAAAGAATAAAAAAGCAGTATGCTGCTAAAACGCTATTATTTCAGGACATGGACAAGGAAACTATTTCCACTTATTTGCTTGTTTTTTCTTTGCTTCACCCAATTTAGATACATATACACACACATACAGGTGTGGATGGGTACAAAGGGTGCCTGCTTTTGAAAATTGATCTTTACACGCTATTGGATAGCTTTTGTGAGTAGAGCACTTTTTTCATATAGTCGGTCCAGATGCAGACTATAAACCCTGCTAATACAAAGCAAAAAGGTTTCAGATTTCCGCCACAAGTCACTGTGATTCAAGGTCATGTTCAATAATGTATTTCCCGATAGATAGGAAATGGAATTTCCCTGCCTTGTGGATAAATTATAGCCACTGATTTATTTATTTATTTATTTATTTATTTACTTACTTACTTACTCACTTACTTTAGCCACTGATATATTTAGAAATGCTTGTCCTATGGAAGTCACACTTCATATGTTTAGTGTAAATCCTACAGCCTCTTTCCATCAGTGAAAATATTCTTAGGGTTGACTGGAAATCTGTCAACTTTCAGGGAAAAGTAGAGCATTGCTGGGTCCTCTGGGATCTGGGCTTTTGTTTCGGGAGAGCAATGTTGGAACTATGGACCTTCCTTAATCTGACTTTTCCTCCTGGTAAGAAGGTACATTTTTTCCTGTAGCTGTTTACAAGCAGTTTCTGGATGTGCTTTCTCTGAAGTACAGCTTCTTCAGGGACATGCCTCTATTTTTGCCAGCGTTAAAGACAGCATTTCTCTCTTTTGCACTCGCCCTTCTCCTCTGACACGCACCTGCATGTTCCCAGCCAGAAGAAGAGTGCAGGGACGCTCCATCACCTTGTTGTTGAGATTCAAGTGCAGCTTGCCTCCAGTGGCCTTCTAGCTCAGACACATGTGGCCAGGAGGTAATGCCAGCGATCAGTAACCCGCGGGATCCCCTGGGAGCCCCGGCGCCATCTTTGCCACGTTAGACCAAACGACATCCTACACAGGTCGCTTTCACTGAGCCGCTCCGTTGACCTTTGCGTTTCTGGGCACCATTCATCACGCGAGGTCTCTGAACAGCATGTCCCCACTACTCTCAGATCTCCCTTCCTCTTCACCACTGTTTCTCCGTCTTTAAGCGTCATGCCACCTGACCTGGCTTGCAGCAGTAGCCTCATCCGGGAGTCACCTTTCCCCGTGCCCCTGACATTTACCTGTGCTGTAGCCGGGGTGACCCTTTAAACGCAAAACAGATAAATCAGCCGCCTGCTTCAAGCACACACCTCAGGACTAGCATCCTCTGAGAGCGTGATGCTCCTTGACAGATTCCAGACCCTCTGTGGTCAGGCGCCTGTCTGGCCAGCTCCTGCCTGCTGTGCCTGTCCTCTGCTGTGGCATTACCAGATTCCCAGCAGCCCCCCTGCACCATGTCCCTGCCTCACTTGTTGTCTTTGGGCGTGCTGCCCCACCGCTGAGAGGTCTTTCATTTCCTTGCCCCCCTCCCCAGGAAACTCCTCCTCAAGACCAACGGAAACCTCTCCTGCTGTGCAAATGCTTCCCTCAGCACGGCATTCCCCATGCATTCCCTGGGCACAGTGGGCCCCATGCCCTTGACGCTGCCCTGTGCCCTCTGAGCATACGCACGTCACCCTCACTGCATTATATTTGTCTGTTGGCTAGACTGTGGCCTTCCTGTCTCTAAGGCCTAGCTTGGTCCCAGGCACCTAAACATGTATTGAATGCGGGGGTGGGTGGGGGTGGGAATGAATGAATGAATGAGGTCCGAAATTGGATGGGTGGCTTTAAAAACCGTTATTCTTAGGTCTCACTTTCTTCTGAAAAAATGCCATGGCTTGCTTCTGCATTCCAATGGTGGCAGCAGGCATCCTAGAGCTGCCTTGCTGTGTGGCCCCCACTGACCATTCCAGTTGCTCTCCTACTTGTCAGTGTCCACTGTAGCTCCCCCGGGTTCTTGCGCAGGCCGGCCTGCAGCGCATCCTCCCCTCCGTAGCGCCCCCAGAGTTCTCGCCGGGATTGTTTGCATCAACAGCCTCTTTTTCTGCTCTCCCTGGTCTTCCTTTCCTACCTCTACCTCTGGAGAGCCACCTTGTGTCCTAAGGACACCTGGAAAGGTGTCATTCCCTAGCTGGAGTCCAGGCGTCCTGCCCCGTAGAACTGCTCTCACCTTCTGTGCTCCTGGAAACCCTGGCCTTGGCCTTCCCTTCAACGTCCAGCTTGCAAGTTGCCTTCTTTATGGTTCTCCACCAGAGGCCATCCTCGCTCCAAGTTTCCATTGCTCTTCCCGTCCCGTGGCTCTCAGACATCAGCAGTAGCTCTTGCCCTGACGAGTGAAGTGACTAAGTGTGCAGTCTCTCTGCACCACAGTTCAGTCAGCTGGCAATGGGGACGGTGAGCTTCCCTGTCAGTGGCACTAGGGAGGATAAGTGTCGGGAGCTTCTTGGGAGCCCACGGACAAGCAGCACGTGCTGTGACTGTACTGCTCTCATGGGCCAGTAGACAAGGCCAGACTTTGAGATCCAGGCCCTCTGAACACTGGAATGACTTCACCATGGGCAGAGCTTGAATTCTTGGCTCTTCCTCCAACGAGCTGCACGGCCTTGGATAAGATGCTTAACATGAAAGCCTATTTTCTCACATGTAAAGTGGAAATATTGAAACTGACCTTGCAGAATTAGTTTAAAGAGTAGAGATGATGAGGGTCAAGCAGCCCGACCCTGGGGCAGTCAGTGGTGAATAACAAGTGGGAGCTCACTTGAATCCAGGCAGTTTTTGGTGCCTCCTTGCTGTCTGCCACATGGACCGTAGTGGCTGGCGCCGCACCCCAGGCCAGAGACGGTGCCACATGACTTGACAGGGCCTGAGAGATTGATTGTTAGGCCTAGGGGACCCAGCTCCACCCTGGCAGACTCCTAGGTGCTGATTTAGACAGCCCCCGTGGGGGCAAGCATTCTTCACGTGCCAATGAAACGAGCCCACTCCGTCCCTGGCCTAGATGTGCCTGGCGTCTGCTTGGATGCCCTCCCTCAGGGCCCAGGGACAGGAGTTACTAACTGCGAAGACCACAGACCTCAACAGCAACAGCAGCAAGCTGTCCACGGACAGGGGCAAGGGGGTGGGGCGGGTCCACGTGCCACAAGCCTCCTGTGCCGCCCTCTGCTTCCTCCTGCCACGCAGGGCCCGGATCCTGCCCCCACGCTGTGCCCGCAGCTTGGGAGAGACTTTCTGTCTACTTCTCATCCTGAACTCAGAGCACTTTCATTTCCAGGGGCTCTGTCTTCTCTCTGCGGGACTGGAGACCTCGTTCCTAACATATCTGTGGGAATACATGAGGAGCACTGGGTGAGATGTGCTTGCCTCAGTCCCTTGAACAATTGAGGTGAACTCGACCACCACCTACACAGGTGACCCCCTGAGAACATCACCTCGACCCTCTCTGCTTGGAGAGTTCGCTCAGTGGAGCCTTCTGTTGCAAACAGTGCAGGCCGTAATAAATACTCCAGGTCTCCAGGCAGCCTGTTTCTCTCCTCCCCCAACTTCTTCCCTCTTTTCCTGTAGGGAAAGGCAGTGTCTCCTGCCACCTCTCCCTGCACAGCTGCCGCAGGGCATGGTGGGCTGCCTGGGGTGGGTGGGCCTGGCGCAGATGGGGTAATACGGGGGACTTCGAAGAAGTGACTCCCAAGAGCGCTGAAGAAAGAGGTAGCTTATCATTTGTGTTGAAGAAACGGTCACAGGAAGTTTCAAATGCAGCACATTGAATAACACTGCTCCAGTGCTATGGGGCTCATCACCGGACAGGGAAAAGCAGCTTCGTGTCTCTAGGGGCGACCCAATTTATTTCTGCATGTCCCGCCCAAGGGCCTAAGTGGGTTGCCCCGGCCTACCGCCAGCCAGGCACACCACCGGCAACCCAGGAGATTCCATGGAATGGCAACCCCAGGCTGGCAGGGATTGTTTCCTGTTTTGCTCACTGGAACCCTCTAGCCTAGAACCCGTTTTGATGCATGGCAGGGGCTTGTCAAATATTTGTGGAATGAATGCGGGTGGTCTTTAAAGTTGGAATGGAGGAGAAGTGCAGCGTGATAGGGGCATCCCCTCCTGGGAGTGCAAGGCTAGAATGTTACTGAAGCTGAGACGCAGCTGGAGGCCACTGTAGTATGCTGAAAAGGAAAGTGGCGTGATCGGCGTGTCTCTGTGGAATGGATCACATCGCCTCCGACAGACCTGAGGGAAAAGGGGACAGGAGGCATGCCACTTCTTGATTTGAAAAAAAAAGTTCTTTTCCTCCAACATGGCTCTCTAATGAGTTAATTTGAAAAACAGTCCATGCGTTGGTTGCCGGGAAAGCCACACGCTCTGGCTGTCATCTCACCCGACAAAGTCGAAGCTGCCCTGTACAGTCCGGGAGGAATTCAACTCTCGCTGTCGATGCAGCCAGCCTCCGTTCAGCTTCCTCCTGCAGCGTGCCACGATTGACAGTTTCACCCACTGCCCCTTGGGGCCAGGCATCCAGAAGGGGCTGAGAAGAAGCTTCTAGTGCGTGCTAAGAACAGGGCAAAACCGTGGCCTGACGGCAGTAGGCACATTCACCAGACAGCGAGGATGCACAGTGACATAGTTGCAGGTGCTTCCCAGAGAACCAAACGGGATCCCGCTGTCGCGCCCCCTCGTCCATCAGCTGTGTGGCTGCGTGGCCATGCAGTGGCCAAGACGTACTTCTGTCACTTGCTTCCTAGCGTTATTTGCTCTCCCTTTCCTCCCCCAATCCCTGCTCTCATCCACCCACTAGAATTTTGCTTTTTTTTTTTCTTAGCAGTTTTCAAGGGAAACGAATTAAAAAAAAAAAAAAAAGAACTGGGATTTACATAATACCTTTCTCCAAGGTACTGAAAGCAGTTCACCCGTCTATAATTTGTCCTCACAACAATCCTCAGAACAGGCCTGTTATGATGATGATGATGATGGTCATTATTACTATGTCTTCTGTTTTGCAGTCACGTGGCTTGCTGCGCCTTTTAGCCAACACCTCATCCTTGAATAACTTCAGCCCCTCAACATACGTCTAAAAAGGCCTCACCTGCCACCCCCACCTGTGCTCCCGCCCAATCCCTACAGTCTCTGGGCCTCTGCTTAATTTCATCTTTTTAAATATATTAAACCCTGTGTTGTGAAAACACGGCAGGACTGGTGAACAGGGTGAAATGAGTGCCCAAAGAGCAGAGTCAAACATAAACGTCCTGGAGCTAAAAGAGAAATGGAAAGCAACTATCAGGGTGAATTGACTTGAATTGCATAAGAATGAGAGTATTCTTTTCTTTTTTCTTTTTAAAGAATTGACTCTGGGTATGAAGTATTGTTTCTAACAGCTTCAGCTTGACAGGTGACACTACCTGTCTCTAGTCGCTTCCAGTCTTTCAGGCTCTGAATTTGTACTGGCTTCAAGTTTTCTAATGTTTCAAAATTCTTCGCAGCTCACTACATTCTTCCAGTGGGCACACGTGCTCCATGGCAGCCGTGTCTCCATGGGGGACCCCCTGCGCGGCTCATACCACATGGCCTCAGCCGTCTCCTTCCTTGGCCACAACCTCATTTACGTTCAATCTGGAGAGATTTCATTCAATCTGGAGAGATTTCGTTCAACAGGCCAGCTGCTGAATCTGACATCTCCTCCTCTTTCTTCTCTTGCTCTTACTCACCGCTGCGTGAAGCCTTGCTCTCCTGTCTCCCTCGTACCTGCTTTGCTGTCACGAGGGCTGTAACAGTCCGTGGTGGCTTCATAACAAAGAGCCACTAGACCTCAGTGGCGTTCCTTGGGGGGCGGGGAAGTGGTAAAATACTTAGAACATAAATTTCGCCCTTTTAAACAGTTTTAAGTATTTGATTGGGAGGCCTAAATTCTATTCACAATGTTGCACAACCATCTCTACCACTTCCAAAATCTGTGATTACACCCAGACAGAAACACTATGCCCATTAAGCAAAATCTCTCCCTTTCCTCCTCCCCTCCTAGCGCCGGGTAACCTCTAGTCTACTTTCTGTCTCTCTACATCTGCCTATTCCAGATCTCTCCCAGAAGTGGAATCATCTACTACTGGCATGTTTCTGTCTGCAAATAGCATTTCTTTCTCCTGCACCTAAAAACTGATTGGGATGGCTCTGCTGCTCTTAGCAGGCCTGTTCCACAGGTCTCCGCTTCAGGCCAGGAGACTGGCTAGGTTGTGATGGGCGCAGGCAATGCAGAGTGAGAGTGGGCGAGCAGGTGCACACGGGAGTGTCCACTACACACAGGACATTTTGCATTCCTTTAATCGGCACAGTTATCCTATGAAATTGCTGATCTAACTATCACCACTCACCACATGTGGAAACTGGGGCACGCAGTGCTAAAGTGATCCACGCAGGTCCGCTGCTAGGAGGTGGGGCAGGATTTGATGCTCTAAACGACAAGGCTTTTGTCGGAGACTTTGTCCCCGATCACGGATTATTGGGGGGCAGAACAGGCAGGGTCTCAAGGTGGGAATAGCGTCGGCTAGTGGAGATTCCTAGAAAAAGGGGGGAAAGGGGAGCGGGCGCGAGGAAGACACGGAACGGGAGTTGGGTGCAAGTCTCCCTGCTCTGCCTTTAGCAGAGGTTTATTTTATACACTTTAGGCAGGCCTGAGGGATGACATTAGCATATAAAAGGGGCTGAGATCACAATCACCTTTTTGCTAAGAGTAGTCTGGGGTCGTTTTGACCTTCAGTTGAGATTATAACATTTTTTAAAAAATCAAGCTATCAAGATTAAAACAGGTACATAGATTCACAAAGTTTAAGACTAATATTACTATATTTACCACAGTGAAGATTAACCAAAATAAAGTCCCTTAAACATTATCTATTACTTAAAGGCTTTCATTCTCATAGAGACATCCTAGGGGGTAAAGTAAAGTGAGGGGAGGAAAAGGAAATTTCTTGTAAATCAAATTAAGGTAAGGTTCTTTGAAAAACTTGTTAGAAAGTCTGAGTTTTCTTGAAGTTTAGAAGGTAGAAAACCTGATTAGCTCTGCATAGGCGACTTGGGTGAATTTCCATATCCAAAGACTAGATAGTAGAAAGCTTGAGTGGTTATTTAGAAACTGAATAGAAGGCTAGGTGAGATAGTAGAGTGATAAGATTTGGGTTTTCCTCAGTCTGGCAGTGAGAGACTTTGTAGTAACAGACATTTGTTTTCATTAATCAGCCAGTTGTTTAATGACTTTTGACTTCAAGAGGAATTTCTCACCCTGGTGCAGTACTTGCTTGTCAGGGCCAGGTATCACCTCCTGAGGCTGAGGCAATCCAATTGTAAGCTGAAGGTTGCTCAGAATATTTTGATATTACGATTATACAAAAAAGGGAGGTCATAACATAAGTTAGCGTGGAAAGTCTGATTTTTCAGAGCATTTCCCCTCCACCCATACCGTGTCTGTCGATAGAGTTTGCATAGCTTGTGTCAGGCTTTGACACTGACCTGGCACACTGTCTTCCTTGTACCTCTTCATTAACCAAAACAAGTCTTGGGCCACCCCAAGTGTAGCAAGTGAATGTCAACTTAACCAGGAGATGGCAACATTACATAAAGTGTACGGGCAGGAGGGGTCTGGCCGAGTCCTACACAGGTAAGCTCTGGAGTTACATGGATGCCGCTCTCCACTTTCTATCCATGCAACAATATTGAAAGTGTTTTAATATTTCTAGGTCTCATTTCCTTATCAGTAACAGAGGATAATAATATTCCCTGGCTCTGAGGCATGGTGATTACTGCTGAAATGCTCTACATTGGCCATTGAAAATAGCGAGCAGTGTTACTGTGTCCTTACAATGGAAAGAATAGAGAAATGGCCGAATCCAATAAAACATGTTTTATCTTTGCTTCTTATTGAGGAAATGAGGCTTAGCTTAGAAGAGGATGCTGGGAAACTTCATGGAAATTCAGAAAGCAATAGCAGACTAAGACCTGTTGGAATTTGAAGAATCAGTAAAAATCATTTTGTACACTGGTTTTCATACTCTCTTTTAGAACAGAACCGGTTTTTGTTTTGTTTTGTTTTGTTTTTTAAAAGATTTCATTTATTTTCACTTTGAAGAACTGGGGTGTAGGCCAGAGTAGTGGGGTGCTGGGTGGGGCAAGAGGATTCACCAGAGACAGAGTAGGGAGAACAGAAGGATCTACTGAAATACACTGCTGAGGGGAGCAGTGGGCGAGACAGGAGAGGTGTGCCGCACCATGTGTAGGTTAGCTTCCTGGCTAGGGCTTGAACTCCTGCCATTGCAGTAGGCCGTGGTGGTAATAGTGTTGAGACTTAACCCCTAGGCCACCAGAGAGTCCCATGGAACAGAACACTTTCCTCGACCTTAACTCAAAATCCCACTTCATACAGCATGGAGGGTTTCTAGCTGAAGACAAAGGATCATCCGGAGTTCTAGCCACTGGCATGAGTTCTACCCACAACCTGCCTCAGAAGGTTGTGTGGAACAGTTTGAGAACCACTAATTTAGCCCAATTCCTCTTCTGGATGAAAAAGAGGATGGAAAGAATTCTTTCATACTGGAAGCATATCAAAGCAAACTGAGAGGAATGAAAGGAAGTCAATTAACCTGCTCCTTTCCCAGCTCATCACAGTGACAATGGATTATTACCAGCTGCTCATCAGGACTTCAGGACTCCCGACCATTTTAAGACAGTTTGTCCTGCTTCATTAGGGTGCATTGAATGTGGCATGCTCAGGCTTCCTGGCACCCCTCACTCAGCAGACAAAGCCATAACAACTTCTAAGTTTCACCAAGACAGTCTTCTCCAGCCCTTCCTTTGTGGGACAGAAGTCAGTTTCTTATTCAACATGATGCCTTTCAACCACTGCAGCATCTCAGATTGTGCTTGTCGATGGCAGCATGTATGAATGGAAAGCAACACGGTCCAGTACCAGCACCATGGAAGGAGCTCATTCAGACACTAGGAAGAGTAAAAGAACAACGTACAGAAAGCCATTCGAGGTCATAGAATTAAAGCAATGCCCATGCCACGAGGTGGGGAGGAAGAACATAGCCCGAAATAACTGGGTCTCTGCTGGAACATATAACACCCCTGACCAGGCAGCCCCAGCCTAGGTCTGTGCTGCTCATAAGTGCATACATGCATTCACCAAAGACATCTGCACGACTGCCAGTAGCATCACTATTCTTTCCAACTGTAAATTGAAAACCCCCCAAATGTCCATCACTGGAAAAATGAATAAAAGAGTGTGGTACATTCCGCAGTGACACATGACAATTTGAAGGACTCTCAAATGTAATGCTGAGTGAGAGAAGAGGAAATAAATAGTTCAGGCTCTGTGAGCATATTACTGTGACATTCCAAACGGAGCCTCACTCTTCTGGGTGTCCTTGGGGAATACATCTGTAGAGCCCCGGGATTTTCAGTCTCGCCACTACTGACAGTTTGGGTGGAAAATTCTCCTGTTCCAGTGGCCTGTCCTGTGTGCTGGGGTTGCTCAGCAGCAACCCAGTAGCATCCCTGTTGTTGTGACAACTGTGAATGTCTCCAGACAAAATCATTCCCCACTGAGAGGCACTGACGCAGCTGAAATACTTGCTCTGCTAGACACCCAGCAAACAGCTGCCTGATGGAGTGAGAGCTCTTTAGCATCATGCAGGTCTAGAAAATAATGTACTTTTTATCCCAGGGATCCTGCTGCCCTTAAACATAAGCACCAGTTTCATCCATTAGCTAAAGGTAAGTAGGTCAGAGGCCAAAGACGGCATTCATTCAGCAAAAAAATGGGCAAAAGATTTAGGTCAAGCTAAAAACAAATACCATATGCAAATAAAAATTTCTTAGCAGCAGTTTCCAAATCCAGAGTGCCTAACCTGAAGTTTCACTGTAAAAGTTTAAAAACTATAGTAAGATAAAGGGCTTGGAATGAGATAGTTTTGTGAAAATGTTAATTTTGATAATCACTGCATCAGTTACATGGATTTTTCACCTAATGGCCTAATATTCTTCACAAAGAGAAGCACAGCCTAAACTAAATGCATTCAGTAAAATGTGAATTAAACTTTGCAAAGAATTCTGGTTTCTCCCCAGGTCTACATTCAAGTTACTGGTCACATGTAAGTTATGTAATCCCAAACCTAAAATTACTGTGTACTTTAATCCTTTCTCTGCAATGTTTAAATGTGTACCCCACAACATGCTACCAATAGGACCCTCAGATTGCTTTGAGTGGAGCATTTTTACTGCAGTGCTCTGAGTGGGCCTTTTCCTCCCCGCTAAGTTGACTGATTCTTCCCCCTCCACCCTGGCCTCCAAATGCCCATCATGAGCGTTGCAGTGAGCTTGCCTTCTCCACATGCCCATGTATGTTTGAGTAAGACACCCTTCTTTTAAGTATCGGTCCCACATTCTGGGGAGATATTAGATCAGACACGTTCCCTTCCTTGGTCAGGAAAGAGGTTCAGTTTCAGAGCATCAAACCCCTTTGCTTGCCTCTTTATGGGAAGATGATACTCTTGTTTTCTGTGCCCCCCGACACCCGTCATGCTTAATAGTTGATCTCTCCTGATTCCCTAGGTTGTCTGGACTCAGATGGTTCTCACTAAGGTCGCTCACGTGGCTGCAGCTAAAGGGCAGCCAGGCTGGAGCCATCTAAAGGCTTATTTGGACTGGCATCCAAGATGGCACCCTTGTGCTGTACTGTTTACTGGACTTGGGTAACTGATGTACATGTGGCTGGCTGGGCAAATCTCTCCCTCTTGCCACACTGCTTCCCCCCATGGCTCACTTCCTCATGTGTGTCAGACATGGTATAAAACCTGGTGATCACGACTTTGGACTTTTTTCCATGTAGCTAACTTCTGAGTGAGTGTTGCAAAGTGCGCGTATCGATGCTGCAAGCCTTCTAAAGAGTTCTTCCGGTCAGGGCCTGAATGTCACTTCCCCGATACTCTGTTTGTCAAAGCAAGTCACAGAATAGTCCAGGTTCAAGGAGGGGGGACCACCCAGAGGTGTGACTCCCTGAGTGCGGTCTGCAGAGGGTCAGCCTCCGAGCCTCCGTGTCGCAGGAGCAGTGAAATCACCCAGCCTGTCAGGATGAGCCCCTTGCCATGTCACCTGCCGTTCTCCCCCACTTCTGCTCATTTTCCCTTTAGCTACCAAATGGGGTCTTTACTCAATAATATCGCCCCTCACTCAAGGTATAAATGGTGGAAGGTGACACATTGCAGGATTGGTAGAAGTCAGGCCAGTGCTTCTGGACACGTATACACTGGTCCATCGCTGGCTTTGTGGCCTGGTAACTGTGCTGGCTTCATTATGCTCATTTTCTACCTTAGCACCCCCTGAACACAACTGAAAAATGACAACCCCACCCCTCCTTTTGCAGCTGTCAAGGTAAAGGTAAGGTCCAGCAACAATGGGTACACAGAGTAAATGCTCCCTAACATCCATGACAGATCGCACTCGCACTTAGCGTTAACATGTGGACCTTTTCCGACTGCTTGGCTATTTGCTAGCCATTTTCTCTCTGTCCAGCTAATGACTTCAGTACCTGCTAGAGACTGATACCATGGACAATTACAACCTCTATTCAAAGTGTTGGAAAGGTCAACTAGCTGAAGTACTAAACCCCTCTCCCAGAAGTCCTGTGGCAACTTTTCTCAAAATGAGGGCAGCACTATTTCCTCCCACTTTGCCAGCAATTGACTGGGCTGACACTCCATTATGGCTAGTGATCACACTAGAATATCAGTGCTCTTTTCACATCTCCAGGCTCAGAGAGGAAGAAAAAAATAGAAGGTCTCCCAGCAGCTTCCTAACACCCTAGGGTGGAAAGGCTCTTGCGATTAGAGTCACTGAAGAAATGCTGCCCGCCAGTATCTCGCCCCATCAGCAGAAGCAGCCCCGCAGCAGAGAATGCAGGCACCGAGTGCACTCGGCTCCCAGAGAAGAGTATTTTTCTAATCCCTTTGAAGAGCTCTGAAGTGCAGGAAGAAAGACCCTTACATGAGCACGTATTTACCTTAGAAGACAGTTCAAATGTCCCTGTGGGCCACGCAGCCTTCCTTTCCAGCAAAAATGCTCCCTGTCCCTCTTTTGAGTTCTGTTAGAATGTTGTTTTAGAATTTACAAAAGCCTTTCATAGGTAGCCCTAAATTGCCTCTTTATTTTGCTTTTTAAAAGCCTAAATTTTAGCCTTCTTAGATGTCTTGCTTCCACTTTTGAAATGTACCATCTCACAGTTAACTGCACTACTTCACATTTTTTACATAAACTATCTTCCTATGCATTTTGCTCCTTCCTTTGGGTTTTGTTTTGTCTCCCTAGTCTCTAAAGGGATCTCAGTGTCCCTCACAATGCTGTTAAATTCTTACTCCCTGAGCTGATCACAGGATCTCTGCAGTTGGTCTACAAGGGAAATGCACCACAGCTCATTGCTATATGATTATGCATGGCACCACTACAACCCTGTCACTATAAAACGAGAAAGGCAGTTAAAGAAAGGCGCCAAGCTACACCTCTTGAAAAAGAGAGAATCCAGCTTTGGCTTCACTGTTGAAAAGGACCATAACAGCACAAGTCGTGTTAGAGTCTGAGTGTTCCCATCATGTTGCTCACTGCAACAGAATCACATCCAGTGAAATTTTAAAATGAGGTGGGATCCGAGGCCATAAACACGTGTCTAGAGCCTCTCCATCAAGAAGGGATGAGCAAAGACTTTTCTAGCTAGACCCCACCTGGACTCTGCCCTATGCATCTCCTTCCTTGGCCGATTTAAAGCTATATCCTTTCATGATGTAAAATGTAAGCATGACTATAAAATAATGAAAAGTAAAAGAATTTTAGAAGACTAAAGCTTTTTGTTAAGAAATGAAAAAGGAATTTAAGACAAATCTGAGAAGTGTGGCTTAGGCAGGTTTTATATTTTCTTTGGCAGGTCAAGGATTAAAATATTTTTCACAAATTTATTCATTTAAAAAATATTGGTGGGCCCTCCCTGGTGGCGCAGCGGGTTAAAGCACAGCACTGAGAATCTAAAGCCGCTTCAGCATGAGTTCGATTCCCGCCTGCCCTGGAGGTGACCACATGGCGTGGCAGACCTCTCCTGACCCGCCCACTGCTCCCCTCAGCAGTGTACTTCGTCGATCTGCCTGTTCTGTTCCCCACTCTGTCTCTGGTGAAGCCTCTCGCCGCCCCTGAGCCTCTGGCCTGTACCCCAGTTCTGTATGCACAAATAAATAAATCTTTAAAAAAAAAATATTCGTGGCCCTCCCTTGTGGCGCAGCGGGTTAAAGCACATCACTGAGAAGCTAAAGCCACTTCAGCATGAGTTCGATTCCCGCCTGCCCCGGAGGTGACCCCATGGCGTGACAGACCTCTCCTGACCCGCCCGCTGCTCCCCTCAGCAGTGGACTTCATCCTTCTGCCTGTTCTGCTCCCCACTCTGTCTCTGGTGAAGCCTCTCGCCGCCCCTGAGCCTCTGGCCTGTACCCCAGCTCTGTATGCACAAATAAATAAATCTTTAAAAAAATATATTGGCACTGCAAATGAAAATTACTTGTCAAAAGCAGAAAATTCACTTGGAGTTTATTGTGAAAAAATACTTAGCTGTGCTTTCAGCTGGATTTTTAAAAAGTCTCTAGCAAGCCTTTGTGAAAAGATGTTATCTGATCAGTTGAATGTGGCAGCTTCCGCTTTCCCATCTTCTCTGTCCATTGAAGTGATTTTCAAATGACTTTTGAAATGATGTAGATCTTTCTTTTTCTTCCTAGGTCCTTGGGGTTGGGAACACTAAGGGATCCCAAAAGTCACGGACTTCATTCTTCTTCTTCTTGCCTAGTGGGTGTCATGAAATAACACGGGTGACAGGAAACTGGTGGGAAGCACATCCCAGTCTTGATGATAAACAACTTACTGGGATATTTTAACAAATAACTTCATTTGTTCATTAAGTGGTAAAACTGGAATCAATCCAGGTTATGTTTCAGGCAATTTGCAGACAATTAATATAGACACAAAGACTTCAATGCCATAAATATAACAAACAGATTTTGGAAAACAGTTCCCACTTTAAAATTAACAGGTATACTGAGCATCTTCTCAACAGTGTTGACAGGAAACAATTTCTGTGAAAAGTGTGGTCATGGTTGCAATTCTTTTGGCAAGCTCACAGCTCCCTTGAATCCAGATCTCTCTTCGTGTCGCTCTCAGACCGGCCCCTCAGAACAGTGGCCTCCGCCCCTAGGCACTCGCCAGCCCTTGGTAACTTGTGGGGGCAGATGGGTCACCCCTCCAGCGTGCCGGCTGCCCCGTCATCATCACCCCAAGTGTCTGATCTTCCTGGCCTCCCTGGAGTTCTGGTCTTCCTTTCCCTGGCCCACTGACCTCCCCAGCCTGCTCCCTACTCCAGGCTCTCACACACCATGCTGTGGCCGTCAGTAGAACGAAGTCCACCCTGTGGTGTCTGCCACTCAGAGACCCGCTGGTGCTGAAAGCGCTTCATTCAGCAAATAGCAGTGCTGAGACAACCTCCTTCGTTTTGTTCTTTTGAGCAATAAACCCCCAGCCCAGGTCATTCATTACGACCTAAAGTATAAAAGTCTGCTCCTCTCCACATTGGGGCTGCTGACCTCTCTCCTACTCGTGATAATCGAGGAACAAAGGCAGGAAGGAGTAAAAACAGTTATAAACCATAACGTGATTTTCCCCAAGGGTGTGAGTTTGGGTTACTGGAAAGGCTTGGGTGACGTGGGGGAAATTAGCTAAACCATTATGTGACATGGTCCCTCATTCAGCTCCAGTGTTCCCATGATGAGCGGTATTTCCCATTGAGCACCTGCCTGAAATTTGTATCGAGGGCCTGGGTGCTGTTGGGTGCAGGCCCAGCTCAGCCACACCGAATGGGGAGTGGGGTCGGCCAGGACGCTGCTTCTGCAGAAGAAACTTGTAAGGATATTTTTCTTGTGTGATGCTAACCCGGAGAAGATAATAATGCTCAGTGAATTGAGAGCATTTTGAAAAGCTGTCCTCTTAGGGAAAATTGCCAAAAATTTTATAGACAGCTGAAAGCGAAGGAGAAGGAAGATTCGGTTGAGAGAGAGAGAGAGAACATGTGTGAGGCTGCTGAGTGGATCATTCTTCTTTGGCATGTTTTATTTTCGCACCTGCATTTGGGATCACAGGTATTATCACCCAATGTATGCCGCATAGGAAGCTCTCAGTTGAGCTGTTTGATTTTGGTTTTTCTCGGTGATCTGAAAGCCCACTTTGAATTTTTTATTTCCTTTGCCCTGGGAGCCCAAGGAACATTCACCAGCCCAGCACACATCTCATTCCAAAAGAACGCTGTTAGGGTTCAGACTGCATTTCATGAAACATTTTCTTTTTTCTTTCTTTCTTACAGAAGCTGCAAAGAATCGATCCTCCTCACTGTCATTCAGCCTTACCCTGTGAGTGTCCGTGAGTAAACGCACCACTGTGTTCAGACTTCTGGTACCTTCCTCCCACTCCAGGAAAACCGTGATGATGGACAAATAGCAGCAGAGTAAAATGACACAAACGCACAGTGTGAATTTCAAAATCTCTACCATTTGGGCTTTATACTCCATGGTAGCAAATCCATGCATTGGTGAGAGAAAGTGCATTTCCTGACTAGCTTGAAAATTGCTGTCAGTCCTATCTGACTCTCACTCTGGAGATCACCCAAAACTCAAGCCTTTGTTGTTGTTCCATCTTAAAATCAGAGGATGTGGAAATCTACGTTTTGGAGGTGGGGGCCTCCTTGCTTTTCTTGTCCCCGTCCACACAGTTTGGTAATGAACTGGGTATTAGCAAAACCTGCCTTAAAAGGGGCTTGTAGAGGAAATTCAGCTCAACATCAGCTGCCTTGATCAGGAAGGTGGAGAGTGCTTAAAATCCTACTGCTTCACTTCCCGTGATTTTTACTTGTTTATTTGTTTATAGTTGAGTCAGAAAAGGTGTTATTAAATAAACACATGCCTGAGGGAGGCATTGTATGGCTGTCAAATTAATTCCTGAAGGGAGGTAGAAGGCCCCGTCATTTTCTTCCTGTTTTTTTCTTTAAAGATGTATTTATTTATGCTTACAGAGTTGGGGTACAGGCCAGAGGTGTTGGGGCGGTGAGAGGACTCACCAGAGACAGAGTGGGGAGCAGAACAGGCAGATGGACGAAGTACCCTGCTGAGGGGAGCGGTGGGGGGGTCAGGAGAGGTCACCTCTAGGGCAGGGATTGAACTCATGCGGAAGTGGCTTTAGATTCTCAGTGCTGTGTCACCAGGAGGGCAGTACTGTGATTTTTTTTTAAAGATTTATTTATTTATTCATACAGAACTGGGGTACAGGCCAAAGATGTGGAGGGTGAGAGGATTCACCAGAGACAGAGCGGGAAGCAGAACAGGCAGATTGACGAAGTACACTGCTGAGGGAGCAGTGGGCGGGCCAGGAGAGGTCTGCTGCGCCATGTGGTCACCTCCGGGGCAGGCGGGGATCGAACTCATGCGGAAGTGGCTTTAGTTTCTCAGTGCAGCGCTTTAACCCGCTGCGCCACCAGGGAGGGCCAGTACTGTGATTTTTAAAAACCACTTGACCATTGTTTAATCTTTATGTCACAAAACTCTCCCATTATAAGTGTACAACTCGGCGATCTTTCTAAAATGTGCCAGGCTGTCCACCTTGAGAACACCTCGCCGTTCCCACTTACCGCGAACCCCGCCCACCTCCAGGCCTCACCAGCAGCTTGCTGTGTGCCTCCGTGGCTTTGCCTTTGCTTGTGAACTTCACACCTGGTCGGCTGAACTCTAAAATATTGAGACAAATTCCTCCCAAATCTCCCCACACATGGCCTTGGAATGGAACGGCAGAGATTCCAAACGGCTTCTGCTCTACTTTCTTCCTCATAGGCGTGACAGGAAAAGCTACACATCACAGATTCTGTCCGGATCACAAAGAGAACTAACCAGATAACAATTTACTCCATCCGGGACATAACGATGTGTCTTACAAGTTCAATGTATTATTGACTGGGAGCTGTAGCCCCGTTTCTCACCCGCACACACATCTGTTTGGATCTAAAAACTTGGACATGACCAAAGGTGAGAGAACCAGACTTTGAGATCTAGTCCCCAGCAAGATAAGCCACGACTCCCTCTTCACCCCGACCAGGGTTCCTGTCTTTGTGATGAGGTGAGGCTGGCCCAGTGCACACTGCTCTGCCGACGCACGGCCCCGTCCATGGAGGTGCAGCTCTCTGTGCCGATATGGCTTCACATACACAAGTCTTGGCTCACACGGCCCTCGGCGCTCCCCACACAGTTCACTTCTCCAAGTACAATAAAACTGGGAACTGTCTATAAGAAGCAGGTGTTCAACCAGTTACCAGTGGCTGGTGACACTTGGAGTTCATGCTGTCTGTCCTGAGCTCGCTCTCTTCACACGTGCCCTTTGAGGTTGCAAGCTCAGACCGTTTTGCTCCAAACCAGATTATTTTTGCAGTGTGGGTTAATGCTCTGAGACTCTCTGCAGTTGGCCTTTAAGTTAAAGGCGTGTCTCATGGCTTGACTCTTCTTGCCACTTGAGCCTGCGTGGGGGGACACGCACACTATCAGAGAGCATCGAATGTCCTTTTGACAGATTATCTGGAATTTTCTCCTAGGTGTGCAGGTGACTCTTGCTATTATGCTCTCTGAGGGTGAACATTGCACTAAGTGTGGCCAACAGCTGCAGCTCAGAGCTGTGCCCGCTCCACCGCTGGGTGCGCTCTGGGCTCCGCCTCACACAGACCAGCCCTCTGCTCAAAATGCCCACACCTGCTCACCTAGCCAAGCCCTTCTCACCTCGCAAATCTCAGTACAACTCTGAGCTCTGCTTCCTCTGGATGCCAGACACTGCTGACTCTGGGCTGGCAAACGCTTCGTCAGGGAGGGTGGCCGAGGGCCCTGGAGGGTGAGGAGCAGCCTCCCCCCCTCGCCTACCAGCTGCCAGCAGCCACCTGCCAGCGTGGAAGCAACCAAGACTAGCCCCAGACATTGCCAAGGCTGAGAGCACAGTCACCTCCGCTTGGGAATCCCTGTCCCCCGACGCCATCCTTGTTTATCCAGTCCAAAGTGGCTTTTTCTGCTCTGGACATGAAAGTGGGAACCTCAGAGTTGCCCAAATACATTTAGTGAGTGTAGAGAAATGCAAACAGGAGAGTAGAGACACCACAATTTTTGCTCATATATTTGTGTTTACGTTTTCCTGCAAGTTGCTTCTGTTCACCCCTTTAGCTCCCCATGAAGTGACACTAAATTTATTTCTACATCTATTTAATGATTTATTGAGCTAACATTGGTTTACACCACTGTGATTTAGGGCAAGAGGGCCACACCTTCTCAGACATACATTGCCGCCCCACCCCCACCACCAGAGCCCCTGACCGCAAGGCCCTTTCTCCTCTCTCGCACTCTCCCCTTCCTCACATACCTCAGTAGCCCTGACTCTACAGTCATATTTCCAGGGGTGAAAAAAATTGGGGGCTTCCCCTCATTTGCTAGCCATTCACTCGGTAGCCAAAATTGACACACAGAAGCAGATGGCCTGCCAGACCAGAAGGAAATCCATAGATTCTGCTTTTATTTCAGGCAATAGAGATTAGCATTTAAATATCTTATCAATGTGCTGGTCAGCAGTTTTTATGTTGTATTTCTTCTGCATAGTAAAATCCAGTCAAACAGAGTCACTGTAGACACTGTAGCACGTCCTAGTCCTGCGGGTGCCCTGGTCTGACCCAGCCACAAGCGCCCAACACCAGTGAGGGCCGGGCAGGGGCCTGAGGGAAGAGTTGTAGGATCTCTGGTGTTCTTTGACCAGAAGTTATTCTTACCAGGTTGCTATCTTATTTTACATTATCTGGAAGGCTCTCTCCCTCTACCGTTTATTTCTTAGAAAAAACTTGTGGAGAAAGAGAAGCTGAACAATATATCTGAGCAAACCTTTTCCTCAGTGACGACCAGTTGTGGACAGGTCGGCCTGTTTCCCTCCAGTCTTTCGTTTTAAGCCCTGTCCATAGTTGAGATCATAATGCCCGTACAGTTTTCTTTTCTGCTTCTTTCCCTTGGTGTATCATAACCGCTTCCCCATGTCATCAAGAATTCTTTATAAGGGCCCTCCCTGATGGCGCAGCGGGGTTAAAGCTCCCCGTTGCAAGTGAGCTGCAGCTGCTTCAGTACCAGTTCATCCCCAGCGCCGTAGGTGACCCACATGGCGCGGCACACTTCTCCTGACTGCCCGCTGCTCCCCTCAGCAGTGTGCTTCCTCAATCTGCCTGCTCTGCTCCCCACTCTGTCTCTGGTGAATCCTCTCACCACACTTGTATCTCTGGCCTGCACCCCAATTCTGTATGCATAAAGAAATCAATCTTTAAAAAAGAATAATTCTTCATAAGCATTCTTTAGAAAGCTGGAAAGTGATACAATAAACCAAGACTCACTGAACCAGCTCCCTGTCACTGTCTTTAATGTATTTTTCTATTATAAATAAATCTGCAGAGAACACCTTTGTGAATAATGGTTATCTATATTTAGTAGTATTTCCTCGGGATGGAATTTTAGAAAGAAAATTTCTGGGTTACTTCTGGAATTTTCTCTTTTGTTCTGACATACCATCTCTTTTCTTTGTGCTGTTACCCTTTTATTACAGATCTCTCTTGGCCAGCTCCTACCTTTCCTTCTCCCAGTTCCCAAGTCCAGAAGTTCCTGAACTGCCCAGACCAACTTTCCCTGAGACAGAGTATTCAAAGAGTCTCTATAACCTCCCCTCACACAATTCCAGTCAGTGGGACGTGCTAAGCCTCCCTCAGTTCCGCTATCTCTGGGTACCATGATTCACACCCCTCGGGTTTCCCTAGGCCAGAGGGCTGAAGGGCCTCCTTGCCCGCAGGTCCTTCCTTCTCTTTCCACTGGGTTCCACACACCTGAGGAGGCTATCCACCTCCTCATGGAAGTGCTGGTATACCCACACTACTGGAACTCAGGCCATGTCCCCTTGGGTATGCCCGCCCAATTTCCGACGGAAGGCACAGTGATCCTTTGCTGCTTGTGGGCCCTGTCTGGTCACAGGGGCATGCCCATGGCGTGTGAGGTATTAGCACCCCTAGAAAGCATTTGCAGCATCACTGATTGACAGGATCTGATTAAGGGCCTTGCTCCCGCCCCTCGTGTAACTGTGAGGTCTGCTTTCTGCCTTGTTTCCCAGAGGTTCCCAGCAGGGTTAAGCCACACTTGTTGCAGTGGGGCCTAATTTAACAAAGCATGCTTTTGTTAGCTTCCCCTTCTATTTCCCATCCCTCCCATATACCTTTGCTTTCTGGAAGCACCTACCAAATCTGCTACCTGCTTGCAAATCCTTATCTTAGGGTCTGCTGTGGGGGCATGCCAATGAAGTCACCCGGTTAGTCCTCGTCAGCATTGGCCCAGTGCCTGTTCCACAAGGAGTGTTGGAGACTGCAAGTTCCAGACTTGACGCTTTTGTCCCAGGAATTAATCTATTTTCCAGACTATCTTCTGGTGATTTCTAAGAGCATCTAAAAGTATTGGGAGCATTTCACACATCTATGGTGGCCACCTTAGCAACAGTTAATTTGGAAGGATGTGCAGGACTTGATTGGAGGCCTTCTAATCTTAAAAATAATTAAGAATCTGGACCCTCCCTAGTGGCACAGCAGGTTAAAGCACAACATTAAGAAGCTTAAGCCACTTCAGCATGAGTTCGATCCCCGCCTGCCCCGGAGGCGATCCACATGGTGTGGTGGACCTCTCCTGACCCGCCCACTGCTCCCCTCAGCAGTGTACTTCGTTGATCTGCCTGTTCTGCTCCCTTCTCTGTCTCTGGTGAATCCTCTCACCGCTCCTGTACCTCTGGCCTGTACCCCAGCTATGTATGCAGAAATAAATAAAAATCTTAAAAAAAATTAAGAATCTGATCATTCTAAATGTAATTACTTGTCATTTTTACAACAGGATATTCAGTGTTTGTGATCAAACGTACAGTTCTAAACAACGCTGAGAATGTATCCATCAGGGTTTTGATCAAACGTACAGTTCTAAACAATGCTGAGAATGTATCCATCAGGGTTTTGAGTGATGCATGCATGTTATATAGTTTTTGAGCCATGAAGTGAGATCTGAGTTAAAAGTAGTCATGATCTGTTGGCCTATTCTGCACCATCAATAACTCCAGCCAGTAGAATAAGCCCACTTGGGTTCTAATTCAGTAGACTTCAGATGTAGCGAGTTAGTTTATTTGTATTATCAAATAATTTTTGAAACACATGTTGATTTTAAGAATTAGTCACAAAGTCAGAGCAAGAAAATTTTATTTATTATGGCTTCTTAGTCAAACTTTTATCTGGTCTGTTGACTTTGAATTATGCAGAAAATAAGACAGATTTCACCTAAGCTCTCTAGTTTCCTTCCTGATTATCCTAGATAACCAGAAACTGAACACAGTGGACATGCTGTAGCTACAGAGGGAAGAGACAAGCATCCCCAGGACCTGTCAAGTTCTGCTATTTGGGGGTCACTTAATTTAGGGATAAATAACCCTATATACTTCCATGAGAATATCACTAGGCACATCACTGCATTCTAAGATTATATAGCAAATGATGTGCATTTAAAAATGCTAAGCTCATGGCCCTCTCTGGTGGTGCAGCCAGTTAAAGCACAGCACTAAGAAGCTAAAGCCACGTCAGCATGAGTTCATCCTTGCCCTGGAGGTGACTCACAGGGCGCGGCAGACCTCTCCTGACCCGCCCGCTGCTCCCCTCAGCAGTGTGTTTCAGTAGATCTGCCTGTTCTGCTCCCCGCTCTGTCTCAGGGTAATCCTCTCACCGCCCCTGCACCTCTGGCCTGTACCCCAGTTCTGTATGCATAAATAAATAAATCTTTAAAAAAGAAACTAAGCTCTGTTAAATATACTTTTTACTGTAGGACATTTTAGAAAAATGTGGTAAAATATTGCATTTTAAAGTTCAGATGTGTAGAAGAATAAGCCTCAGAGCGTAGAACACAGTGAAACTGAACACAAGTGAAATGCTGCATTCCCAAGCAATGCTGGAGAAGCGGGTGTTAGTGCATGCAACACCTCATCTAATTAGTAGTGTCTGTTCTGCGTAGCTTTATTACAAATGCTTCACTTGTGTGAAACTCATTGTGCCAATGTAAATATCGCCTGCTTTAGATCATTAAAAGAGAATAATGTTTTTCCTTCAGCTAACAAATGGCATATCGAAAGCAAATGAACCCACTACTGTATGATTTGTTCGTTAATCATTACTAAGCTTGGCCTATAATTACAAAGATCCCGATGAGAACACTGCTGTCACATCATGTTAGCTCTGCAGTAAGACTTTCAAAAATCATGCTGAGCATGTTTACAGCTATTCTTTCTTGAGGAGCAGCTTTTCAGAGGTTGATGGGGGTTGTTTGGTTGTAAGACAACAGCCATTCTTTTAAAATAGCTTGCATAAATGCAGGCATTGAAATTCTAGCGGTCAAACCATCCTTCCATCCAGTCCTGCAAGACAGCTCAGGGCAAGGACTATGATGGGTGTGATGAGAAATTTTGGAAAAAACAGGATTCTCTCAGTATTTAACTACCATTCCATCTAGGACTACCCATACACATGTTTTATTCTTTTTTAAGTGGTTGTTTATATATTTTTAGAAGATTTATTTATTTGTGCATACAGAACTGGGGTACAGGCCAGAGGCTCAGGGATGGTGAAAGGATTCACCAGAGACAGAGTGGGGAGCAGAACAGGCAGATCGACAAAGTACACTGCTGAGGGGAGCAGCAGGCGGGTCAGGAGAGGTCTGCCGTGCCATGGGGTCACCTCAGGGACAGGTGGGTTGGAACTCATGCTGAAGTGGCTTTAGCTTCTGAGTGCTGTGCTTTAACCTGCTGTGCCACCACGGAGGGCCCAGTGGTTGTTTTTATTTTAATAAAATCGATAACAAAAATTAACCATTTTAAAATATACAATACTGTGTCATCAAATACATTCAGAGTTTTGTGAAACTACCACTATCTAGTTCCAGAAGTGTTTCCTCACTCCAAAAGGATACCTCGTTTCCCATTAAAGATTCTACCCATCCTTTCCTCACCCAGGTTAATCCTCTTTGTCTATTCTGGACATTTCTTTTAAATGGAATCATATAATAAGTGATCTTTTGTGTCTGGGTTTCTTTTTTTTTTTTTTTCATTTAAATGAGGTCACATGTATGAGAATGTGCATGTCACATCCATTTATTAAGACTTCATTCTTTTATGATTGAATAATATTCCATTGTAGGAATATACCACATATCACTTATCCATTCCATCATATTTTTTATGTGATCTCAAAAATATTTGTATTTGACAAAAAAAATTTTTTGCTTGAAATTACAAATACAGCATACCCTAATTGCTTTCCTGCCTTACATTTAGTGGAATATACAGAAGGTTCAACATCTGTGTTGATTCTAAAGTCAATTACTAGAATTCTTTATACAATAGCCCCAGCCTTCTAGGACTATATAATGTTGGAAACATACAATTTCTAATATGTGACCATGTAGTCTATAAGGTAGCAATTATATGAGTCAAACTAAACATTTGTCTCTATATTAGGCTCAATAGAGAATGGCATTCTTTTTAAAAATAAACAGTGCCTGCAACATAGTAGCCATCTAGTAGATGTGAATATCCTCCTCCTAAGACTTCATAAAAATTTTGCAATCAGGATGATTTTCAGGTGGAGTAAATTTACCAAGATCATGCAGCAGGGGTCCTCTGGATCCCAGAACCCTTCAAAGCAGGTTTTCCCATTGCACTTCCAGTTTCCAAGGAAGAGCTGAGTCCCTCAGCCCTTCTTTCCAATAAAAGAAGAGAAAGGCTCATAAAGTACAAAGAATTCATATGTTGGGCTAGAAGATGAGGGCAACTTTCAACTGTAAGGCAAGGTTTTCTCTCTTCCTGTCCAGTAAGATCACAGGATCATAGATTGCCCAAAAAAAGGCTAAAACTCAAGTTTGGGGTACATACAGAATATGGAGTGTGTGTGTGTGTGTGTTGCACGCACATACACATGTATGACACACATGCATTGCCCATGTGCCCTTAATGGGCATCGCAGTGGGATTATCAGTCATTTCAGAGTCATCAGTGGCTCTTCTCTGCCTCATTAAAATAGATAATCAACAATCAGCTCATAAACACAGAAGTCGATTTACCTCCTTGCCTTCCAAATCATACTCAAAGCTCTGTATTAAAAATAGACATCAGGGGCCCTCCCTGGAGGCACAGTGGGTTAAAGTACAGCACAATTAAGCTGTCTGCAGCCACGGCAGCATGAGTTCAAACCCCATCCAGGGAGCTGACCCCCAGGGCACAGCAGACCTCTCCTGACCCTCCCACTGCTCCCCTCAGCAGTGTACTTCATCCATCTGCCTGTTCTGCTCCCCGCTCTGTCTCTCGCCCCCCCGTGCCTCTGGCCTGTACCCCAGTTTTGCATGCATAAATAAATAAATCTTTAAGGAAAACAGACATCATTTTAAAAGTTCCTTGGAAACATACTCAGTCAGAATATGGAACATGTTCTTTGTAGTTCTGGTCTGGTGACAAAATCAAACCTAAGACTTTATAAGCACGACAGGGCTTTAGTTGCAACCATAATTTCTGTTTCATCTTTGAACTGGGCATGCACCAAACACTTTACTTTTTAGCAAAAAGACTGCATAGCTGGGAGGGTAAAGACAGAAAATAGCTATTATAAAGTTTGTTTTATGTAACAGTAACCTGATAAGATGTTGGTTTCTTTTTTTTCTAGTCTCCCAAATCAGCATTTATTAGTGCTGCAAAAAAGGCAAGATTAAAGTCCAATCCAGTCAAAGTGCGCTTCTCTGAGGAGGTCATCATCAACGGCCAAGTGTCGGTGAGTTAAAATCACCACTGTGCTTCAGGCAAGGTCAGTGGTGTCCCCTGGGTGATCAGTATGGATTTCACGAGGTGCTGAGTCTCAGGGTCACAAGGGGCTTGAGAGCTCACGTGCTTGGATTCCTTCCAAAACATCCAGCACTTCCTGGAATATTCCCAGTATGAGAGACCCCACTACTTGGTTGGTTTCATTTGAGATACTGACATTCCCTCATATTCAGTAAAAGATACCTCTCTGAAATTTCCACCTGTTTCTGTTCTGCCAGCTAAGCATTCTTCCATCAGATGGTCTTTGTGTGTTTTGAATAAATTATTGTGTTTCCCTTAAGTTATTCCTTATCCAAGAAAAAACTGTGTTCTTTCAACCAATCAAAATGGCAAAGGTAAAATGATGGGAAAGTCTCATCTATGCAGCCAGAAGCAGCCTGACCAGCCTCCATCCATAGACCTCAATAGAAATCATGATTGCTCAGGCACATAGTCCATCTTCTAAATGAATAATGCAAACATCAACTGGATGCTTGATTTTCCATTTTTCCCTGAGACATCAAGCGTGGTAGTTCTCATTTTTAGAAAACTGCCATCTAGGGCACCAGTAATTTTTGGACTTTTGAGAGGCTGGCTTTAGATACTGAGGTTTTGTGGTGCTGTTGGTGTTTAAATCAACCCAAAAGGACAAAGTCTTATTGTGGTGTGCTCATCATGGCCATGGCCTCTTCGGTGAGGTAGACCTACCTCAGCACCCCGGGGGCCAACATGGTCCAGGGGTCTTCTGGTCCAGCCTTGCTGGCCTGTGTCTGCCTCACCTAGATTCCAGGGGTCAGAGTAGTTGTGAGCTTGAGGATGACGCCCAAGGCCCGCCCAGTGTGAGCCTGCCTGAGAGCATTTTCGCTGCATCCTTGTCCTCCCCTCGCCATCTCTCACCTCATCCCCTGCCCTGTTCACACTGTGCTCTGGTCTGCTCACCTGGGTGGGGCCTCCATCACTGTGGAAGCAGGGTCACCCTGCATCAGCAGGTGTCAGCAGGACTATTCTAGCTGAAGGGTGGAGAGTGCCACCAGAGGAATCTCTGTGTCGCAGGTCATCTGAATTGGCCCGCATCTTCCTCAAGCTTCTGGGCTTGGGATTGTGCCAAGAATTTGTGCCTCTTTCAAGAGGATATGGTTCTAGAAGATGCTGTGGGAATTTCAGTTTGTCCCTGGACAGAAAAAGGCACTGCTGGGCGGCTGGAGGGTGAGGGCCATGCTGAGGCCGCTCTTCTCCCGGGGTGCATGTGCCTGACCATCGAGTGCGAATGGCATGGCAGGGCATCAGTTGCCTGCTGCTCCTCAGCCTTTGCTCCGGTCTCCATCTGGGCTGCTCTGCTCCCTCAGTCGTGGTGTGTCATTTATTCTCAACTTTGAGCTGAACTAACTCTAACTCAGTGCACTGGGTAGCAGGAAAGGCATGTGTGGACTTCATAGGAATAGAGAGAGGGAAGGAGGTTCAGGAAAGTGGTAGGCCGTGAGAGGCGTGTCACCTGCTCTGCAAATACTTAGGAAGTGGGCTTTCAGGGACTGACAGAGGACACTCGCAAACATCTGAAAATCCCATCTTCAGTTGTCTCATCTGTAAATATAGGATGGGTGGTTCCAAGGGCTCTCCGATAGTTCAGCTGGCAGAGCGGAGGACTGCAGACCAGACTTGTGTAGGATGGGTGGTTTCATGGCTGCCGAGTGCCCTTTGACCCTGGAGCCTTATGAGCTCCTGCATGTCGGTAACACAGCCCCCCTGTGGATGCCGGGGACTCATCTAACAATCCTCCTTCCTCCCCCAGGCATCTTGCTAGTTCCATTGAGAAAGACAACGAGAAGGAATACATTTCTGCTGTTGACTTCTAGTCCTGTGCCGAGCCTTTCTGTTTGAGTTACTGCTCAATTATTATCTATTTGTTATACTCTTTTAATGCACAAAGCCATCCCTTATATTTCCCCTTTGAGTTGGAGAAACATTCCTAAACAGGTTAAAAACCATCTCACAAAATCACTTTCCCCTTGAAGCGCATTAACACCTGTGACCCACTATCCAGACTCTGCCAGGCGCTGACAGATACCCTCAAGACACCACGGCTGTGGACCCCCTCCAGCTGGGATGTGCTGTCCCTAGTGTGGGCTTGGAGTCTACATTGGCGCCAGGCTTAATTACAAGGAAGTCTTTCTGTAATTGTACTTTTCAGTGGGAAACCTTGATTTAAAAACAGATAAAAGTCATCTCATTGATTTTATGGTAGAGAAATATCTTTCACTTGAATCAACTGAATTATCTGTAGCCAGAAAAGAATTTGGCTCTCAACAACTGAATTCAGATGTCACCAAAAGGACACCTTGGCTGGCCTCAGAGGATTCACTTGTTGTGTTTGTCCTGTAATGAGAATAAATGTTCCAGATGTGCTACTGCTGCTGATCCTATGAAGAGCAGAATTCTAATTCGACCGACTTACACCGCTTCCTTTTTTCTTTTCTGGCGAAACAGGAAACTGTCAAGGATAACTCCCTCCTTTTTATGCCAAATGTTTTGAAAGTCTATCTGGAAAATGGGCAGACCAAATCGTTCCGTTTTGATTGCAGCACCTCCATAAAGGTAAGAGGGCCCACCGAACTACCCGGGCACTGGCGAGTGCGGCGCCTGCGCGTCTTGTCTTTCAGAATTGTCTGCTGGCTCCTGATGTTTTGTTGGTTACTACCAAATAAACTAGCATGTAAACACGAAAAACAAAATGCTTAACTAAGAAGCATCTGTGTATGAGAGGGAGACAGAGACAGACAGAGAAACAGACAGAGACGGAGAGGGAAAAATAACATGCCATCAGTGAAGAAACACTAGGGCTAGTCACTTTAATGCAACTGCAGAGTAATTAAAAGAGTGTGACTGTCACCAAGAAGGCTTGGCACACTGCCCAAAGCCAGCATGATTTCTCAGCAATGTCAGCCGCCAAGATGATTAAGATGTTAGCTGTTAATTGAATATCTGCTACTTTGGTGTCCAGCACAAACAAGGAGTCGAATAATGTAAAGATAACATTTGCTTTTAATTACTGTAACCAATTTCATGGAAATGATGGATAAAAAGGCAGGAATGAGGCAAGCTTCCAGGGACGAGTGAAAGTGAGAGTCGATCCTCAGTCCTGTATCTCAGAGTCATAGGTGAGAGCTACGTAATAGGAATTTAAGCAAAGCATATGGGTTTCCCCCCAGTGCTTCTTTCATGGGCAGGAGGGGAGTGCATAATCTCTTTTTTATTGACTAAAAGTGTGTTCAGAAATTGATTGCTCCCTGATGCTCTATCAGCCTAAAATAGACTTTCTTCAAATGGCACAGTAAAAATTTTATTGAGTTTAAAAAAAAGTGTCCCTAGTGATGATCTGTACGATAATGTATCAGGAGACTATCAACTCTGTACTTAAAATGTCTGTCAATAGTCAACTCCCAATCCTCAGGTTTTTTAATTATTCGGGATAAACCTGATGAGCAGAAGTGGCTCTTCAAGGGCCCACTGCTGTACATTCTTATTGTCATGACACTAGCAAGTGGCTTGTTTGGAATCGCTGCAAGCAAGTAGTGATCCAGCAGGTAATAGAGCAGATGATAGTAGTGAATTGATGGTGGAGCATTGAAATTATCTTTAAATCATTCCAGATGAAATATGAATTTCCCTTGTATAGAATGCTAATGGTAATTAGGGTCTGAGAAAGTCCATTGCCTTCATTCCTACTCAAAATCAATTCATGGTGAGAAATTTCTCCAGTTATTGAAAGAGTAACCTAAGGGTCTGCAAACGTTTTCTGGGAAGGGTTCAAGAGCAACTACGTTAGGCCTCATGAGCCATTTTATCCGTCTTGGAACTACTCAACTTGTGTCATGAAAGTAGCCATACAGGTGGGTTCGGGAAACCCTGAAGACGACTCTCGGTTTCAGTAATTCTCTTCAAGGATTCACAGAAAGCATCGGATTGTTTATACTCACAGTCACAGTTATTACAACAAAAGTCTCCAGATTCAAATCAACAACGGGACAAAGTGCACAGGATGGTAGAGGGTGGGCACAGAGCCTGCAGTTGGCCTCTCCCAGTGGAGTCCAAAGAGAGTGCTTATTCCTCCTGGTATTGTTGCCTGACAATGTGTGGGGATTTAGGGTTTTTGTTAGGTGTTGTCCACATAGGCACAGAGGACCATCTGTGTGGTCTAGGGGTCAAGCTGATTTCACATGGCCCACAGTCTCCACCAGAAATCACTGTTGGAACAGACTATGTGGTTTGGCCAGACCCTATGTAAACATAGAGGCTTCCAGCAGGCAGGACAGTCCAAGGATTTAGGGGTTCCTCCCAAAAGCCAGGAGCACAGAGAGAGGCAAAGCTTTTTTAGGTAAGATTAACCCTTCACTACAGAGACAACGTGTAAATGAGTAGACACCATGAGATGCGGCCCATGGCTCATCCATTGCAAAGCCTTGACCTAACCCTTCGAGCCGCGTTATCACAACTCCCTCTGATACTGTGACCTTGTTCTGCGATACCAGCTGGTCAGGGAAGCTCCCAACCCCAAGTGAAGGTCAAAACTTTCATTCATTTCTTAACAGAAATCTAAATTTAGAAGGGAACCCTGCTGTGAATTCCCTCTGGCCTCTTTATTAGAGGAACTCATAGTAGACTACCTCTGATTTCCCTGAGGATGGCAGATGCCAATGAGAAGACAGGGAGCAGAGCAAAGAGCTCACAGCAAATTGAAGCTATCTTGTACCTAACAGTCTTATTATCACAACAGACACAGGGTGGTAGGCATAAAATAGAAGCAGTATATATATGAAAGGGACATGACACCATCTACTGAAAATTGCCAAAACTCTTGCTGCGTGGTCACAGTCGGGAAAAACCATCGCTATTGACTTTTCCAGTGTCCTCAGTTGGTGACTGAGGAGGATGTTTATGAAGTACGGGTTACCACACCTTTGTGTGCTGGTTTTGTTTTCTCTTTTCTGGACCTTGAACAAATATTATGAAACAGTATCTTTTATGGCACTCAGTATAGCCAACACATTTCTGTTGAATGATATTTCCAGGGAGGTGGTGGTTGGATGTCTGGATCATTGTGTGAAAGGGTCTGAAGGAATTGAAAAAGGTTTACAGAGAAGAATGAAAACCTCAGAAAGGTCATTAAAGGGAAACCCTGTGTTTGGCACGGTTTGCCCCAGATAATTCTTTGTTGTGGGGGCTGGGTTGAGCAATAGCCGTGCCCCTTGATGCTAACAGCCTCCCCAACCTCACAGTGATAACAGAAATTCTCTCCAGAAATTTCCAGATGTCGCTGGGAGCATAACTGCCCCAGAGTGAAAACAGCTGCCCGATGGGGTGTTCAGCCTCTGAGTATCAATTATCTAGAAGAATCATCCTGAAAGGAGTGATGGTTGAGGACATGCCCTTCACGTTGCTCGTCTATGGAACACCTTTCCCACCATAAATGTTTCACCCTTATAGGCTTGCTGACAAAGATTGCCTCTGCCTTCCCCAGAGATTTGAACTAAAAGCTAGAATATGTATCCTGCTACAGTGCCTAACCCTGGACCAAACAGTACTGTAATAGATGCTTTCTACGTGTGAATTTGTGTGGCCTTTTATCTCTAAGGCAGCTTCATTGTTCTCCCCGGTTTACAGATAGCGAAGGCAAGGTTCTTTCAGGTTCAACAACTTGCCCTAAGCTGCACAGCTAACACACAGTAGAGCAGCGCTCGGAAGGCAAGCTGTTTCCACGTTCCTTACCTCTGCCACATGCTCTTCTGGAAGGGCAGGCTGTCGTCAACAAGCTTTCTCTATGAAGGGCAGGTAGCAAATATTTCAGGCTGCACAGGCCACACAGTCTGAGTGGCAGCTGCTCGAGCCTGCAGGCGCGTAGCGCAGACACAGCCACAGCCAACACAGAAACAGTCCGGGGAGGACTTTATCGACAGAAAACAGGTGCCGGGCCGGACTCGGCAGGTAGCTGGTTCAGGGGTAGTTTCACTGTCACCCCACTTAGAAGAAAAGAGGACTCAAGCAACCATACCACACATCTTTTGATAACCTAAGTCAAAACCTTACGTGGCAGGAAAGCTCATCTGCAGCAGTTCACCTGTCTCCCTGCTTCTGAACGCCACAGGGCTTTGGTGTAGTGGGAGATGCCAAGAAAATGGTAAGAGAAGGAACCCTCATTTCTGGATCCTTCTGGGTCTTGGCAGGATCAAGCTTCAGAATCAAGCAAAGGTATAAAATGTGGGGACTGAAGAGCCTTCGTGTGCGGCCCTTGTGCTTCAGGTAGGGCCCATAGAAGGGCACTCAATTCTCACTACATTTTGTCTGTGTTTCCTCTGTCAGGACGTCATCCTGACGCTGCAAGAGAAGCTCTCAATCAAAGGCATCGAGCACTTCTCCCTCATGCTGGAGCAGAGGACAGAAGGAGCCGGGACCAAGCTGCTATTGCTTCATGAACAGGAGACTCTCACTCAGGTGTGCGAGATGGCCCCTCACAGGGTAGGGCTGTGGTGGGAGAGGGCACCCAGGCCCGGAGTCCTCCCCACGCCCCGTCATTTGCATGCTCCACAGCCTGGCTTCCTCTGCTCCTCAGAGTGTGGCCATTCAGAATGGGACGCCTTGAGGGGCTGTTTCCCTGTCTGTCAAGTTCTCAACCACTGTCAGTCGGTGGCCAAGCAGGTTAGTCAATCTGAGACTGCAGCTGTCCCTGGGGCTGGGCATCTGTAGGATTCGCTTTCTGGTCATCGTAAGGGCCTGTTCACCAGTTTCATAATTCATCTCTGGAAAGCAGCAAAAACAAATGGTTTCTGAGATTGCTTAAATTAAGTCAAAATTCTACTTCGTTGCTTTAAGCTCTGGGTGCAGACTTCAGACTATTTTAGGGAGCCTGAAATCACTGCCCAGTCCTGCCCACTGTAAATATGTAACCCACCAATGTGTCCCAGTTCCCAGTTACCAAGATGCCACCCCCATCTGTTCTTTGGGAAGACAAGCAGGCTGCACAGCCGCTGAGCTGGGCACGGCACCCTGAGTCTTCCCGTGACGCCACAGCAGCGCAGGTTATGCTGGGAGTGTCACGGAGTTCGGCAAGTTCCTCCTGCCTGGGAAAGTCCAGTGCTGATGGAACTTGCCAGAGGGAGGCTGAGGGGCAATAGGAGGAGAAGCAAGGAGTTGAGGTACCCTGATGATGTAGTAACTGAAAGGCTCATCCCACTTAAGACACTGCTTAACTGTTACGTAATTAACAGCTAAGGCCCACACGTGGGGGCTGACAGGTCGCCCCAATTTTCTTGAGTCAGGCAAGCTCTATACAATGAACTGGCCAAATGCTGCCATTTGTGGTCGCTCACATTTCTCTTTCTGATCTTGACCTATTACATTATTAGGTTTCAGCCACTGATAGTTACTTTACATCACATGAATGGCTATGGATTGCTTTCACCTCTGCCAAAACACATCTGGAGCCAGACGGATGCCTTTCCTCTTCCGGAACCCGGAGTAGCACTTCTCTTCAGACTCCGTCTTGAGAAAGCCCAGGGCAGGAAGGACTCTGAGATCTCTAGAAGCTGAACTTCAGACAAGGATTTAGGAGCAAGTTTTGGGGACGAGATCTCGAGCAATACTGGGAGTGCAGAAGGAAGGGAGCTGGGAAACTTAGAAGCTGATGAAGAGCGAGTTAGCCAGCCGTGCCCACTGTGGGCAGCCCGCTGTACCCAAGGGACATTTGTCTCCTAACGCATGTCCCCAGTTGGTGGTGGCCAAGGACCGTAGCTCCCTATTATGCAGGCAGACGTCACCGAGGCTCAGCTTGGAGCAATAAATGCCCACCGTAGGCACTTGGGCGGTGGCCAGCCCCTGGTGTCCAGTGCAACACCCACCATTTTTTTGACGTTTCTAGTTAGTTCTCTGATGATTCTGGCTCTCCTTTGACACTAACACCGAGTAGTTGGCCTAGTAATTTCTCTCTGAATGCTGCCTTTATAGGAAAGCTTCGTGCTCATTTAACCGGACAAAGATTCTTTAAGACTCCCTTCTAGTGAGGTAACCACGATGCCACGGTCTGGATCTGACTTCAAATCCCTTAATATGTTTGAAGGAAAAAAAAAAAAAAACGCCTCTCACAGAGATGCTTCCCTTCACTTGGCAGGAGAACCTCTGGAAGGTTTTTGAGCAGAACTGAAAGCAAAGTGCTAAAATTCAAGTATTCTCTCTCAGAAGTAACAGATCTCGCTGATGTGTTTAAATATCCTGAAGCAGATCAGCTACCTGCCTTGGAAGTCAACACATATGAAAATCTTGATCGATAAGATATTTATAAGCATGGTCGAAAGGGCACTAAGTATAAGGAATTGTCCAATAACAAAAATCACTTAAAAGCAGGTAATTTTGATGAAAATCCCCTAAGGAACTTCTAAGCAAGTCTACCGGCAGTTTGACATGGTACTTCTGTCTAAAAAAAAATACTATTGCCTATTTACATATGACCTAAAGTTGCCAAGAAATTGTCTTCTTCTGTTTGCAGTGAGAATGGGCTGCCTTTGCTAATGAGACTGGAGCACTTTTGCATTGTATTAATGTATGTCTCCACATGTGTGTAACCTACTGATGATACAGTTAGAATCAAGGTCACTTACGAGAGTCATGAAAGATAAAGCCTAGCAGGCAATTAAGCAGTGTGATAAGGGGATGCCTGACGGACATTAGCGTGGTTCTGACAAAGTGCCCTAGGCCGTCACAGCCACAGCAGCAGGAGGACTGGCTGACACTCCCATGTCCTAGGTTCTCGGCCGCCCTTCCAGGCTCCCACTCCATGCGCCAGTGAGGAGCACTCTTAGGTCTCAGGTGCAATCAGCTCTGCAACCCTGTCCACAGCCAGGAAGCTGGTTCAGGTATCTCAGTATGCCCAGTAAGCCCTTAAAATCCAGAGGTGTTCTCCTGTTGCAATTCTTCTGTGCAGCAAGTTGGCAATAGAAACTCCTGAGAATGTATAGGACCTCAATAAAGCTATTGCTATGTTTATTTTGAAGTGTACACTGCAAATAATGGATATTTTTCTTTTGCCCGATTTTTCCCCTGCCTAAAAGTAGTTTCAAGTGCATAACGTTACAAACAAGTGCATAAAACCACAAGTTCGTGCTGGGTGGTTTTCATTCATCATGTTGACCTCGAAGGGAAATTAAAGGGTCCTTCTCCCTTCTTTCTCAGAGGCTAATGTTTTAGCCATTCAACTGTGTTTTAGTGTTCATTGATGGATTCCCCTTTATTGCAACAGGAGCTGAGAAACTTACACTGAGTAGCTGGCACATACTGTAATGGAGGAAAGGGAATGCGCCCAAATGAGTCTGTCCATAACCCTTAGCTGTGGTGTTTTCCCAGCTCCTTGGAACAAGTTGAACAGTGCTATGTGCTCTGAACTTGGGGGTCATTCAGAAGCGGGTGGACGCCAGATTTAATGCACAAGCCTTCCTGAGCCCAAGTGTGATGTTGTTGTGATGCCTTCACAGCCAATCAGTCTGCAGTGTGGTTTAGAAAAACCCCACAGCTTGTTGCCCACTAAGACACTGTCACACGCCAGTGGCCCAGAGCTGTGCACTGCCTCTGGGTCTCTGGTCTTTTCTCATGTTTCATTGTAACTTGGGGGTTGCATTTTTGCCCCTCCATATGCATGCAAGTTCCGTTCCCCCTTCCCTCCTTCCCTCTGGCAACTGTTACATTCTTTCACTGAGTGCAAGACTTCCTCCTCCTGTCTTCTGCCTGGGTATGTTTCCAGTCACTTCTATTCCACACTGGACCCTCACCCCTGCCCTAGCGTGGTGTGAGATCACTTGCGACGACCAGCATCCACAGGTCCTTCAAGAACTAGCCTTGGGCCCCGGCCCCTGTTCGGTGCACTCCTGCAGGTTCATGTTGCCCTGGCACAGCCTGCAGCCAGCGAACTTCCTTGCCGATGCACCCGCAGCTCTGGCTCTGCTGTGCTGTGGGGACACCAGGTCCCCTGGGGGTCAGACTGGAGGTATCCCTGCTGGGGACATACTTCGGCCCTGCCCTGCTTCCCCCTCCCTTACTGGCCTCTCCAGTGGTTTCTCAGCATGCCCCTCATCTCGGGCTGTTTCGGGGAACCTACCTCAAGCACAAGTACGTGTGGTCTTGCCTCACTGGCCAAAGGGCTGTTTCCACGTCCCTCTGTCTTCTCCCAGGCGTCACTGCAGGTGTCCTGTGATTGGTCTTTTCTAGGTGACCCAGAGGCCCAGCTCCCATAAGATGAGGTGTCTTTTCCGAATCAGCTTTGTCCCAAAGGATCCAATTGACCTTTTAAGGAGAGATCCAGTTGCTTTCGAGTATCTCTATGTTCAGGTATGTGAGAATTTAGGCATATTCTATATTGTTTGGGGGGAAATGAACTGTGGGGGGATTTTTCTGAGTTCTTTAAATGGGATCTTCTTCCTCTTTATCCTCTACCCCAAGCACAGGGTTCAGTGGTGCTTTTTAAACTTTTACTTTTGGTTGTGAAATAATGTCATGCTTACAGAGAAGTTGTAAGAGTAGTAAAAGATCTTCTTGGTAACCTTCAACCACATGCAGCGGGCATTAACCTTCTGCACCTTGACTGTGTCCGATGTGGGTGTGCACCACCCCAAATACACAGTTTTCTTCTAAACAATATGAATGTCAGTGGCTGAATCATACTCATTTATCCCTAAATACTACACTGTACATTTTCTAGTAACAAAGACATTTTCTTACATAATGATTGCACAGTTAGTAAAATAATGTAATTTAATACTGATACATTCTCATTATCTGACCAATGTCCGTGTCCAAATATCCGAATATTGTCCCCAAATATCCGTTATATCAGTTTTGCTTTCTACAGCACAATGCACTTAGTTGTCATGTCGTGTCAACCTCCTTAACCCTGGAACAATATTTGGGCTTTCTTTGGCGTTCAAGACCTTGACAGCATTGAGGAGTAGTGATCGGTTATTTTTTAGAAATTTCTGAAACTGGGTTTCTCTGACCTTGCCATTGGATTGAGGTTATGTACTTTGGGCAGAAGAAAAACATGAGTGACCTTCGACCCTCTCCAGCACCTGGCTTCAGGAGGACACACAATGTCTGTTCATTTTCTTAATACTATATTCTCCAGATTTGTCTGTTCAAGAGTTACTGCTTCCCTTTTGTGTGAATAAGCAACTTGTGGAAAGTTACTTTGCATCTCTCATGAATTAGCCTCGCACCATGGGTTTGAGCCTTCATTGATGATTCTTGCCTGACTACTGTTCCAATGGTTACAAATGATGACTTTTCTAATTGCATTATTTCTTCTTCACTTATTAACTGGCTTTCTGCTGTAAGAAAGTTTTTCTTTCTCCTTGATTTACTATTTATTCATCCACACATTTGTTGCTTAAATTGTTCTGAACCACCATGATATCCACTATTGTACTGGAGTTATGCATTTCAAGGTAACAAAACTTTAAGAAGAGAGTATTCTTGGCAGGCGATCTAGATCTGATTCTAGGCTCTAATTGTCAAAAAAGCAACACCTTTAGAAATGAGAATCTTTGCTAGTTTGTCCCAAGAAAATGTATCCCTTTGATATATGGGATATGTTCCTTTTCTTCCCATATTTTTCTATGACTGCTTCCCATTACTCTCACTTAAATTTCCAGTCAACTCACATTAAACAGTAAGAACCCACTTACCTAATGCTCAGGCATCTGGCATTATAACTACTCAACGAGCTTGTAAACCTAAATGTAGCCTTCCCCCCACAACAAAAAAGAGAAAGGCAAAAAAATGAGGCCAACAAAAAGACAAGCCCTGTTTGGCTGGGGACAGCTACACAAGGCAACAATCGCGAGAGCCACCAGCGAGGGGAAAAGTAAAGAAGTAGGGAAAGAAAAGGAAAGAAAGAATTGTAGTTGGTACACTGGTATTGGTTTTACTGCTCTCTGTATTTTCTGGTATATCTCAAAGCTTCTGTAATCTTTACAAATTTGGGGGTGGGGAAGAAAGTAGACAGAAGATAATGTAGATACACACAAGATAAATTGCACTGGTTAGGAATAGTGACATAATTAAAGGGGCAGTAAGCACAGAAGAATGGAAATTAAGTCCAGGCATTAAGCAGAACCTACTAAAACCTTCCAGTTGGTAGGGACACTCGGGGAAAGGCCAGCTGAAGGCTCCCCACCTCAGCAGTCTTTGGAAGAGGCTGTGATATTTACAGCTCAGTAGGATGCGTGATGTTGATGACGATAACCCAGATTCATCAGGAAGCAGCAAATCCTATTCCGAATATGCTTTGTCAGGTAAAGAAATGTGTGCTGCCTTAACACCATTTTCTATCCAGAACAGAAACTGTTGTGCACTGTTTTATTATTATTATTGTTGTTATTAGTTCATTTTTACATCTTTGTGCCTTTTTCCATCTCAGTTGCAACCCCCTTGGGCTTCCCATCACCAAATCACCCCTGTGCCATCACCATAGTCCAGTGCATTTCCCCACCCCCACTGTTTTGATCCCATCCCCCCCTCCACACACACTGGGTTGTTTTGTTTTTTTTTTTTTAATGTTAAGTGTTGGGCACGTGGACACCTGAACAATGTCCCTCTTCCCCAGCAGGTCAGCTAACCCAGGTGTGTCTGCATGACACAACCTGGTGCTCAGCTGACCTTTGCTGCCTCCTCCACACATCCCCGCTGAGCACCCACCCAGGACTGTGCCCCTCAGCTCAGGTTGTGCTGTTTTTAAGCTTGTTGGTTGCAAATAAATAGTTGCAGCTATGGCCTAGTGTGCAGCTGTAGACAGAGAGATGGCAGTGGTTGCTATTCCTTGCAGTTGCACATTAATCCCATGAACAAGATACTATTTTTTTTTTAAAGATTTATTTATTTATTCATACAGAACTGGGGTACAGGCCAGAGATGCGGAGGGTGAGAGGATTCACCAGGGACAGAGCGGGGAGCAGAACAGGCAGATCGGCGAAGTACACTGCTGAGGGGAGCAGCGGGCGGGTCAGGAGAGGTCTGCCACGCCATGTGGTCACCTCCGGGGCAGGCGGGGATTGAACTCATGCGGAAGTGGCTTTAGTTTCTCAGTGCAGTGCTTTAACCCGCTGCGCCACCAGGGAGGGCCACAAGATACTATTTTAAAACCATCTCAGGCTAGTTTTGTTTTAAACGTCGCAAACATCATTGCACTTACAAAAGAACGTGGTGGTGTTCATCTTGGGGAAGGAAGTCCTCTCATGTAGACCAGGAGCATGGCTAAGCATAGTCCTGTATCAAGTATGCTTCTTCACATCTAGCGGGTGGAGTTCATAGAGATCTTTCTTCTTCCAAAGACACAGCTTTTATACCTGTGAGACTGTCCTGAGAACAAGAACACCTGCCTGGCCATCTTGCCCAGGAACTAGCAGAAGACTGGTGGAATTTCTGCTTTCCCACGTTGGGTGTTGCTTGAGTGGTGGTGAATCAGCCACCCCTTCCAGGAATAGTCAGTGGGGAGATAGAAGGCCATGCATGGTGGGTGACCGAGGCCAAACTAAAGCTACCATCTTCACACAAATCCTCTACTGAGAATAGAAAATGAGAATTTCTTAGCCTCCAACCCTCTAAGGCATTCAAAATGTCTTGGATCACAAAATGTCTAAAATACCACATTTGTCTAACGTAAGTCAGTGAATCTATGAATGGTGCTGTACGCTATGTTGATTTTAAGGTAATAAAAGAATAATATAAAATTAGCCTAGAGAACAAAAGAGTAAGCAGAAGCAATATATGTCACATTACAAAGACAAAAGTCATTTCAACCTAGTGGGCTCCTAATGAGGACAGCAGCCATCGGCTAGGTGAGCCGCAGACAGAGACAGGCCCCAGCAGTGATAATATCTGGTGCTCACCTACTCTGTAATGGGCATTGAGCTCACCTACAGATGTTCACATATATAATAACAGTGAACCCTAATAATCCACACTGTTCTAATCCATAATTATAATGAGCTATACAGACATCCACCTGTCCACTATCTACCACAAAAAAAGATTGTTATACCAATTAGCAAACAGGGTAATATCACAGAGGCTACAACATGTTTTCAAGCACTTTGACAGTATTAGTTTCCTTTGCAATAATATCTATCGAATCACATTTATTATAAATGAATTTTTTTGTAGCCCTACAGTGGAGTCTGCTGAGACCACTCTATTCAGCAAAACGATGATCGCCATTTGCTTGAGGAGCTGTATTTTAAGTAATGTACTCAGAGTATCGAAATCATGATTAGGACCAAAAAAAAAAAAAAGCTATATAAGTTAGACTTGACACTAATTCTCCAGGATCAGGCTGAATTAATTATAGAAAGTAATTAAATGACAGACCACTTCGACTAAAAATTCCCCCAGAAGTCTGGAATCTGGTTAAGTACAGCACATAACAGGAATGGGGGAAACTCAGTCACGTCTAAGGAGAAATAGTAGTGATGGTTCGGTCTTTTAAAGCACAGCTCATTTTAGGAACTGCCCTTACCAGTGTACCTGCAGCCTTGAGAGTCAGCTATAGTGAGACCACTTTTCACATAAGAAAACTGAAACTCAAGCAAAGAGGGAATGGCACGTTCAAGTTCATTTGATCAGCAATTGACAGAACCTGGCATCAGTTTGACCTTTCGTCTATAAATTCATATTTACAAAACTCCTGCTTCAAATTTGTCATACAACAGTAGGCATGCAATTTATGATCTGTGAAAAAATGTTTTAAAAATTTCTGTAAAAAAACTCACTCTTCCAGTCCCTATGATGATTTAGCACCATGCTATGTGGCCTTCTCACCCTCATCCCTCAGAAGACCCATAAAATGACTCTCTGGCTCCTCAGCCTCTGGTGCCCCGCACTCAGAAGTAAGTGGCGAGCCAAGAGCAGCAAGACAAGATGGTAGCCTGGAATGGCTCCAGGAGGCTGCGTTCTCTCAGACCGCCCTACCTCCTGCCTCAAGTCAGATCTGCTTCCAACAAGGTGTGCTATGCAGTCCTGACAGGTTGAAGACTGTAAGGAGTTGCAGAGGGGGAAAACCTATTAGGGATGGCAGGGGAGAGAAAGTGACTTCACTCTAAGGAGTGACGGAGTGGGCCGAGACAAGCCCAGAGCATGCAGATAGAGCTGGCACTGCCTGCCGGTGTGGCACAGGTAAGTACCTGACTTAAATGCCACTTACAGAAGCTGACGGGACCGTGGTTCCATTTGTAAAATCAGAGTATGAAGTGGCCGCAGATGTGCTTGTCTCAGGAAGCAAATAAGCAAATCCTAGTGGAGTTTTCCAGTTGAAACCTTGAGGCCAGACAAAGGATACAGAAGGGGAAGGGCTAAGTAATCTACCTTCTAGCCCAGAAGCCTCGTTTCCCAGAACAGAAATTAGTAGGCACCCTGCAGAACCCTGTCCGCAGCTGGGCTCCCCTCAGCAGTGACCCGGCGGTGGCCGTGTGCCAGCGAGGAGGCACCAACCACACTGCTGGCGTCACGGAGGCCTTCGCAGCCCTCTCTCAGCGACTTTCCCACCTGCTGCTCACCTCAAGCCCTGTGAGGCAGGCATGCCCCTTTCACAGGTGAAACTTACCACGCTGGAGGCACAGAATGCCTCTCCGGGCCCCGTGGGCTGTCTCCACTGGCGCGGCCACCAGATTGTCCTCTCTGCCTGTTGCAGGTGCACCCCTGCTCTCTCACCACTCCAGTGGGCGGAGGCTGCAGGCGTGTCGAAGGGGCCCCTACAGGCCCACAGGTGGCCCCTGGCGTGACGGTGGTGTCTCTTAGCACAATCAGCGCTGCGTTTTAGCTCCCTTTACCCTAGCCACCACCTATGACCAGGGAGCAGCAGTGCCTCCGTTTACAAAAGAGGAAACTGAGGCACAGAACCATTAAGGAATTTGCCTCACTCGCGCCTGTGAAGTGAAGGAGCAGGATTGTAGTCCAGGGTGCCAACCTGCCCGCCGGAGTCAGGAAGCCACATCATGCAGTCAAGGCTTCGCGTGTTCAGTCGCTGCACCTGTGTTCGGAAATGTCCAAAATTCCTAAATCTGTCCCGTTGGTCTGTGTGGGCTCTGTTTGTGCGTGCAGCTAATATTGAGTTCCTAGCCGGACGTTGGAAACGTTTCCAGATGCAGCCTCCTTGCTTTGAAGTAAAGGTGGGAGCCCCAGGGGGCTGTGCGGCTGCTCCTGTGAGGCGGCACCCTGTCACCCATTCTTTGCCAAGCTGCGCCCTCTGCTGGTCTCTTCCCAGAGTTGTAACGACGTCGTGCAGGAGCGATTCGGGCCGGAGCTGAAATATGACATCGCGCTGCGGCTGGCAGCCCTGCAGATGTACGTCGCCACTGTCACCACCAAGCAAACGCAGAAAATCTCCCTCAAGTACATCGAGTAAGTGTTGACTCTCCGGGTCGCTTAGGAGACAAGGACGCTGCTGCCTCCCTAACTCACATGTACTTGTGAGCTGTGGCTCTTGTGCGTGGCAGAGCTTTGGTGAGGCAGAGGCAGGCCATGAACACCACGTGCAGCACTGGTGGGAAAGACCATTTCTTCCGTAACCCACCTTTAGCGAGTGGTGGCTGAAATGAGGCCTCGTCTTTACATTCCTAAAGGAACTTGCTTCCAAGCCACTCTCTGGCCTCAGCGCTTTGCAGACGTTAAGTGTCTGAAAAACCTATGAGATCCGCAGTGTAGCTCCATTGTACAGATGAGCCAACCACAGCACCGCCGATTAAGTACCTTGCCGAAGTCTGCTGGGCCGGGCTTCATACCCAGGGGCAGCCTCCGTGTGCACTGTGATGGCGCGTGAGTAACCCGTTGAGGCACCTGTGGTTCCAGATGGTCTCCACAACCTGAGCCCACCTCAACGATCCAAGTGGGGTCCAAAAGTAATGTCCCAGTCAAGGCCTGGAAGGCCAGGTTTTGAGGGGAAAGCTGTAAAATAGGGAGAAAGGCTGCTTACCAGTGAGCCTTCGCTTTGGGAGTGGACTGTCTAGACACACGGACACCTTCTCAGGGTGATGCCACGACGGCAGCAGAACGCTGTCCAGCTACCAGAGCGGATCCCTTCTTCTCAGAGACAGATGCCGTGTTGCCGTCAGTCAGTGACTGTTAAGAGTCGTCCTTTTGAAGGACCCCTGTCCCGTTTCCCTTGGCAGGTGATCTGAGAGCCCGAACAAGCCACCCTTTAGTGCTCAAGGCCACGGCAGAACTGAAGCCACAGGTCCCCGAAAGGCCTTGGAGCCCTTCCCATGCTCTCCGCCAAGAGGTAGCCAAGCTAACTGAAGCCCTACCCCAGAGCCTTCTGAAATGCTCATGCCCGGCTGACCCCATGGGGCAAAGGACTTCTCCATGGGTGCTTGAGCCCATGCTAGATTCACGCCCCTGTTTCCTGACCTCGATGCCACTGTTCTTACCACTCGACGCCCAGGGGCAGACCCCCATGTGCAGGCGGAAAAGCTCAGGGCTTCTGCTCTCCATTCCCCAAAGGGTCTCTCCCTTCTGCACACACCATGGCTGTAGCCTGAGGCAGACTCGGCCCCCACAAAGGCCCCCTCAGAGGTCTCACTCTCCGAGGGCCCTCACTCCCCTCAGTCCCCTTGCTGAAGTTCTTGGAGATGGATGAAACGGGCTTCCATTTGAAAAGGTGGCCTGAGAGAACTAGAGCTAAGTTTCAGACGAGCAAAATGCATTTCTGCTCCTCACTGCACCCACATTTACCCATTTGAACGTGCTATAGTCACAACCTTCCCAGGAATTGCGAGTTTGTCTAAGAATCTTAAAGAATCTATGATAACTCTCGCTCACCCAACAAATGTTCGTTGAACATCCATACTAGGGCAATGGGAAGATAGGGTATACATTATGACCCTAGTCTTCAAAGAACTTAATTTAGAAGATACTGGGTAACACATGACCAATCCGGTTACGATTCTTAGAAGTTAGAGTGGAGTACCTTCTCAGGACAGAGTTGTAGTCAAGCGGGGAAGTGGGCTCTTGGCAAAAATACGTTCATCCAGACCCGTGTGTGTGTGTGTGTGTGTGTGCATCATGCGGACACACGAGTGGACCTGTGTCATGCAGACACATGATCTGGCCGCCTCTGCAATGCCAGGCAAACTTAAAGGCCATGCACCCCACATGACCTGCACTGGCTCCCCTCCCAGTAAGAACAGCGGATGGAAGGCGTTAGCTAGACATGGACTAGCTGGACGAAAGAATACTGTGTGTCTATGGAAATAGCCACTGAGGACGGAGAGGGGAGGAAGACTGCGGTGGGCGGGACGGAGGTGTGTCCATACTGCCCAGAAAAAAAGAGACAGAGTGGACAGGGAGAGGTGACAGTGGAACTAAAGAGATGGAGAGAAACTGGTGTGGAAAGTGCCAACTCAGATATTCGAGTACATTCCTAGAGCCGCGGGGGTTGAGTAGCGTCTCCTGACCGGCCATCGCACCCGTCTGGTGTGAGAGTCCTAGGTCTCCCTGGAAATGCAAACATTTGCAGTAGTAATTAGATAGTACGTTTCCGAGCGAAACAGCTTTGGTGCTGATGGGGTGCCTGTCTCCATCCCCTGTCTTACCAAGAGTTCGTTTGTTGCAGCAAGTACCCGAGCGCCATTTTGTCTTAGATAACTAATCATCACAAGAATGTGAAATTAAAGATATGCTCTTTATTGCAGGAAAGAATGGGGATTAGAGACTTTTCTTCCTTCTGCTGTGCTGCAAAGCATGAAAGAGAAGAACATAAAGAAAGCACTTTCACACCTTGTCAAAGCAAATCAAAACTTGGTACCACCGGGTAAAAAGGTATCACATTTGCATCTTAATAGAAAATGGATTTTAAGGAGAGAAGCTTGCATGCATTTTTAAAAATGTTTAAAATTAGCCCATGAATAAAATACTTAGCACCATATTTTCAGAAGCAGTAACACGGTTTAACCTTTTAAATAATTATTAACATGTTTCTAAGACTAATGAAAAGTAAGTGTTCTTGTGGAAACATTTCTCGCTCGCAACCTATAGACTCTGTATGGTACAGAAGCGGTTGTTCGTGTGTGCTACCGGAGAACCTTGCATGGGCGCTGAGACTTGGTGCTCAGGGCACCTTAGACGATCGAATGGCAGGATCACTTCACATGCCCATCGTGCCCCTGCTCACCACTCAGAATGGCTTCAGGGCACAAGAGCCGCGAGGGTCCCTTCCCTGCAGGCCAAACCCCACATTTATTAGACCCCAGTTTCTCTACCACGCACCACTGACATTGGCAACCAGACCATTCTTTGCTGCAGGAGGGAGTCTCCTGCATTGTGTGATGGATGTGTACCGTGTCCCTGGCCTCTTCCCACAAGACACCAGGAACACCCCTCCCGCTCAACTATAGCCACTGAAAATTTCTCCCAACACAGTCACACGGGCCCAGGGGGACACAGACACCCCAGTTGACCAACACTGAACTAAATCTTACTGTGGGAGGGAAGATAAAATAATTTCTGTTCTTCACCATCATGACTGTTAAAAATCTCCTTTTTTTTAATCAAGCTGAAATAGCACACAGGATATTTGAAAGACATGCTGTTGATCAGAATAGAGAGTCGCAGTTGTAGGTCATAGAGCTCAGAGGATTCCAGGAACCAGAGAGAAGGTGCCTTAGAGTGCTGGTCCCCGGTGATCGGAAGCGGCCTAACAGCCCTGGAACCCCCTCCTGCCCTGGCCTCCTGGGTCACTCGTTCAAATCAGTTTGCATGGCTAATTCTTTGATCTTGGCATCTGACTCTAAGTCATTTTTACTGGCTAAGACAGATGATTTCTCCCCCCGCCCCAGCTTTTTTCTAAACATCCAGTTCAGTTCAGCACATTATCAGCCACCTTTGCTAACTCCCCAGGGTCTGACAGCACCTGCTTGTGGAAATCCAGGGTCATGGCTCAAGAGTTTTCAAATTTCACTTCTGATTTGCCCAGAGCTCGCTTCTTTTCATTGACCTGATATTTTCTTTCAAGCTTGGCCCATTGGTTTTATAATAATTTGGAGAACTGCCCTAAGATCCATCGATCTATCACTGACTTCTAGAAAGGTCATTTTTTCTAGGCAAGAGTGAGTGTACTTCGCTGTCAGATCAATTTGCAAAGTGCTTGGGGTTTTAGCAAGGAGGATGGATGAATGGTGCTAAGTAACTTGCAGAAGGGGTCGTTGGTGTAGGTCTAGCTAAGGGATGAGCTGGGCTTTGACAGTCGTTGCTACTGGATGGAAATGTGCCTTGTTGGAAATGCTGGCCCCCAAAAACATCCTGGCACATTCAGCGTGAAACGTGGGTATTTTTTTGCTCAAATATTTCTTATGATGTGGGAGTCTACATTAAAGTGGTATACAGATCAATTTTATCTGGATAACATTTCATTTGTAAACTATTCAGAAAACACAATAGCTGCTTGGGGTTGAATAAATAAAACAGGTTTATATGGCAAGTTCCAACATTTCCACAGTGGTTGGAGCTCAGAAAGTTCATTTTCCTTGAAAACTTGCAAAGACTGGAAAGAACTTGAGCTGAGACTATGGACCTTGTTTCAAAGGCTTTCTGTAGACTGCAGGTGTGTTCATGGCAGCTCACACTGGCTGCACACAGGTGAGTCCCCTGTGCTCTGGGAGAATTTGAGTCGCACCCACTTTGTCCCTAACTAACTACTGTTGCAAAGCACCATCGCACTTGAGATCCTGGTGAGCAGATGTGCAGCAGGGTCATTTACCATCGTGTTCTCACTGGCTGGGGGCCCGGACCCAGCACACCACACTTACAGGTTCCCCACCTGCCCCCCAAAATACATAAGGTTTTAATCTTGATGTCCTGTTGCAGCCCTCTGTCAAGAAAGCACATACCCAGAGTTTACTTGTACTGCTCATGACGGATCCTGGGGCAGCCCCATCTGTCACCCGCAAACCCTCCCCTAGCCTGCCCTGGGCTTTCAGCTGGGCCCCAGCAGCCGCAGGTTCAATCCAGCGGAGTGAACACCTGAGCTTTCTTTTCTCTCCTCAGCTCTCCGCACTGCAAGCCAAGGTCCATTATCTCAAGTTCCTCAGTGACCTTCGATTGTATGGGGGCCGTGTGTTCAAGGCAACGTTAGTGGTAATTTCTCTTTCTTGCTTTTTCTTGGAAATCGCAGAAGCCTGCAAAATGTCACTGTCTGGGCTGTCTGGGCCAGGCTGCCGCCTATGGCAAAAGCAGGTCCGCTGTGAATCCCTCCAGCTTCCATTTCTAATTGACTGTACCACCAGCTGAAAATATCAGAAGAAATGTTAAACTAGATAACGCCTTCCCCGAATGCCCTAGAAAGAGATGTGAAGAGCCAAGAGAATCGACACACGCTGACAATGGCCCACTTTTAAATCTTTGGGCCAGAAGTTGCAGCCACATTAAACAAGAAGAATATCCCCCTTTTTAAAAGTCTCTCGTGGCCATAAGGCTGGGCTAGGAGGACATTTCCTTTGTGCCCTGCTTGTGAGGTATCAGGGCGTCGATGGAGCAGGGTAGCTGCTTCTTCTAATGGGCTGTTTTAGGACAGTGAGACCCCCAATTCCTTTCCACTGAAAAGGTAACGTGAGAAAAACCGACTCTCTGGGTCCCCTCGGTGTGGTGTTTCAGAGAGCTCATGCTTTTCTCTCGATGACCCATTCTCAGCAGGCGGAAAAGCGCTCGGAGGTGACGCTCCTGGTGGGGCCCCGCTATGGCATCAGCCACGTCATAAACACCAAAACCAACCTGGTGGCTCTGCTCGCTGACTTCAGCCACGTCAACAGGATCGAAATGTTCACCGAGGAGGAGAGCTTGGTCAGGGTGGAGCTGCACGTGCTGGATGTGAAGGTGGGGCTGTCCACGCGGACATGTGGCTTCATCAGAGATGCGCGGAGGTGCGGGAAAGTCACCTCAGGCCTCGGCCGCTGGTCCTCACTAAGTGCTGGCTCGCTTGTAGGACGAGGGCCGCAGCGGCCTTCCTCGTCTTATCGCACTTCACCTCACTGTGCACCACAGATGCCCCCCCCCTTTTTTTTTTTTAGCAAATTGGAGGTTTGTGGCCACCCTGCATCAAACAAGAACGTTCGCCACTGCTGTCTTTCCGACAGCTGGCGCTCGCTCGTTTCCTCTCTCTGTGCATTTTGGTAACTCTCTCCATATTTCAGGCGTTGTCGTTATTAGTAGATATTATGGTGATCTTCAACCATTATATTATATAATCCGCCACTGACAGAAAATATTGCAAACTCAATAGGCTACGGTATGGCATAAACATAACTTTTATATGCCCCAGGGGGAAAAATGGGGCTCTCTGCATCGCAGTGCTCGCTTTCTTGCCGTGGCTTCAGCCACGTCCACGCCCCTCCGAACTGCGCCTGTACCACTGTGGGCACCATCGCTTGGTCGCTGATGATGAGAAAGCGGCTGGTTCTTTCTAAGGTCCCTTCTGGCTCCAGAATGCATGAGCCATTGACAGAAGAAGGGCGATTTTCCCCAGCTTTCGGGAATGTATGATTCTTAAATGAACCATCACAGAGCTTTTCCTAACTCTTCAGAATTCCTTTTCGCTTTTGTTATGTCCATATGTGCTTATTCTCCTGGAGAAGCCGAGTATTTTCACCAGCCAGTCATTCCAGGCCCTACCAATGGACTGGCCAAATAGCTCCCCCTGTGAAGGACATGCCATCCACTTAACTCAGCAATCCGAGGTTGTCCTCAAAGCGCAAACTCTACTCCCAACAAGGAAGTTGGCAGGAGATAATCCAGGCCCCCCATCCCTACTTTCCTCTCCCAACAGTAGATGAGCCCAGGGATTTGGGCACTATTAATGCACCTGTCGTGTCTGTGGAGAAAAGGCGGTGGACCCAAAGAGAGACAGGAAACACAAGAAGCGAAGTGCATCAATCAGAAGGGCTCTGAGAACAGACAGGGAGTCTCCAAACCCCCACGGGTGGTGTGAGAGTAGCAGGTTAAGGGCCAGGAGGACATGGGGAAGGCTTTGTACATGGCGAAGCAAAGCCCCTGTGAGCTCTGCTGGAACAAGATGCCGTGACAGGGAGGAGAACGTGGGTCTTGGACACGTGACCCAGCCCATGGATTTATGGGCCCCGCCCAGGCGGCTCCGGGTGACTGCACAGCAAGCTGACAGCACAAGAGCACCCTTGGAATGGCCTAGTGCTGACCAAGGGTGCTGAGAGCAGTCGCCCATCGTGGAAGAGGGACAGAAGAAAGGTAGGTGGCATGGAGCCCCCCAGACCTTGCAGGAATTACCTGTCCCCGTCAGAAACAGGTGGCAGGCCCCTACTGATGGTCTCTTACCAGTGTAAAAGAATTGGGGGCGGGGTTTGAGGGAGACTCAACAGATGTGGAAGAGAAAGGAAGTACAGCAGGTGCCACAGGGACTTCGAGTGGGAAGGTAGAGTCCCTCCGGGGCCCTCAGATGTGGCCGGTGTCCCACGCCTGCCGCTTGCGTCCCTGCACTTCCTGGATGTCAGCCCTTTCGGGGCTCCCATATTTCTTTTTCTTTCAAGAACTCACCAAGCAACCCACCCTTCCCAAGCCGTTGAGACAGTGCTCCAACTGGACGTGCCTTCCCGCGTGTGCCCAAGATCTAAGTGCAGGCACGTGGCCAGCCATGGCGCTGCCAGAAAGCTAGGCCTTTCTGGGCCTCCAGTCTCTGGCTTGCCCCTGTGGCCATAACCTCTTTCAGAAGCTTCCTTTTCCCAGATCTCTTGGGCGCTTCTCATTCTGTCTTAGCAGTAATTCCCACTTGATTTTAACTTCCCTTCATCACTAATTCTCACCACAAGCTTTCCATGTTTTTTCAGATCATGGGTTCACATCTGGTAACTGACTCCTTCACTAGCACTTTTGAAAATGTGGACTATTTGGGGACAAAACCAAAGTCGTTTGCTCTGTTTTGTTTTTTCATTCCAGTATGACTTGGCAAATGTCGGAAATGCCTGGGCTTTCAAATGGGTGTCTCTTCGGTGTCCTTCAGCCACGCGCTGGGTTCTGCCCAGCGCCCACCACTTGTGCTTCCCCTAACAAATGGCTGCTCCAAAGCGTCTCCCATTGGCATTCCCCACACAGATGGCGTCCCTGACTCTGCAGGCGGCGCTGAAGGAGGAAGGGCTTTAACCAAAGCATTCTCTTTTGTGTAGCCCATCACGCTCTTGATGGAGTCCTCAGATGCCATGAACCTGGCCTGCTTGACAGCTGGATACTACAGGCTACTTGTGGATTCCAGAAGGTCGATATTTAACATGGCCAACACGAAGAATGCCGGCACCCAGGAACCAGGTACTCCCGTCCTAAAACCGGGAGGCATGGTCCCCCACACCCTACTTAATAATAATAATGTTATTTCTTTAAAAAAGTTAAACTTGTGCTCATAAGAAACGCCTAATGTCAAGGTTAGCACAGAGGCCTTCAGGTATTTCTGACATGGTTCGGTTTTCTTTAGCGTTGGTTTTGTTTCCCATCACACCCGAAGTGGTGCTTGGAGAGGCGGTGGTGCTTTTTCTAGGGCCGTGACGGAGTGAGAGTGAAGGAAGTGTACCTAAGCCTGGGCCTAGTTTCTCCCACCTCGTCAGGACTCAGACAACGCAGGGTGGGTGTCCTGATGGCAATCACCAGCCCCACTCAGCTTTTAGGGTTCGTCTCTCCTCAGGGTGCCTGCGGCCTAGTCGCCTGGGTACCTCCTGCAGTCAGCCTTCCCTCCAGGACCCTGAGGCCCTACCACAGGAGCACCTGGGTGTTGCCCAGTGCTTCGACTTAGGACTTCACCAGGGATCCTGGCAGCCAGCTTCGCTCTGTTGTGGAACCATCGGGATGGCAAAGACGTCACATAACTCAGTCATTTGTCAGGACAAAATGGCCCCAGAGTGAGACCAGGAGGACTACAGATGTTAATTAGCTTCTGCGACGGTGGGTCGTTTCATTTGTTTCTTAGCCCTTTCCTTCCGTGTTTGAACATCTCCTCCAAGTAGGCGGATACTCAGTGGCTGTGGCCAGCAGAGCGGCACTAGCAGACAACTCAGAGCTGCTAACTGATGAGAGAACTATAAGCAAATTGCAAGTGTCAGGGGCTCTGTGGTCCATGTTTCTTTTCAAAGAAAGGGAACAAAGCCCTTGTCACCATTTTTGGAACAGAAGGGAGGAAGGAAAGGAATATCCTCCAATTTTTTAACTTCGCGGAAAACGTAAATTCTTCTTCCACAAATACATTGGGGTGTGTGGATAGTTACACACGGCCAGGCTCACAGTTTGTGATGGCTGCTTCCGTGGAAGCAGGTATGCAAAGCAGAGGTGAGCCGGCGAGAGGAAGACGGCAGCATATGCCAGAAGCCACTGTGGCCTGCAGCTAAGATTTAACCCAGCCCTACCTTGAGAGGTCTGAGTTGTGTCTTAAATTTCTCTAACTTTGGGCCTTTTCATTTCGAACACTAAGATTTAAAGCCTGGCTTCCAGGATAAATACTAGAGAAAAATCTATGTGCAACACCTAAGTAGTAGCCAGTACTTCCATTAATAATTGACAGTGACGCAAAACTGTTCTGGAAATTCTGAGAATAAAAGTGACAGAAACAGAATGAAAGTGATCAAAGCACAGAGCGGCCCTGAGAGACGCAAATGATTGAGAATAAATTGTGAAGGAACAAGAGGTGATGAGTGCGAGCTGGGTTTGGTGCTGAACATTTTATGACCACATGTTTTCATTGCACTAGGAGATTTTGACCAATTTAATGCTGACCTTTGAAATTCCAAAGAGCAGCTTGGTGATTTAACACAACCCTTTGCCATCAGGAATCTGTTTTTTGCTTTTGTCCTTCCAACCTTAGAGTTTATCTTGAAAATAAAACCTTTCCTGATGGACTGTTAAGATTGTACAGGTGAAGAAACTAGGCCTTCTATTCCAAAAATGGTACCAGGCATAAGGGTCTCTGTTCTGTGCAATTTGTGGTGACTCACATATAATACTGGATACAATTTTAGGCAGACACTTACTTCCAGAAAGTACTATCAGTGTGGGGAAGAATGAACCTTCAATCATTCAGTAATTTCTCCCAGTTCTACAGTAACAGCAAGAGTGGGGTCACGCATGCGTACTCTCAGAGAGAAAGAGAGAGAGGGAGGGAAGGAGGGAGAGATTGGAAGTTGTGTGTACAAGGGAGAGAGATGGCACGCTACAGAAAGCAACCGGTTGACTGAGGCTGAGCAGCTGCCAGGGAAGGCTGCAAGTCCTCTCTTCTCTTCAGAACCCCCACAAGATCTTCTGAGACTGAAGAAAAGTGAAGTGGGTTGCGGCCTGTTCATCCCCAGTCGGTTTTCGACTCCCACCCTATGGCAGACTGGACCACGGTAGACATCCCAGTTCCCAATTCATATCTTTCTGTGTCCCCAAAAATCTTTCCAGAAGCCAAACGGTTCTCCCCTTCTGGGAGGAAACCAAGAATGCATGTGTATTTTCTCCTTGCCACAGCCGTGAAGACGCCCCAGCAGGGGCACCGGCTTTCTGCACGCTTTCTTTGCCTTGTTTCTTTTAGTCTCCCTTGAAAATGAACCTCCACTTGCTTTCCAAGTCCCTGACCCGCATATTTCTGGGCCTTAGCAGGGTCTGACTAAGTAGCTACTAATTTGTTACCAACCAGCTGATCTATTCAGTTTTCTTGTCAGTTTAAGCTGTGGCCCTTCTTGTACAGTGTTGTTGGAACTCAGCCACACACACTGTTCCGTTCCTAGGGCTGACACAAGGAATTATCACATACTTGGGTGCTTATGAGAAATGTATTCTTGCGGTCTGGGGTGCTAGAGGCCCAGCATTAGACATTGGCAGGGCCGTGCTCCCTGCAAAGCGTCTGCAGGCGAATCTTTTCTTGCTTCTTCCTGCCTCCGGCAGCTGTTGGAATTCCTTGGGGCTGCACAACTCCGTCTTCACCTGCACCTGCACTTGGCCTTCCCCTTCTCCCTGCGTAGGCCAAATCTCCCTCCACTTGCCCTTGTAAGGTCACTTGCTATTCAATTTAGTGCCCACAGAGTAGTTCAAGGTGCTCTCATCTCAAGGCCTTTCATTGCACTGATGAAGCCTCTGTTTCAAAATAAGGTAGCATTTTGCTCCTCGGCCAGGGGAGGGCTTTCTGCCGACTGCCTCCGTTTCTTTGTGTGTCTTCTGGCTACATTTATGTCCCAGCAGCAGATGCAAGCAGGTCGCCCACCAAGCCTAAACTATTTACCACCTGCCCACCCTTTCTAGAAGAAGTTTGCCAGGCCTAGTTTAAACCCAGAGCTCTGTCACTACTGCGGAACTACTCACCCTCCTCCCAAGAACCACACACGGTCAGATCCTAGGTGTCAGTCAAAAAGCGCTAAACTCATGCGGTGTGTTTATTATAAGGCAACTTGTAAGTATGTTTGGTGTGTGACTCGGGGACTTCAAAATTACATCTTGTACTTTCTGCTCTTGAAAGCACATGCATTTCAAATGTGATTCAGTGTTGGTCAGCATTAAGTCCATCTGTGTCATTAGGGAAACACACAAAACCTCTTCAATAAGGCTGATTTTTCCTCCCCTGTATCTTGCACGTGTGATATCAGTATTAACCAAAGGTGAGCTGGGAGCAGTTTACCCTCAGATGTCCTCAAAATGTTGCCTCTGGAGTCTCTAAAGCAATATTCATAGGATGACCTGGTGCCCTGTCTTGTTAAATAGCAGAGCAAAATCTCCCCATTAGGGTTCCCTACTGACCCGCCCTGGAAGAGCAAATAAAAGCACAATTTTGAAGTTAGGATTTGGTGATTTTTAATTCACCAGGAACTCATCAGGAGGTCTCATGATACAAATAAAAACCGCAATTAGTCTAAGTATTCACTGAGCTTGGAGATCGCTGAGAGAGGTCCGTGGCCCTGACGCTCCTGCCATGCTGTAGGCCGGCGTGTGGGTGCATGCTGACGTCCAGGCAGGACAGACTAACCTCCAGGAGGTGAACGAGTGGAAGGTAGAGGCTTCTGAG
>NW_004567128.1:3130279-3182890 GCF_000260355.1 Condylura cristata
CCAAAGATGGTATGTGGCCGCCGAGGGGGGGGTGCTGAAAAAAGGGGAATAGAAATATGAGGCTATTTGACCTTCTCTTAATGAGGGAAAAACCAACCAACTTCTTCCTCCCCAGAGTGGTAGGAGTGTTAGATCTTGCTTTACAGTGAAAAGGGCGGTCTATTTTCTGGACTAACGGCCTGCTGGACTAGCACCTTTAAAGATTTAAAAAGGTGTGCTGTGTGTTCACGTTCACGGACATAGATAATGTCTTTCAACAACAGAACCAAGAGCCAGATGGAAGTCAGCTATGGTCCCCTGCTCTTCGAGGGTGTTTTATCAACTAGCAATTATATTTTATGCAGTATCAATTTTGCTTAGGTCAAGTCTCCTAAACCAGAAGTCGTGCCACCACCTTTGGAAGGCATTTGCATAAGCTACGCCACAGGCCATTAAAGTGGCGCAGTGGGTTAGGACACAGCACTGCAAGCTGGTGCAGCCACTTCTACCCCAGAGCTGACCCACAGGGCGCGGCAGACCTCTCCTGTCTTGCCTGCTGCTCCCCTCAGCAGTGGACTTCGTCGATCTGCCTGTTCTGCGCCCCACTCTGCCTCTGGTGAAGCCTCTCACCGCCCCTGCACCTCTGGCCTGTGCCCCAGTTGTGTGTGAATAAATAAATCTTTAAGAAAGAAAATTAAAACAAGCAAGCCTCCCCCTCCCCCTCTCTTACCCCAGAGCACCAGAAGCACAGTAATGTGTCTTTGCCTGGTTCTTTCTCCCTAGGAGCTGAAAATAAAGGAAAGCATAACCCCCTGGGCTCAGACTGGAACTGCATACCCCAAATGACCACCTTTATTGGCGAAGGGGAGCAAGAAGCCCAGATAACATATATTGACTCAAAACAGAAGCCGCTGGACGTGACAGACGGCACCTTGTGCCCACAAGAGCAGCGGCGCCTGTACTTAGACAACGCCTACAGCGCGGCCACCCTGGGCCAGCCGGGCGCCCCGCCGGGAGAGGCCCCGTGCGAGGCCGACTACCGAAGTCTAGCTCAGCGCTCCCTGCTCACACTCTCAGGACCAGAAACCCTAAAGAAAGCACAGGAATCTCCGAGAGGAGCTAAAGTGTCCTTTATTTTTGGAGATCTTGCCTTGGACGATGGCATGCACACCCCCACGCTGGGCTACGCCAGACTCCTGGAGGAGAGTCCAGAGCTGCTGGAGAAGCGGCGGGGCCTCTACATCAGCAGTGCCAACGACATGCAGGGGCTGGAGCTCACGCCCGACGCAGAGGGCATCCAGTTCGTGGCCAATTCTGTGTACGCAAACATAGGTGACGTCAAGAACTTCGAGGCGGCCGGAGGCCTCGAGGAACCCCTGCTGCATGACATCTGTTACGCAGAGAACGCCGACGATGCCGAGGATGAGGACGAGGTGAGCTGTGAGGAGGACCTCATGGTGGGGGAGATGAACCCGCCAGCCATCCTCAGCCTGTCCGGGTCCAGCGATGACATCATTGACCTCACGTCCCTGCCTCCTCCAGAAGGGGATGACAACGAAGATGACTTCCTGTTGCGTTCCTTGAACATGGCCATCGCTGCCCCCCCACCTGGCTTCAGAGACAGCTCAGATGAGGAGGACTCTCAGAGCCAGGCAGGCGCCTGCCGCCAGGACCAGGAGCCCGGCCGCAGCCTGCACCACGACGACATCCCTGTGTCCCTCATTGACGCCGTGCCCACCAGCGCCGAGGGCCAGTGTGAGGCGGGCCTGGATGCCCCCGGCGCCTCCGCGCTGGACGCGCTCGAATGTCTGTCCGTTTCCGAAGAGCAGCAGACCAGTGACAGTTCAGGTCCTTTCACCATTGTTACATTTATTCACTGAGCGCCACCATCCCATCCCGTCAGGCCATTGCCGTAGTCCTGGGCCAGGCCGTTGCTCGCGTGCCTGTTCGCTAGATGGGCTGAACCACCACGGGGGCTTTGTGTGTGTGGCTTCCTTCGTCGTGGCTTTTTGTTCGCTTTGCTTTGCTTTGCTTTGCTTTGCTTTGCTTTGCTTTGCTTTAAACACGTGGCACGTTTTTTCCCCATTCCTGGAACAACTGTGCAGTAAGCGCCGAGCCCTTACCGAAAAGGGAAAACCGTGGTCTTTTTTGTGTGTGTAATAATCACGAGTCCCATTTTCATACATGTCTCCCAGTGCCGCTGACACCTCCATTAACCGCTTCTTGTTTTTCACGGCATGCAGGTGTAGCCATCCTGCGGGCTTACAGCCCTGAGTCTTCATCAGACTCGGGCAATGAAACTAACTCTTCTGAAATGACTGAGAGTTCTGAACTGGCCACAGCACAGAAGCAGTCAGAGAACCTCTCCCGCATGTTCTTGGCCTCTCACGAAGGCTACCACCCCCTGGCAGAAGAGCTGACCGAGTTCCCCGCCTCCCAGCCCCCCGCGGGGAGCTTGCCTCCCAAGTCCTCCCACGCCCTGGCCGCCCGCCCGCTGACTGACCTCGCGCCCAAAGCCGTGCCTTCCAAGCAGATGCTTCACTCGGAACACATGGAAATGGAACCCGAGACGATGGAGACCAAGTCGGTCACTGACTACTTTAGCAAGTTGCACATGGGATCAGTGGCCTATTCCTGCACCAGCAAGAGGAAAGGCAAGTTGGCCGACGGGGAAGGGAAAGCGCCCCCTGGTGGCAGCTTGCCCGGGAAAAACCAGCAGGGCGCGGAACCCGCCGAGGCCGAGGAAGAGGCCAAAGGGAAACGTGGCTCCACGTCCTCGAGGGACAGCCAGCACCTCAGCACTTTTAACCTGGAGAGAACCGCCTTCCGCAAGGACAGCCAAAGATGGTATGTGGCCGCCGAGGGGGGGGTGGCTGAAAAAAGTGGACTGGAAGCAGCCACGGGGATGACCTTCCCGAGAGCTTCTGGTCTTGGGACCAGAGAGGCGGAAGAGAAGGAGGCAGGGGCCCCAGAGGCAGAAGCCAGCGACATTTCAGGGCTTGGCCAGCGAGACCACTTCCTAACTGATATGACCGGTGTATCTTCAGCCAAAGATGTAGAAAGCCCGGAGGATGCCGACCCGTCGGCCTGCGACCATCCTCCCAAGCTCCCCGAGGCGGAGGAGAGCATGACCCGCCTCTGTGACTACCACTTGGCCAAGCGCATGTCGTCGCTACAGAGCGAGGGCCACTTTTCTCTGCAGAGCTCCCAAGGCTCCTCCGTGGACGCCGGCTGTGGCACAGGCAGCAGCAGCAGCACCTGCCCCACACCCGTGGAGTCCCCGCTCTGCCCCTCCATGGGGAAGCACCTGATTCCGGAGACCTCTGGGAAAGGCGTGAGTTACATTCCTTCAGAGGAGAGAGCTGCCGGAGCCACCTTTAAGGAGCTACACCCCCAGGCAGAGGGGATGTGTCCCAGGATGACAGTGCCTGCTCTGCACACAGCCATTAATACTGAACCCCTATTTGGCACTTTGAGAGATGGATGTCATCGACTCCCCAAGATTAAAGAAACCACAGGTACAGCAATGATCGATTTAGTGCCTTTTGTTGCATGCCAGGAGCGTGTAAGTCAAATTTACAGCAGGCCTAAGAATCTGGAAGGAAAATAAAAGGATTTTTCAAAAGGCTGTAGAAATGTGGCCACGTTACGTATCAATCATTCGATTCCCCATTGTTTGATAGAAGGCTGAAGTTTCTAGAGCTGGAGCAATAGTAGCAATAGCATTTGCTCTTTAGGTTCTTGTTCCATACTTGCTTTGAGAGTTCATTGGGCCAATGCTATTTGTTGTTTTTTCTAACTTCTAGATGTGGGATTTTAGCAGTGGCCGGCATGGTTTAGTTACAAAATGGTATGCAGCTTGATTTCCTTCTCAAATCAATTTTCTCATTTTGCCATTACGTCATTGAGAGGCAAAGAAGGCTAGTTGAGCAGGGTTTGGGGAGACTGGGAGGGCTTTGGGAAGACCACTTGCCTTTCCGCAGTACTTACTGAGGCCTCCCTACTCTGTAAGACTCTGGAGGAATATTCTGAAGTGTCTGACATACCTCAGTGCCAGAAAATTTTTTGAACGTGTGCATGCTAAATTGCTCTATTTTCCTCCAAATAATAATCTAGAGACACAAGTCAAAATAAGAACCAAGCCACCTTTTGTACCTGCCTTCACCACTGCACCCCCCGTGGGTGCATGTCCCTCTCACCAGTCCACCTGGCCAGCCGGCGTGTGCCAGAAGCAGATAAGCTCTTTCATGTCTTCACATTTCTGGCTGTATCATTCACATTCCATATAGTTCAATAGATAACAGTTAGATCTTATATCGGTCATTTCTATTAGGCTCTCTTAGATTATCTGCTTTCTCTAACACCACCACTGGCCTCACCAGCCTTGGGAAACTCTTCTGTGAATCGTGCTCAATCCATCACCCAACTAGTGTTGTTACCTCTAAACTAACTCAGTCACCCTGTTTAATCCTTTGCAACTGACAAAGACCTTTCACCTAACTTGCTTCTCAACAAAAATTCTGTGAGATGGATAGATTGTTTTTCTTCACATGACAACTTTTCCAAGAACAGTTAACATTCCGACTTTATCAACTTCAAAACAAACCCTGTGCCATATAAACCTCATGGGGTCCTCTTAAAAAGGTTAGCTTACTTGATTTGCCTTACCTACATCAAGCCTCTTTAAAAACAGTAAATTGAGCCAGCACTAACCTAGCCCTCTAGAAATAAAACTTAAATGGCATCAATATGTTTGAAAAATGTATACATAGGATGTGTTTTCTAACTACATTTCTAACTCGGATGTGTGTATCCAAGCTACATACTCTGAGCAAGGTGATTTTGTAAAATTATGTTGTTTCCCTAAAGATGTCTGGGGGTTCAAGACAATCCCAAGTGAATCAATAGTTTCAGAACTACAGATCCCAGTATTTTTTGAAATGTATTGAAGTGGAAGTTTGCCCTGCCACCTGAAGAGGCAATAATTAGAAAGCAGGATGACCCTGACAAACGGGAGCCCTTCTAGAATGCAGACTTGGTGAGTGAACACCCATGAGATGCTTAATGATTCTCTCTGTTTTTCTGCTACCCCTAGTGTAGCTTTGACAGAGCCTGGGAAGGGGAGACGAGGAGGCATGCCTTCAGCTTGGTCCCAACATCCTGAAGCTGACCCCATCCTGCTACCATCAGACATGAACTTGGAATCAAAGGTGCCAATTCCAAATCAAGACCCTAATGATTTCTCCCAAGCAAACAAGGCATACGGAGAGACTATGCGTTGGTGGCCACTGGATTTGAGAAGAGGGAGTCTCAGGACACCCCCCGGCCAGAGGTCTCTGAAACGAAGCAGCAGTATCCTCTGTGGATCTAGAGGTTTGGAGGCCTTCCGAGAGAAATCCAAGAGTGCACTCACCTTAAAGTGTCCAGGTGTCACAGAAGCACAGGAGGTCAGTTCGGAACGACGAGCAGAACTCCCCCTGGGGAAGAAACTCACCAAAAGTTTTTCCCAAAGCTCCATGCACTTTAGCCCTGAGGGAAAGGTTCACAAAAGGTCCCCAGTAGCTCACAAAGACTCGAAGCTGTACAGGACATTACCTTTGCGGAAGTTGGAGGGCAGCAATTGGAGGTGCCGGGGACCTTTCAGCTATTGCTTCCTGAACCGAGGGCAAGATGAAGATGGTGATGAGGATGAAGAGGGGGGAGAAGCCACCCACCAGGTCTCGTGCCTCTATAGACCGCACATGACTCAAGCCATGCCAGAACCAAGCAGTCCACCCCTGGCTATGGGGATTCAAAAGCAAGAAGGGGAACTGTCCAGAGGCTCAGTGCTGAAGGCCTGGGTGGAAGACCTGAGTGGCCCAGATGACATGGACTACAGCAACCTGGCTTTTGATGCTCGGATTGCACGAATAAATGCCCTAAAGGAGAGTACGTATGTAATGCCCGATGGGTTCCTCACAGCCCAAAATGATGCCAATGAGCTGCTCTGCCTTGTCAGGGCAACCAAGGGGAAGAGAGAGGAATCGTGCCCTGAAGCATATGACCTTACACTTTCTCAGTACAAGCAACTATTATCCATCGAGTCCAGACAGTTGGGAAGTGCCTGTAGGAAAATGGCAATGGCTGAGAAAAGCCCAGAGGAGATGCTCCTAGCTATGACGTTCAGCTTTCAAGTGCTCTGTTGCCTAACAGAAGCTTGCATGCGTTTAGTTAAAGTCGTGAACTCAGAAATGCAGCGGCAGGAAATCGTAGTGAAGATCGATGAAGTGGTTATAAACTACATTTGTCTCCTGAAAGCTGCCGAGGCAGCCACTGGAAAAACCACTGGGGATCCCAATGTTGGACTCTCGACGCGACAGTCAACCACCATGGCCGCCCTCGTAAGCACACTAACACGTTCTCTCAAAATGCTTTTAAATAAATAAAGTATGAAAGTCACGTCATAATCTACCTTTGCAAAGCCATACATGAATACTTTTATTTACTTTCTGTGTACGATGAACAGATGTCTCCTTTATTCTCTCTGTATATTTTGTTATTTTATATAAGCTAGGGATAAAAGTCACACTGAAATGTTGAAATGTACTAATTAGGTGTGTTCTGTTTATATTATGCATATATACATGTAAAAGAAATAGACAAGAAAGTGATGACATTTGGCTATTTTTCATATAGTCAAAACGCCAGATATATGATGTGAAATTTGACATTCTACTGTGGTAGAGCAAAACAATGAATCCTATCCCCTTTCCCTCCAAGCAATACTTGGAGACTAAGTCATTCATATTTAGAAGTAAAAAAGAAAAGAAAGAAATCACAATGTATATAGAACAGTACTTATGTTTTAAAATTATGATTTTTAAGCATTGGAAATAGCAAAAAGACATTTAAAAAATCAAGATGCTATTATGAATTATTAGAGAATATATATAATAAATTAATTTTTGCTCATAGTGTTTGGTTATCTGATGCTTTATTCCAAGAATCCTACATATTTAATTTTGGCTTATGCCACGTGGGTTAGAAACGGGGTGGGATGGATTCCACTGTGTCGACACAAACACTCTTCACGATGTTTCTAGAATCTAACAACGTCCCAAATAGATCACAGGGAATGATGGGTAGGTTCCTGGGTAATACTTAGTTATAGATTATCTAGTTACATACAATGAAAGGAAGTAAGAATACCAAAACTGAATTGTTTGATGAAAAGAGAAATATGCTTTGACTAAAAGTCAAAATTTATAAACCAAAGACATCATCTTCCCACCCTCCCAATCAGTCTTTAGAGTTCCCTTGAGAGTGGCAGAACATTTAGCAAAGCATCTCCAGATCTGGAACATTTAATGATAATCGGAAGTAAGTGCAGATCTGGTCATGTAAGAGCAACCACACGCCATCCTGTGAGAGCACCTTTCAGCTCACCGCTCTCTACTACAGGGCCAGTGCTTCCAACCAAGTTGGCAATTACAGCCTAATGCTGAGACCAAATTTCAAATCTGGGATGTTCCAGAAAATCAGGGAAAGTTGACGGTTATAGAAGATGTGATTAAGTTAAAATAATAAAGTATTTGTGAAATGTTCTAATCTGAATTGGCCATTAGAAACATAAAAGCTGAAAAATAACCAGAAGTAGCACATTTGACCACTGATGGAATGCAAAGATGTTTTCAGAACTGTCATCTTTCAGAAAATGTCTCTTTGGCTCACAGTTAAAGGATACAAGCACTGCACTTGTAACATAAAATCGCTATGTACATAGGTTCTAACTGAGCTCCTCAGTGCTCAAGCTACACACCCATTTCTGTAGATGACTCCTTAAAATTTGACAAGTATGCCAGAGTCAAATATGTCCATTTTTGTAGCCTCCTGGGGCAGGAAGCTTAACAGTCTGCAGTTGCGCTCTCTCATCAGTCGTTCCACAGAGACTCAATAACAGACGTCGCGTATGTTTCTAGATGGTAGCAACAAAAGGAGCTTAGATGTGTATTACTATAAATAATGTTTAAATATTAAAATATTATTTTATTACAATTATAATGATAAATACTGGTGTTTGATATCGAGAAATACTAATGATGTGTACTGTGGAAAATTTTGGTAAATATTCTGTGTATCAAAATGCTAACCATAGGCTGTGTGCTCTGTGTCAGATAATGTGCTAAATATCACACTTATATTATCTCATTTGACCATCATGGCGATTTATGGTTTGGACACTGTTATGAATTCCCTGTGGAGGCATTATGGTTTGGTAGTTAAGAACATGGGGCCTGGGGTCAGAAAATTCTTGCTTTCAATTTGGACTCCGCCATTTTCTAAACTGTTCCTCTTGGAAAAGCTAATACATATTTTTTCTAAGTCTCAATTTCTTCCCAGTAACATGAACATCAACAATAAGATCTATTACCAAAGGGTTGTCTTGATTTTTAAGTAAAATGATGTATGTAAGGTTCTTACCACAATACCTGGCCGATAGTAAGCACTCAATGTTAGATATTATTGTCATAAGCATTGCATTAATTTTACTGCCCAAGATAATATGCAGGAGATGTTTGTTTATATGCATATTATATCCTGACTCAGTGTGCAGAGTACATATGTGTATCACATGTGTACAAGAGTGTACAAGGCAGTGATTGTTTAAGTCACATTCCCAGCCTCATTCCCTGTCCCACGACATGTGGGGTATTCCCATAAGTTTCTGCTTCTTATAGACAAACTCTTTACTAAAAACCTCAAGGGCCCCCGTCACCCATTGCTGGACTCCTACCTGGAGTCTGCTAGAATGTAGGAAGAGCATATTAGAATGATACTTGTGTTTATTTTTATCTAGCCTTTTTTTTATGTTTGTGTATGTTTTATAATGGCATAAAATACAGTGGTATATGTACATCATTTTAAATAAATAAATAAATAAATAAAGTGAATAAATATATGCCTGGTGCATGTATGCAAAAATGTTTTCTCAGGTAGGGCTGCGTTCACTAAGGTGTGGAGACTATCGCTATCACTTTTGTTAATCTTTTATAATAGAACTTTCAGACACAGAAGTAGAAACAACCATATAATCGAGATGTACTCATCACACAAATTCTCATCCAGTCTCAATCTCTCTACACATTTCCTTCCACAGCTATGTAGAAGCAAATCCCAAACGTAGCATTTAACTCACGCATATCGCAGTAGGAACTTCCTACAGACAAGAACTTTTAAACATAGTCACAAGGACATCTGCACACTTTCAAAATTCTAATTCCTAAAAGTATCAAGTAAATATTACAAGTATGCTGATAAATGAACGTTCCTATAAACCCAACTGCCAAAGACAGTCCTTGTCAACAACTTAGGATATCTTCCTTCAGCTTTCTCTATGATACCATTGTTCTTGACTCATAGATTTGGCCTGACACATTTGACCTTCTACCTGAGTCTCAGCTCCACCATGTTTTACGCAAGTGGATTGGCCAGAAGCTACGTGATTGGCATGGGAAGAGACTGCTCCGACCCAACAAGTAAGGCGGTTGCCTCAAATGTTAAAATGAACACAAGTCCCTAGCCCCAGCTGGAATTAGTCTAATCACAAGAGAAACTATTGTTTAGAAAAGACAATATTGAAATGACCAACTACAGCAATACTACAATTGACCAATTCCTTTGCTTTTCAGTTTCATCTTTCGTTGTGATTTGTCTTAGGAAAGACAATCTTTATGTTCTTTCATGTATTTCTAAATACCACTTATTCTCTGAATGTCACTTCTGAACTGTTCAGTATGTTGCTCTAATTAATGCTCTTGATAACAGTTGATTTGGCAGTGGGAAGAGTTTGTTCTGTGCTTATGACCCTTCATGCCCAGGTGGTTCCTGACCTCTTCCCGACATGTAGAAGTCTTTACAGGGGTCAAAAACACATGGATATTACATTATTTCTCTCTAACCTTATCATTTCTCTCCTCTGAGAGCGGCTGACTGGGGTGGAGGTTTGGTGTGGATAGGCAATATGCATGTGTGTCTGTGAGGACAGCTCTCAAGGTTGACTTCATGGGTTTTGTGAAGTTTTCCCTCTGGAAGTCTGATGCCCATGGTAAAACTTCCTCTACGTGATATCCAAATGACCCTTTAGAGTCCGGTTGCAGAAGCAGCTCCTCAGCTTTGAAAGATCAAAGCGTTAGACTCTTTGCTTTTTGAACTAAAATATTCATAACAGCTTGAACATCACTCAGTTGGGTACTTCTCAGTCATTCCACCTATTCCCTGGCCTCTTACTTTTTAACTTCAAAGCCGATACCTGGAAATCCATGCAAGGACAGCCCAGGTCTTTATGAAATGTTTCTGCTGCACAACATAATGGAAAGAATTCAATCCTACAGCACTAAAAGAAGTAGACCACCATTCATCCCATAACTTACTTGACCATTCAACTTGAAATTGTCTCCAGCAGAACTTTTTCTCATCTACCTCCATATTTACCGTCGGGACCTCTCGGTTCTGTTGCATTCATTCCAAAGCATTGCATTGTTCTGTTTTCATTCTCATGTGCTAAGATCTTACTAATTCTCGTCTTCCTTTCTACAGTCTGGACCCAGTCTCCCTGCCTTTTGTGGCATCATCATTCACCCCTCTAGGCAGAATTAGCTGTGCTGGTAGGCGCATGGGGATTCCGAAGCTGAACCTTCCTGGTAGCCTCCAACCAGGTACTGTTTGTCCTGTTTTCCTTGTGATCAATACCCTTCCTCGTCTCGCCCTTTCACGAAATGACATGTCACTCATTCCCGCCACCCACTTGAAGAGACAGACTTAGTCCAGCCATTCATTCAGACAGCTATTAAGAGCTTCTGAATCTGGGCAAATACTGTGCTAGCGGTGCGGTACAGTGGTGAGTGCGATCGCCATGTCCCTGCTAAACATGGAGTGCCCTTGCCACAGCTGCGCAGGCCCTTGCCATCCCCAAGGCAAGGAGGGCCTTGGTGTGAATCCTCATTACAGGACATTTCACTCAGCCAGCTAGTGCAGGCCGCTGAGGATGGCCGTGCACACCAAAGCTGCAAAGTGATCTCGATGATCAATGAGAAAGCATGACAGCTGTTCCCTGGCCTATAAAGATGTTTGCCAAAACCTCACTCTCTTGCTCTCAGTTACGAGCGTATAAGGACATGGAAAAAATAGTAAGATGTTTATTTGGTACGTCATTTTTAAAATATTAGAAACTTTGAGAAATAAAGTGGACCTTTTTTGGGGAACCCCATTAAGAGTAACTTGAACAGCGCTTGCCTTTTTTAATTCTCTGTGTGTGTGTATGTGTGTATGTGTGTGTATAATATTTATAACTTATAACAATGGAGCAAGCAGCTCGCCTATGCTTTGCAAATTGTTAGACTCCTTTCAAAATTTGAATCAGCTTCCAACATTTTATTATTTGTACTTTCCAATGTTGTGCAATATCTGAGAGTTCCTTTAAAGAGAGTGGGGTTTTCCTAGTGTCGCTTCCTCTGGAACAGCTTCATTCTTTTCTCCCCAGCCCCTCCCCTTGTTCATGCTGTGAGTTCCCCTGCGCTGCCCTCCTCTGGCTGCCATCTCTAGTGCGGGCAGGGCAGCGTCGGGCGCCCACAGCCAGCTGCTGCATCTGTTGCTCTGCTCACATTCTATTTTCATTTCCCCTCCAGAGAGAGCACAGTTTGTTGCTTAGCCACACTTCATCTCCGTTAACCCTTTCCTCTGTCAATCATCCTTTTTTTGTCAAAAGTTATGTGACTACCACTTGGAACCAAAAGGGAAGCAGCGCTACGCTGCGCTTTACTGTCTGAGCATGAACTGAACAGCACATGCCCCACGACCAAGTGCCCAGACTTTAAAAGAATTATAACTGACACTGAGCATCATGCATCTATTTATTTAGATGTAGTGATATTTGGGCTGAAGCACTAAAAGCAAAGCTCGTACTTCATGCAAGTACAGCAAATGCACAGGGCGACAAATCTAAAACTGTGCAGCTCGGAGAACCGGTGCTCAGTGAAAATGTTGACTGAAACTCATGCATCTCGGCGCCATGTAGAGTGAACCCTCAGATGGTTAGAGGCGCTGACACAGTGGTGAAAGTGACTAAACGGGGACATTCAGCACTGTCCAGTACTACGCCTGGAGTCGCGTGAATATGGGGTGCACAGTAGGGTAGCCGAGAGCCACACATGCCTACTGAGCACTTCCTGTGTGCCCAGAACGGCAGGCAGCTGAATTATTAACTCTCTATCATTTCATTAAGTCTAAACACCCACCTGTAGCTCATGGTTACCATATTATCCCGTCTAAGACTAGTAGGGAGGCAGGAAGAGTGAAATCCAAACAGAATGATGACAGCTTACACCAAGTTCCAGGAGGGAAGTTAATACACTGCTGGAAAAGAGACTAGAAGTTAGAAGTGTGTGCAGACTGGGGGAGGGGAGGTGTTAACTACTGTCAGTACGCATGGCACCCACTTGACACAGGTCTGACCAGAGCATTTGAAGGATATATATATAATGAATGCAGCAGAAGATGAAGACTCTCTGTCATTAGCCCCTGAGTTGTGACTTATTCAACCCGTTTCCTCAATCCTAGTTACATCCTAGGTCAAAAGACAGCGCGTAACCCCTGAGAGTACAAACACACAAAGACCCACCAGGAGAATCTGACCTCAGGGAGTGACCAGTCCCTCTGTTGAGGCTTTTCATCTGCTCAAGTCAGGACCACTCAGTTAATCCCAAAGCACTGATTTGGGACATGAAGTAACCTGCAAAACGCCCCCACGTTTGCCACATGCTGTGGCCTGCAGGCAGGTCACAGAGCTGCCAGTGCTCCGGGGTAGAGGGCTAGGTAGAGCACAGACACCAGAGGGCAGGATTCCTCAGGCACGTCGCCATGCCTCGAGGGCTCCACCCTTAGCATGCCAAGCAGGCCACATACGCCTCTGACAGAAGGAGCACTGTAGACACTTGCAATACAGAACGACCAGATTCTCAGGACCCACGGTCTCGTGTAAATCAGCAAAGGCCAAGGGGCAACGCGCAGCCCTCTCTGCCCTGGCCCAGGCACATTCTTTGTATATATTTCCATGTTAATATGCCAAGTTGCTCTGGGGCTGGAAACTCTAATAATTATGATGGACTGGCCTGTGCAGGTCAAGATTTTATTGGTGCTAAGCCCATAGGTAAGCTCTCTCTGGCAATATGACTTTCTTGATGGCCCTCATTTTAGAGTCAAATTATGTCTTTGAAATCAGGTTAGATGGAATAATTCAACTGGCAGATGAATTATTAAAGATGCTAAACTTTAACCAGTGTTAGTTACCATACTCTTCTCAAATATTTCTGGGGAAGGGGTGAGGGGCTGAGGCGGCTTGCTCCAGAGTTATTCATCTGGAAGTTGAGCCCGTGCAGTCAAGTTCAATGGCCCATCATGTGCCACTCGGAACTCCCGGCCCACACGCTGCTTTACTGCTTCCTCCATCTGGGCCCCTGCAAAAATAGCTCTGGGGCAGGGCTCACTTCCCTCTAGACCTGTGACCCTTTACCCTCTCCCTTTATTTTCCAAAGCTGGATTGTATAATGAGATCCTACTGAAATACTCCTGTAGTACCCTTGGATTTCTGAGAAAGAAGTGGCAAGGCAAGACGCACGCACGCACGCACACACACATGTACATGTCCCCTGGCCAGCTTGACTGCTATCTCCAGTCTGCGTCTGCCTCTCACTACCACCAGTGCAGTCTCCCATCTGCCCGTACAGTCATACTGACATGAATGGTGATGAGGATGGCGTTGATGGCAATGCCCAAAACATACGCAGGCAAACGTGCCCATGGGCTTCATGTATCACATGCATTTCCTAGGACACCTGATGCAAAATTTCTACTCTCATATTTGTAAGGGAATTGAGATTAGAGAGTCTAAATGACTTGCCCCAGATCAGAGCTGCTGAGTCAAATCAAGATTTGAACTCAGGGATTCCAGTTTCATCCCTCGGTTTGCAGCCAGGTACATCCCTTGATTTAAAACAAAGCAATAGCAATGTTTTTGTTTTGTAACAGTTTTTAATTTAAATGCCACGGAAAACTAGCAAACAACAACTGTCTGCCACCCACAACTCCCCAGCCTCAGCCCCAGTTCCAAGGGAGAGCCCAAGCACCAGCTTCTGGTTTTAGTTTTTCCAATGATTTTCTCATTGATTTTAAATATTATTTCTTGACTTACCAATTTTGGACAATTTCTACTAACTACCTCTTTAAAGATAAGGAATTTGCCTGTGTTACCCTCCCCTTTCCTCCTACTCCCCCAAACAGTGTCTGAGGGATTTTATTATTAAGCTCCATTCCTGTTTACCTTTTAAGGTTAAATATATAATTGCATCTCTGCTTCTTGTCGATCACCTTTAGTCCTTTCAACTCTTGGTCCATGGGAGTGAAGCTGTTTGTCCCCCTGCCCTTTCTCCTCCCCTCGCCCTTCTTCACCTTTTCCTTTCTTGGGCCATCAGTACCTTCACATTTACATCGTTAATATGTTTAGGAATCCAAATTTTGTAAAGTACTGTAGCCTGGGAAGACTCGAGTCAGCCCATAAAGTAATCCAGGCACTGTAGAGGGCGAAACAAAGAATCTATGCCCTGAAAGAGCTGCCAACCTGTTCCCCTAAATCATAAAGTACCATAAACTATCGTTAGGCAATTAGGAAAAAAAAAAAAAACACAATCCACACGTGGAAGGGAAGGAAACACAGCACAAATTCATGACAGCTTCATTTGCTGATCGGCAAAGCGTGGCTCCTGAATTAGCCACATCACATCACCTGCGATGCTGTTGGAAATGCATAGCCCTTTGCTCCACACCTATTGAGCCCAACACTTGAGGGTAGAGCCCAGCAATCTGTGATTTAACGAGCCTTCCAGATTATTCTAAAGCATGCTCAAGTTTAGAAATCTGTGTTAAATGATTAATAGATATAATTTAAGAAGCATGAGTCTTTCCCACACTGACCTTGCCCTGTGACAGGAATTACTTAAAGTGTGTTTAAATATTGAAATACATACAGAGAGGCTATGATTAATATTTCTTAAAGGGATGAGTCTAGGCTACATACATATTTAACAGAGGTCTTCCCAGATTAGACTTTCACCATCACACAACATCCCAAAAAAGATGCTTCATAATATGAAAGAAAATGGGCAGAACACAACTTGGACCACATTTAACCTGGAGAAATTCTGTAGCAGAGAGAATCACCATACATACAACAAAACAAGACACCTTTCTGCCCTGTATTTGCCTAACAATGTGAGTGCTTCCTGGGATGCTTTTAACTAAAGTTACTGTTTGCTCCTTCTCAAGGTTAGTGACATTTTCATTTCTGTCACTAATATAAAGTCCCTCTTGCTTTGACTCAGGCTGGATCTACAATATCATGGCACCCAAGTTGTTTGAAGAATGTTCACATCAAAATAAAATAGAATCTTTTTCCTTAGCATCAGTTTCTCGAAGCCATGTCATGTTTAAATTCCTTCGTATTTACTTTCTAGGCTTTTTCCCCTCTGGAGTTTCTACAGGCTTTCCTTAGTGATGACATTACAATGTACTATTCAGAGTATTGACTGCTGCATTAGAAACCACCCCAAAATGTAGAAGCTTAAAGAATATTCTGTTGTCTTCTCTCCTGGGTTCTGGGAATGAGCTCAGCTGTGTGCTCCTCACATGTAGTCTCTCATGTAATTGCAATCCAGGGTGACTGTGGCTAGAGCCCTCAGGTCTGACAGGGCTTTGAGATGACTTCTTGCGTGGCCAGGAATTGTGTGGGGCTCTGCAGAGGCTGTGAAGCACTCTCACGGGCTCCCTCTTCTCTGAGGACTGGGCTTCTCACGGCATAGTGTTCTCCAGAGAGCAGCGTCTCTTACAGGGGAGCTGGCTTCCAAGCTGGGCATTCAACTGTCCCAAAAGAACCAGGCAAAAGCTGCCATCCTATGACTTCATGTGAAAAAGTCACTCAAGAACTGTCTTTTGGTCAATGGAATTACCAGCCCAGCCCAGATGCAGCCCACCCCACACCCCACTCCTCAGTGTTATCTAGCTAATGGGTCAGCTCTTGCTGGACACGGCCTTGCCACAGCCTCTTGACTTCCTCTTCTGGCAGAAACCTGTTTTTATCTGAGTAAATACCATCCTACCACTCCCCTCCCAGCTGTCTTACATGCAGTTTCCTGTATCCAGTATTGCCTAGAGGAATTTTCCCATAAAGATTATGTGGAATGTAACCTTTTTGAGATGTGCATGTCTGAAAATACCTCTACTCTGCCCTTATGCCTAATGGGTCATTCAACTGCATACATAAGGATTCAGGTTCAAAATTAGATGTTGAGAAGTTGGATGTCATGGCCCTACTGCCTCTCTGTATCAGTTTGTTCAGCATTATTCATGTTCCTTTAAAGGGTTGCCCCCACCACACACCTAGAATGTCTGTTCCTTCTGGTTCCTTCTGGTTCCTTCTTCTGGTTCCTTGCAGTCTGAATTCCACCAGGTTGTGTCTGGGCCTGAAATTTTCTTTCATTCGCCCTGCTTGGAGTTTAGTGGATCTTTTCCTTCTGTGAGCTCATGTCTTTCTTCAATTCTAGATGTTTCTTTTCTATAATTTCAGTTTCTTCTTCTCAGTTTTGATAGCCATTGTCTAGTGTTCGGCGAACAGAGCAAACCATTCACAGATATTTGTTCAGAGGTATCAGCTTCATTGTTCTCATAAAATTCTTGTTTCCCCAGTAAAGTTCTTTTTAGTGCACTACAGAGACCTGATTTGACATTATTACGATCCGGGTTATAACATGGCCAACGGCATATGTAGCGGCCACGAGTGAGTAATAAGTTCCTGCCCAGCTGCGAGCTAGATGCTCACGAGCTTTGTTTATCCCTAACACATACTGCTTTATGTTGTGATTTCTGCATGACATACTCACAATGTACATTTCCTCTATAACTTCTGCAGTCAATTCCTGTGCACCTACCAACCAGATTTTTCAGATCCTATCAATTTACCATATCGCTTTGCATTTTGTTTAAAGGAAAAAATATCAGCAGTAGGGTTGGAATGTTCTGCCTCACCTCCCTAGTGCCGTGTTTCTCTCTTCCTCATCCAGTGCCATCAAATCTGATTTTGTTTTGGTATCAGTCCCATGTAGTGCTTCAAATATTTACCACAGAATTATGCATCTTAATGATGTATAATATTGTCTGTGATGTTTTGAAACTTTATGTAAATGGTATCATACTGAGCCTATCTTTCCATCCTTTGCTTTTATTATTCAACATTAGATTTGCAGAATCTAATGATCGCTATAGTGATCATTCATTTATTTTCATTGCTTTACAGTAGTCTGTGCATATTTAAACTTAGAGTCTAATGTTAGTGGACATTTAGGTCACTTACAAATCTTTTGCTACTAAAAACACAGCTGCAATAAATATTCTGGTACCTGTATCTTTGTGCATGCATGTTGTGGTTCTTCTCTAAGATGTATGCCCATGTGTGCAATTGGAGAAATAGATAGGTGTTTTCCAACTGACTAGGTCTTGCTTCTGCCACTGAACACGCCCAGACATCCATGGGGATTGTAACACTAAGGGAAGCCAGCCAAGCAACAGGCTGGCTGAGCTGCTCTAAATCTTCTTTCTCGCGTGATCCATTTCTGAAGATGAGGCTTCCTTCTAAATAGGCTGCCAGTGCAGACCACTGAAGGGAGAGATGGAGAAGCGGAGAGATGAAGAGGTAGAGAGAGAGAGATAGTGATAATGACATAGAGATCGATCAGTTGCTCCCTGCAATAAATTATATCTTCCCCAGTGATGATCCAAACCAAAGGACCCAGAAGTGTCTGGTATCTAGGATCATAGTATATGCTTGTTTATAAGTTGTTTTGTTCTTTTTCATGACAGCCTAACAACAGTCTAGAAAAAATGTTAGGAGTATTAATCCTCCATCCAACCCAGATTAATCAAACATAGAGAGAGGAGAGAGAAGGGAAAGAAAGACAAAAAGAGAAAAGGTTAGATGATCTGTTCAAGAGCCCCATCATCTGAATAATGCATCTTTTAGAATACTTTAAGAAAAACAATCTTAATTTGTGTACATGTATCAGGACAACATAAATGGCCTGGACTATGGATCTTAATTATTATACTGACCTTTATTTTCAAATTATTATTATTATTGGAAGATCTATCTGTCCCATGTTGCCAGTGTAGTCTTTGGTCAGACCCTGGTTTTTCGTCGCTGTCTAATATTCCACAGTGTATATCCACCACTTTTCCTTTAATTTCTTTGTCATGCCTTTTGCCCACTTTTCTATGTTGATTTTCAGATGTTTCTTACGTATTTAGATATAAGGTTTCATTGTTTGGATCACTGCCATTATCTACTCCCAACTCTGACCTGTAATCCTTAGCCCTAGTTTCCTCTATAAAACAGAAAGTCTTAGTGGCCCTCCATAGTGGCACAGAGAGTTAAAGTGCAGCACTGCAAAGTTAGGTGCAGCTTCTTCAACGCAAGTTTGATCCCCAGACAGGGAGATGACCCATATGGCGCAGCAGACCTCTCTTGTCTCACCCACTGCTCCCTCTGGCAGTGTACATCATCGATCTGCCTGTTCTGCTCCCCACTCTGTCTCTGGTGAATCCTCTCAATGCCCCTGCACCTCTGGCTTGTACCTCAGTTCTGTATGCATACATAACTAAATCTTAAAAACAAACAAAAAAAAAAACAGAAAATCCTAGTATGGAAATAATCAAGCCCACCAATCTTTAATCTCATTATGATATAAGCCTTGAGTGTTTTGTTCAAAAGCCCTTTTTCAATTCTTTATGAAACATCTATTCCCCGCGTTCTCTTCTGTTTGCTTTATAGTTCTGTCATTCAAGTTTAGGTCTTTAATCCTTTGGGTTCCACTCCTTTTCCATGACGACCTTTTATCTATGACATCAGATAGGAATCCACTTGGGTTTTCACTGCAGCATCAAGTCTCTGGCCAAGAGCCCTTGGGTCAAGCAACCTAGGTTGAGACTTAGAGGGCAAAGGGCGGACAGATGGTGGAAGTCTGATTTGTATCATCTCTAAGTTGCGCACATTCTGCCTTTGAGTCGCTTGGGCCTCTCTGGAAAGAACAGGTTCAGCCATGACACCAATTCCATTGGGACTGAGGATGTGAGCATGGGAAAGACTGAGGCTTTCTCTGCTGGCCGATAGGAAGCAGGTTACAGCAGGAAGGGTCTGAGCAGAGCATCATGGATTTGAGTAACGCAGGCAGTTGTGTTGATGGACTATGATGCACCATGAAGGACTCTTCGGAAAAACTGGGTGAGGTGTTAACAGGAAAGAGAAGCCCTGTGCTGGTAGGTGGGCACAAAAACAACCGAGCCTTGCTTCCTTTCTGTTCAGCTGATCCCTCCTACAGCCACACCACCAGGGTCGGGGAAATGGAATAATAGGTGTAAATGACACCATCTGCTGGGTGGTGGGATGACGCTACTGTTTTAGTTTCGGGTCATTAAATGAGAATTGCATTCCTGAGGGTAAACTGCAGTTTGAAAAGAGAAAATTTTTATTCTTGAAACCAAGTCAGTCTATATCATTCATCCATGTGAAGAATTACTCTACATTTTATAATTATTTTTCTATTATACAATATCCACAGTGTTAAAGGTGAATGGCTGTGAACTAAGACATGATAGTTATAATATTTAATCATGCAAGAAATCACTTGATATTTTTCATCACTCATGAATGTGTCTTAAATAAAATAACATAGTGGAAAGAATAATTAAAATCCAGATAGACATTTTCACCTGTCTTCGGGAATATAGAACGGAAGGCAGAGTGGAGGTCATAAGTGTCTGAGGCTGCCCAGGAGTAAGTGCAGATTAAAAGTAGAATGATTGATTTTTGATAAAGACTTCTTGAATTTGTAACACAATTTAAAGTGACCTTTTTCAAGGAAAATAGCTAAGTTCTTCTGAAAGGTTTTTACATCAGAGTTCGGTCTCACCAAACTTAATTTTCAGATTTAATTTTATGTGGCTGAACATTTTGGTACAGCTGATGAACTTATCATTTCTTGGGACTTTTAATTTATTAATCTGGTCAACCGAATATGAAAACTATTAAGAGCAGTAGAGTTATAGCACAAGTCCTCCTACTACTCCGGGTCCAAATGACTTAATTTATAAAGCCATGTAAGACCAAACACAGACATACTATAGCTAACACAGAAAGCCCAAAAATGATAGCATGGGAGAGAAGAGAGTGGGCCCGTCAGAAGGCAGTGACTACGATGAACAGTTTGGCATCATTAGAATATTTCTACTGCAATATTTCATGTCTGCATGTCATCATTGCTGCCCAAAAATTTGCAGTGGCTTTCTAGTAGTTTCCGATTACCGTGCAAATGCTCCATTTTCCCACCACTATGGAGGACGGTTCCAGACACCCACTTGGCAGATTCCAATGGGCCAGCACTGTGAGACTGGTAACCCAGGCAGCAGTGAGCACTTGTCATGGTGAGCTGGGAGTGCAGGTAAGCTGGGAAGGAGAAGAGGCGGGGCGGGGATGGAGGCCGCTGCTGTGGCGAGAAGAAGGACCGGAGAGCTGCTGTGGTATGGCCCTGCCCGGGTTCCGACCTGCTCGGTGGTGACTCGTGTCAAATTGTACCTTCATGTCTTAGGCACTTCTGTGTATGTACCTTACAGGTTGCGATTCAAGTGGAAATGTTAAAGCATAGATTAGAGTTTTGAGGCAGGATTGGCCCAAAATTACACAATCGCCAAGTTAAGTGTTCCCGTTGTCCAGGGTTTATCCCGGAGGGAATCTTCCGCAGAAACAGCTGAAGTGAAGGGGCTTTGATACTTCATGGTCACTGCCAAGGCTTCTAGCAATGAGAAGAGAGCAGTGAAGTCACAATGTCAGGAGACCAACAGCCTGGCGGAGCCACACTTAGGAAGATTTTGCCAGAATGGTCCAGTGGGCCAGTCACTGACCCACAAAACGATAAACCTATCAGTATAATTCTATCAAGACCGGGGGGGTGGTTTCAAATGGGCAGTACAGTCTGGCAGACCAGAAGGTGGACTCTAAAACCCTACTGCGGGGCTCTCGCGCCTGTCCACATGGCTCACAAGTCGGATAACCTCACGCATTGCTTAAGTTCTCTTCCCCTCACCTCAGTGAGTCCCCTTAAGGTTCCTGTGGTTCCAGAAACTTCCATATGAAGTCAAGTAGGAATCCACTTGTATTTTCTCCTCAAAATGAACTCTCTGGTCAGAGTCTCCAGGGCAAGCAGCCTATGCTGAGATTTAATGAAAATCCTATTCTTTTCCAACTCACACTGCAAAGGCCCCCTCCCCAGGCAGCCCTCCATGATCACCCCCACACCCCGCTCAAGAGCAACACTTCCTCACAGGAGTGCCCTTTGTCTCGCGAATGCTCCTCTTACTGCAGCTCTCACACACCGTTTGGGCTCCTTTTGTTTTGTTTTGTTTTTCATTTTGTTTCCAGTCTTTTATGCTTAAGGAAGTACCTGTATGTGTATTCCTGGTGCTTAGAGACAATACCGGGTACATAGGTGGCACCGGATAAGTGTTGTTGCTTTTTCGTAAACTGTGATGCCAACAACTTTGTTTATGTACTGACAGAGTGAGGAACCAGTTGCAGAAGGGGGAGCTTGTATTTTTAAAAAACGTTAATATGTCGGATCTGTGCCCACACTAAAATTCATGAGTTACGCAACCTGAACTTGGGGTTAGATGGTCTCTAGCTTGGTGGCCTCTCCAGCTTTAACACACTCCTAAGTACTGGGTGAAGTCCTGAGTCTGATGTAGAAGGTCTGGGGTAAGCCTGAGACGGTGTGACTCAAACAAGCTCCCAGGCGACATGATGTTTGATCCCTGGACCACACATAAAGAAGCCAGAGTGAGTCCCGTCCTGCTAAAAAGTGCGTGAAGCATATTTAGTCGGACAAGCACTCAACAGGCTCGTGAAAGCAGGCTTTCAGCAAGTCTTCTGAAGCGGTGGCTCTCTGCCCTCGCTCCATCACCTGGAGGGCTCATTCTAGCACAGATAATGCCCCCACGTTCTCATTCTAACATCTTCCCAGGTGAGGTTGATGGTGCTGTCCCACCCGCCGGACCATCACTCGGCTCCGAGCGTCACCTTGAAACCACTGTAATCAGTGACCAGTTCACCCATAACTGTCAGAGTCCCAGCATTCCCACCCGGGCTGTGCGAGGCAGCAGTTGGAGCATGTGGGCCCATGAGTGCCTATGGGTGACCATTCTGGGAGATTCAGGCCCATGCTGGTAAGGAGAGAAGCGCCAGAGCAGGAGGAAGAAGACCTGGCTTCCAATTCCAGGTCTCAGACTTAAGTTTGCATCCCATGGGAAATTCCAGAAACTTCCATGCGTAATTTCTTCCTTTCCACTTCCAGGCTGCTGAAGCCGACCCTGCTCTGCCAGTGCACCTGAGCCCAGCAGGCATTCTGACCTCCCACCTCCCTGAGCCTTTGACCTTTACTCCTGAGCAATCCAAGGTGTGTCTCTAACTGCACCACTGTGCTCCCTGGGGGCTTAGATGAGCTTTATCTATATTATTCTCAGGCACCCAGAGTAGGTTTACTATGGAAGGGATAAAAGTCCTAAACCCTGGACTCCAAATAGCCCTTTAGGCTTTATGCTGATTCTTTAATTTTAGCTGCTTTGAAGTATCAGTAAAATACAATGCCCCAGCAAGGCTCTGGGGATGGGACTCACATAATTCAAGGCTTAATATGGCTCTGGGGGAGAGGAATGCAGGCATAGGTTGCTGCGCTCCCCATGATTTGTTTTTAACTTTCAGATTTAATGATACATAGAGTTATTTGTGCAGGTAGGTATTTTTACTGCTGCTCTTCATCACGAGGTTTCTTAAGGAAGGCTTTCCTGTAGGGCCATGCTTTGTAAATAAACTGGGTCTTTCATCGGGTGAAAGTTCTCATAAATAGAAGAGACCTGTTGGTACTTACATGCTTGGTTTTTAGAATTTAGAAGTTCTTTTTACTTAAAAACACTCTTCTAGCGAATAGGTTAATAAATCCATATTTCTCGTCTTCCAACTCTGCTTGTCCCAGCCATGACTTCAGAGCAAGGTCCTAAAGCTTGTGCGCCCCGGTTTTCTTACTTGTGGGACAGGGCAGTTTTGTAAGAAACACTTGAGTAAATAGGGGAATAGAAGTCTTTAGAAGAATGTGTTGCACATAACAGCCCTTAGCAAGGGGTTGCTCTTCTCGGGTTGAGTAGAGGGCGAGGCTTCTAGCCACCGCCAGGGGCAATGTTTGCCCCTACCCAGATCCTGAGCCAGGACTGGTCTTGCTTTTCCCAGGAGCTGCATAACTCAGTTTTGGGAGTCGCTCATTTGCAGCCATTACAAGCTTCCTAGAGGGCCTAGGGCTTCTCTGGGCCTTGTTCTCTTTTCCAAACTCTACGGACTCATGATTCATTTGCTCTGCATTCCCACGTCCGTCGCTGTCACCCTAGCCAAGCTATGCAAACAACCACAGGTGCACGGACGCAGAAAGCGGAATACACACCCCACAGAATATGATTCCACCCTAACAAAATGAAGCCCGACATGGGTGACCCTGCGGACATTATGTGAGACGAAATGGATCCTCTCTGAGTGGACCCTGCAGGATTCCACTTACACGAGAAACCTTAAGACAGCCCAACGCGGAGAGCAGAATGGTGGTTGCCAGGGGTTGGGCAAGGGAGAATGGGTTGTTTCGTTCACTGGGCGTAAAGGTTCATTTGCGCAGGAGGACTAAGTTCTAGCGAGCCGCTGAGACCCGCATGCCACAGACACGCCTGCTATTGTCCACTTAAAATGTGATGGGAGGATGCAGTTGAGTGCTCTCACCACAATGAAAAGAGTATTAGGCTTACACGGGGATTCTCGTTTGCCAAGGCTTTCTTGGTTTTCCTCCAAACAATTGTCTTATCCCCATTTCACAACAAATAAGTGATCTCTAAAGAGGCAGAGGCTTGAGGACCTGCTGGAGCCTACGAGAAGGACGGGAGGCGGACTGCGGCGCTGGCTCTCTGGCCTTCGGGGGGAGCTTTGAGCGCACCTCCTTAAGTCACCCTGCGGTACATGCAGCGGACAAGGGCCCCTGAAGGGCGTAGGCCCCGTGCATTCCAGCATGCAACCTCAAGTATTTACTGGTACCCCTCATTTGAAGCCAGCCAGTTCTGCTATTTTCTGTTTACTGCAAAGGAGAAGCCACCAGCAAGTGTCTCCTGTCCCGGAAAGGGGAAGGTGAGAGAGGGGAGGGGAGGATATAGGGTCCAGCTGGGCGGAATGGAAGTGAGGACTAACAGGCAACTGTTGGCGGGAATGTAGGCAGGCCGCCCCGTGGGTAATGGTTCCCCTGGAAGCCAACCTGAGTCTGACAAATTAAGGGAAGTAGGGAGCCCCGCCAGTCTGTATGTTGAAGCTTCGCCTCACTAGGCTGCTTAGCTGGGAGTGGCTGCTGTGGTCGCAAAGGCAGACTGACAGAGGAAAACCAGCTAGGAGCAAAAGTGGCTGAAAATGTTCTATCCAACCAGTCAGGCCTGGTTTCCACACTCAAGTAGTTGCCATGGTGGCTAATTGAGGTAATGAGGAAGAAATGGAGTTAATGGAAAAACAGCTGTGGCAGTAGAGAAGTTCTGTCCACAGGCGAAACAGCTAGAACCCCAGGGAATCGCAGACCAGCCTGCTGAGTAAGGAGCGCACACATGTACCATACATGTACCACTCAGGTTCTCACTCGCACAAGCACACGTCCTGGTAGCCCAGGCGATACCCTTGCTGGTGACCAGGGCCTACATGCTTGCTGGTGACCAGGGCCAGCTCCCAGCCCAGCTTACCTACCGCTGACCAGAGCTGTGTGAGAGAACCCAACTGAAGCCATAATCATCCAGCCCTGCCTACAGAGCCAAGCTCGAGAATTGCAGCTAAGTATGTTATATCACGTTTTTCTTTTTAATCACATTTTTTGTTAGGGTCACTTTAGTTTACATCACTGTCTATGTTTTCAGGATACAGGTTCAGACCACTTCGAACGTTTGTCACAGCACCATGTCCACCAACCAGAACCCCATCACTCCACCAGAGCCCATTAGGTCCCGCCCCGCCCCATGCCTCTAGGACCCTCAGTTCTGCAGGCAGATTTCGAGGTTTGTTTCTGTTTCCTTTGCTCTGTTCCCTTGTCTTGTTTATGTTCCAAGAGTGAAAAACCATGCCAGCATGCCTTCCCACTTCTGAGCTAGCTCTTTACTCCGCCCCCCCCCCATGTTGTCACAAGGGGCAACTTTTCGTGCTTTTCTTTCAGAGCTGAGTCTGTTCCGGAGCATCTGTAACACATCTCCTTGATTCCCCTGTCCGTGGGCACGCGGGTGGCGGGTGTTCCATCTTGTGGCTACCGTGACTAGTGCAGGGAGCGCAGGCATGCACAGCCCCTTCTCACCACTCTTGTGCATTCCAGTTAATCCTTGGGAGTGGAAGTGCCAGATCACATGTTAGCGTTGTTTGTAATCTTTTGAGAAACCTCTGTGTTTTCCCTAGGGGCCAGACCCCACACTCCCACCCACGGAGTACGAGGCTCCCTTTTCTCCACACATTTGCCAACACTTGTTTCTGCTCTTTCTGAGGCGGGCCACTCCCACAGGTGTGAGGAAGTAGCTCATTGTGGCTTTGATTGGCATCTCCTGATGAGTGAAGATGAGCATTTTCTCAGATGCCTCTTGGTCATGGAGTGTCTCTTTAGTCTGCCCATTTTGTGCTTAGGTTGGCTTCTTGTTGGCGAGTTGCATGGGTTCTCTGTAGATTTTTAATATTAATCCCTTGCCAGATGTATGAGGTGCAAATATTTTCTCCCAGCTGGTAGGACTTTTTATTGTTGTAATGATTATTTCTTTTGCTGCACAGAAGCTTTCCAAGTTGATGTAGTCCCAGCTATTTATGTATGCCTTTGTTTCCCTTTAGGCACCAAGTGTTCAGATGTTTGTTACATGGGAATCGATACCTAATTAGGGAACTAGTGTCATAATTCGGACGTGAACGCAATAGTGTATGATAGCAAGACGTTAGAATGTTCTTAAGTGTGATATTACTGTGATTATAGAAAAATATGTCTTTAGGGGATGTGGGAGTGATTATATATATGTAATATCTGAAACTTTCAAGAGCTTCAGCAAAAAATATAGATGGGTAGCTTGATAAGCATATGAAACAATATGATAGAATGTTATCATTGTTGAATCTGGGTGATGGAAATGTGGTGATCATTGTGTTTTCACAGCTTTCCTATGTTTGAAAATCTTCACAGTAAAAAGTTGCAAAAATAACAATTTTAAAAATCACCTCTAGCCTACACTAAATATATATCTGTATTAAAAATGAAATGACTTGTAATCTGCTTCTGAAATGATTCACTTATGAATAATCATTTCATTAGACTTTACCTATCATTTCTTGACTCTTCCCATGAACACTAAGGACTTGTGTGAGCCATAAAATCTGGTTTCAAATACACAGAAATCTCTATAAGACATATTAATTTTGGCACCCAGTTTCTGTTTACCAATTTTAACAATGCAGAAAGTTGGCATCTTAAATCTTCCAACCATTGAATAGAAACCTCATTAATTTTGACGCGGCCGTTCTATTTTTCAATTTCCCTTTAGTCCCCAGTGCTTTCATGGGCTGTGGTTCAAGGATAAACCAACCAGTTCTGCTTCTCAGTCAGCTGTGAGAACCTCAGTTGACATGGAAAGTTTGGGCTAGGGGGTCAGTGAACTTTGGAACTTTGATAGTGGGAGCCAGAGAGGCCTGAGTTCGAATCCCACTGAGGCCATTTTCGAGAACCACTTAACCACTCTGGCCTCCTTTGGTTTTAAGTGGAGATGATGACTATGGAATAGGTTGGTATGAAAAAAATCAAGGAATCACACAGGAGTGTCCCACTTTATGCTTTGGGCCCTTGTTCTTGGGCCTCACAGTTTTATTTCCTTGAAGTCACTGACTGCAGAGAGGGAAGCGAAGCCCTTCATGGTGTCCATGGGTTGTGACAGAGCCAGGCAGGAGGAGATGAGCCACTGTGCAGATCACTGCCCCTGCAGCCCAGTAGAACAGTGGGCTGGCCCAGGGCAGAGACTGGATAAGGACTGTCACATAAACGAAAGCACTTGTAACTGCCCTCTGCATAGAGAGAATGTGGTATTGGGGGGATATTCCAGAAGCGAGAGCTGGGAAGTTGATAGCAGAAGTAGCTAGAATACAACCATTTCATTAACCCTGTCACTACGAGGGCTGCCATGAGTCCAGACATCTTGTACAAATTAGAAAAAGTTACCCCTTCTTGTAAAGGCTTCCTGCACTGGGAAGTTGCTGACATGTACTGAATTGTTTTAGGCTAAGAAAATGTATTATTGTCTGCTGGGAAATTATCCTAATGCATATACAAATTGATCTACCTTGTGAATCATAGAAATAGGGCCTACTATTTGGAGCAGTGCCTGGATAGTCAGAGTCAGAAAGCACCCATGTGCATGTGCACACATGGCCATCCTCAAGTGTGAAAGGGAAATTTAATTTCATTCATGTTCATCTCTTCCCTGAGCAGCTGGGAAAATAGAATAATCTCAGTAAAACAGAAGAGTTTGTGGTACTACACCCAGAAAAAAGGCACGATCAAATTTTTAAAAATCCCCCATGTGTCTGTCATAAAATAATCCCTTCTTTGACCTTTTGGAAGGAAATTGGGCACCAGCCAGCATTTATTCCTGCTTTTTTTTTAAGATTTATTTATTTATGCTTACAGAGCTGGGGTACAGGCCAGAGGTGCAGGGGTGGTGAGAGGATTCACCAGAGACAGAGTGGGGAACAGAACAGACTGACTGACGAAGTCCACTGCTGAGGGGAGCAGCGAGCGTATCAGGAGAGGTCTGCCACACCATGTGGGTCACCTCCGGGGTGGGGATTGAACTCATACTGAAGTGGCTTTAGCTTCTTAGTGCTGTACTTTAACCCACTGTGCCACCAGGGAGGGCCCCAGTAAATGCATTTTTTATTGAAGTAACATAATGTTAGTAAGTTTCAGGTGCATTCATTATTTATTACAATGATGCTCCAACTAATTTTACTAAGGAGGCAGCATCTAGTGTCCCAGGGAAATCATGGGCACACAGCTTTGGTGTCCAGGGAACTAAGAGGTAAAAGATGGAGCTGCTGGCCTAAGACGGAACTCCAGGTATCCCTGGAGAGGAAACCTGTTAGGTTCTCCAGAAAAACAAGGAACAGAATGTGGAGGGACTTGGTATAAGGGACTTAGTATAATAAAATAGAGAGGGATTTCGGATAAGGAATTGACTCCTGTGATTATGGAGGCTGGCAAGTCCAAAAATCTACAATCAGTATCCCAACCCAAGTCCAAGGCTGGCAGGCTACCGTCCACCAGGAAGTTGACATCCCGTTTGATAGTCAGCAGACAGGAAAAGCCCAAGTTCTAGTGTGAAGATCACGCAGAGAGAGAATTCTGCCTCGATCGGGAGGGTCAGCCTTTTGCTCTACTCAGGCCTTCAGCTGATGAGATGAAGCGTGTCCATAGTAGCGAGGACAATCCGCTTTACTCGCTTTACTCTACCCCTTTAAATGTCTGTCTCATCCAGAGAATCCTCAAACAGAGAGTAACGTCTCACCGAATTGTAGCCACAGCCCATCATGTAACCATGCCAGGATGCTGGAAGATGCACGATCCCTTGCAGTGGAATGGCTTCCAGCTAGCTATGCCTTTTCCACACCGGGGCACCAAATTCAAAATCCCGCACCAGCCATTCTCGACTGCTCCTCCTGCCAGGTCAGTCCTGCTCCTTGCCGGCACAGGTGGCCACAGTTCCAGGCTTGTCGTCTCTCACTGAAAGGTGACATTACAGAGAACTTCTCTTCGAGGATGAGTGAAATTTTCCACTCACCACAAGATTTTGATTTCCTTTAGAGCAAGCATTGCAAACATTTGGCACCAATTTCCCTTATCAGGAACAGAGTGCACACAGTATGTTCTGTGAAAGCTTGGAGTAACAAATGGAATCTTCTAGAGTTGCTCATGCACAATGTCCTTAGGAAGAGGGTCTGATTTGGTGGGTGTCAGCCAAGGAGGCCCCGCTGGCTCTTCTCTCAAAGAATGTCCAACACTGGCTGCACAGAGCGGGAGGAGCACTCCTCAACCTGGGATGAGGAAAACAAAGACTCTTTGTTTCCAATCAGCCCTTGGTAGATTTGACTAGGAATGCAGGAAAGCTTCGCTCTTGAAAGCGGGAGCATCGGCCCCTCCCGCAAGAGTGGAGACTGAGATTAGCCGCCTCTGCAGGGACGCCATAGCTTTGCCTCATGGCAGAGAGTGATTTTGCAGCAAGTGCTGCAGGAACCTGGGACGGCACTCCCACCGAAGCGCCGAACAGGTAGGCCCGTGAACCATAATAGATGGAAGGGACGTGAGAAAGAAAATTAGTAAAGACTAAAGGAAGTTTCTGTTCAGCATTAAGAAATAAATCCAAGCAATAAAAACAACTTCCAGATTTTTAGAAGAGGATGGATGGATCTTGTTCAGTAGGCTATGCTCCTGTCCATTACACAAATAGGCAACGAATCAATTTACTTAAGTGGGCAACAAACCAATGAATAAAACTCAATAGATTAAGCAGACGATAATGAGAATGAGATAAATAGAAGGTGATGAGAACAGAATCAGTGACCCCAGAGCAGAATAAAGATGCCAGAACAATGAAGGAAATGAAAATCACAATGAGCTACTACTCTATGCCCACGAGAATAATGGCTAATATTAGAAAACAAAACAAACCAGAGAATAGTAAGTGGACACGGAGAAATGAGAATCTTTCTGCCTTACTGGTCGGCTGTGAGGAGCAGCCACTGTGGAAACAGTTTCAACTTTCCTCAGAAGAAATAGGTGTAGAATCACCACTTGCTCTGATGGCTTTGTTTTGGGGTATATCGCCAATACGAAGAGGGCAGGCCTTGCCCAGATGAATGAGACCAGTGTTCATAGCAGCATTGGTCACGCCTCTGGAGGGGAAAACCAGCAAATGGCACTGCAAGCGAATGGAAGATCTAGATGTGGTCTGTTCATGCAATGGAATAGTATTCAGCCTTTAAAAGGACGGAGATCAGACACTTACTGTAGCCTGAACGGACCTCGAGGGCATTATGGTAAGTGAAACAAGGCAGACAGAAAGGACAAATCCAGGGAGGATCTACTCGGCATGAGATTGCTGGAGTGACCAGATCCCTGGAGCCGGAAAGTAGAATGTGGCTGGAGGCTGGGGCCTGTTCAATGAGAAGGTGAAACAGGTATGAAGTAAAGATGCCAAAACTGAATTTATGAGGAGCAAGAGATGAGGACGACCTAATAATATATAAATAATAGGATTTTGAGAAGGACAAAGGGGATAAATAATTGAAGAGATAACAGCAGGATGGCGTCGTGGTCTGAAGAAAGACAAGCCCGCAGACTAAAAGCGCCCTGCGAGGCCCAAGGTGAAGGGAACTCAGGTCTCGCCTAACAGCATCTCATGGGGCCCAGAGGTATAGAGAAAATCTTGTAAACATTGTTCAAACTGAAATATCCCACTACTTACAAGCACAGAAGAAGCGGATAAGCATGTGATGTCCCCTAAACCACACTCCAAGTTAGAAGGAAGTGAACTACATCTATACGGCACGGAGAGAAAAGAGCTACAGTAGAAGAACCCAACAACCATTCGTCAAGATGACACTGAGCTGTCAGAGTGAAATACACATAGCAATAGAAATAACGTGTGTACCCGGCTCTCCCATGCCCCAGGGGCTCTCCGCAGTGCAGATAATGCTCCTGTCCGCCTCGCAGCAATCCTGGGAGGTGAGAACTTTTATTACGATCCCAATATCACAGGTGAGAAAACCGAAGCCCGGAGGAATGGCATTGCCTCACGCGCAGTGGAGCCAAAATGCACGTGCTAGTGTTCACATGTTTACACCACTCTACTGCTCCTAGAATTAATCGTCTTTACCAGAGGTAAAGGGCAGGAGAGGGAAGGTTTGCAGAGTGGGGACAGAAAGCCAGAAGCTGGAAGAAAATGCACAGTGTAAGGTACATAGAACATACCACACACAGAATGCTGTCAGATAGTGTCTTGTAAATACATAAAAGTGGAATGTACATATAGATAAGAACTAGAAGGTGATAAGCCATGAAAACGTGGCTTTGGTCTTGACCAGTCTGCAAGTTGCTTTATTCTTGGATTCTGTGATTTCAATATGTTGTCTGTAGTCCCGAAATCAAAGAGAAGAGAGATCTGACTGGGAGACAGAGTGCCTGGGGTTGAATTTTTGTTCTAGCTGTTCTGTCACTAGTTGGGGGAGTCCTGTGGAGATGAATTTCACCTTGGCGTTTGTTCTGCTTTGAGGGAAAGGTGCTGGGTGCCAACTCCTGCCCCCTCGGTCATCAGCTGTCCCTGCCCAGGCTAGACATGCTCCAGCTGTCCAGCTGTTGTGGTGCTAGTGGGCTGTTGGCAGATCTCAGAAAAGGTCACGGGTGTGGCCTGTTAGGAGCAAGTGGGTCCAGGGAAGTTTGGGCAGAACACCGGGGTGTCCTGACATTGATTATTTCTCCCCGTGAGAGGCAGCACAGCGGGAAGTGGGGCGAGTTGGGGTGGTGGGTGCAGATAAGGCCATCAAGAGCCAACGTGTTTTCTGCCTGTGACTCCCCTACCTTAGCACATAGACTTCTTGCCAGCCTCCAGACAGAGCACGCATGGTTCCAGCAGCCAAAGGCCCTCCCTGCCAAGACTTTGAAGTCTTTGTAATTTCTTTAGATGAGAAGGGAAAGTCACCAGCATAACTCCCACTTTCAGCTCATTACCCCAGAGGGAAAAGTCCTCAGCCCCGCCCCAGCCAATTGGTGGCCAGAAGGAGCGAGAGCCCCATGCTGACCTCGATTACTCCCAGTCCATCCCTGGTCCTGGCCCAGAGCCCCCAGAGGCCAGGCCGCACCTGCCACCACGTGATGCCCCAGGTCACATCTAGGGGTAGTGGGAATTGCACAACCCAAGGAAAGGGCCGTGAATGGAAAGAAGAGTTGGCGGCTTACGGAAGTGAGCAGAGCAGGACGAGCCCCTGAAGGTTCTGGAGACGGCACCACGGAGCAGAGCAAAGCCAGGGAACACCACACCACAGAAACCAGAGCAGAACCTCAGCCCCATTGTGGAGACCCATTGCTGCATAACAAGCTGTCCCGACTGCAAATTGAGGCCCTCACATGCTAGGTCACTCTCAGGTCTCAGGCGGCTGGAACCGACTGCTCAGCTGGCGCTTGGGCTCAGTGTTTCCCAGTTTCCCACGTCACAGTGGCCAGCTGGTGGCCCAGGCTGGAGGCTCCACAGAGCCTTCCACGTCTGCTTGTGCAGGGAAGAGGCAAACAGCTGGAGCCTGGGGTAGCTGTGCACCTTCAGCCAACACTCTCTTTGTGGCCTGCTGCGTCTCCCCGACGCGCCTGGCTTCTCGCAGTGCAATTCTTGCACCTTCCACAGTATGATGGATGAGAGGACAGGGGGAGGCACGTGGCCCGGACTGTCCTGGCATCAGAAACCATGAGACATGCGTGGTCACATCATCAAAGTCACGACTCATTCATGATCACTGTATTCTCATTAGCAGGGAGTGAGGAAGCCCACTCGTGTCCAGTGACTGTTGAGGGGTGTCAAGGCAGAGAATTTCTGGGTACATTTTAGAGCCCCCTTCATTGTGGTCATGTTTGCTTTAATCAGCTGGTTGTCGCAACAGGACAAGGCACAGTTGCAGGAGGATCCTGGGTCAAGGGCGCAGCTCCCTTCAGGGCCAGCAGTGTGATGTGTCCAGGGGAGTTGCGCACCCCCAGCCAGAGGGACGAGTTTCTCTGAGCCTGGGCCAGTTGCCAGCTGAGCAGAGAGTGGAACTCCTCACCTTGTCCAAAACCATTTGCCATCCCTCAAGTTTTTTCATACTTTCTGGCTGTATCCCCACTCACCGAAGGTTCTGGGGTCTCACCTAAGCTGACCGGCGCTCCACTGCAAGCTGTGGGTAGCAACTCCACATATTGCATTGTCCTCAGTGTTTCCAGCCTGTGACCAGAGGTCCCTTCTGCTGAGGTCTGCCACCTGGCCCTTGCCTGGGGCTGCCTGGGGCTGCCTGGGGCCTGTAAGCACCTTCTTATCTAAAATCTATCCCCTGCAACATCCAAGGCTTTGAGGTGACTCACATGACCAAGCCAGTGGCACAAGGGGTCACTAGAGAAAAAGCTGCAGGTGAAGAGGACAAGGGGAGCAAGGGCTTGTGTGTTGTCCACTGTGAGTCCAGAAAGGCAAAACTTGCCTTACCTTTTGCCCCCATGCCTTTTCAGAAACCTACTTTTCCCTAAAGTGAGTTCGTTTCTCATACTGGGGCATTGAATAAAATCCACTCGGTCACAAAGTTGACCCAACACCTTTTTCTAAAGATTTATTTCTTTATGAATACAAAAACTGGATACAGGCCAGAGGTGTGCGGGTGAGAGGACTCATCAGAGACAGAGTGGGGAGCAGAACAGGCAGATGGACGAAGTACACTCTGAGGGGAGCAGCAAGCGAGACAGGAGGGGTCTGCTGCTCCCTGGCTGGGGATGGAACTCTGGCAGTGGCTGCTGATAGCTTCATTGTGCTGTGCTAAACCCTGCACCACCAGAAAGCACCCCCCCCAACACTTGTAACTACAGTCATGCAGGAGTCTATATGCTGGAGTTTTCTACCGGTCTTTGCTGAAGACAAAGACATACAATGCCTATTAGTCTGGCTCACCCAGTGTTACGTGTCTTCCTAAGTCTTCTTTGGGCACCTCCTGTGCAAAAATGTATCACACATCTTCCGTTTCTCAGATACTGCACAGGGCGCCAGAATGGCACGGCATGTATTCCAGAGGCCCCTCGGCTCTTCTCAACTTGGGCTGCCATGGAGTCCACTGGGGAGCGTGTGGAAACTCTGCATCCGTCCCAGACGGGTTCCAGTCGCAGATGGCCCGTTAAAGGTAAACACACATGAGAAGAGCCAGAGAATGCCCTTTTCTAACCCACTCCCAGGTGACACTTCTCCTGTCCGGGCCCCGCTCTGAAAAGCACCACTCCTAAGAAACACCTGGGAAGGTTGGTATTCTAAAATATGGTTTGAAGTTTGTTGGAAGCTTGGGATGTGAGATTTGAGAGAGAAGTAATTCATGTGCGTTTGAGAAAGATTAAGAGTCAGGCTTTAGTTCTAGCTACATGAACTATCAATTCACGTCCTGAAAAGTGTGAGAAATAACCGGGCCTATTATAGGAGGAGCAGTCATTTTTCTCAGCCAAGAACTTGGGATCTTTTTGAAAAATGCAAGAGGCCCTGATGTTACCGCCAAACAGCACGGAAGAGAATATTGGTGCTGAAAGTCATTTGAACACCTGTTTACGTCTCGTAATGGAGTTCACATAGGAGTCGTGTGCTGCCTCTAAGAATATTCTAGCTTTATAAAAGCACCATAAACACCATCTTGATGGACATGTGAGAATGAATTAAGTGCCAGCTTTTACTGAACGTGCTTGAATGTGGTGAGTATGATGCCAGGTCCAGGGTCTGGATGTCACCTCTTGGTCAGGAGCTCACCCAGGTGAACACAGGGCCCCGGTCAGGCAGGGAGACGGGCCCGACTTAGAGAAGCTTGCCCTAAACCAGAAGAGGAGGTGCCCCTGAAGAAAGTGCATCCCAGAAGAGATTGAGGAAACAAAAATGTATGGCCTGGGAGGAGCTCAGCATGAAGTTAATGCAATGAAAGTGAGAGAAATGCCCACACATCCATCTCTGCTCCAGCCAAAGCCCCCTTAAGCTAGGAGTAAGAACTTCCACTATCCTCCGAGTTTATCGAGACATAATTGGCATTGCATTGGCACATAATCATGATGTACAGCATCATGATTTTATGTATGTTGTGTGTACATGATTGCAAAGTAAGTTCCATTACCATCCACCACCTCACAGTTACACGATTTTTTTTTTGCATGTAAAAAACCTAAGATTTGCTCTCCTGGTAACTTCCAGGTGTATGATCCAGCATAACTGTCATCCCTTTCGTGCACTGGACTCGGTTATCTTTTACCTGGAAGGGGGCCTATTTGAAAGACATAAATCATACACGAAGGAAGTGGAGGAAGAGCTTGCAGCAACAGTTTTGGAAACGGGGAGGCAGGAAAACGGGAGACAGCTGATTCCTAACCCTGTAGAGGCTGAAAGCAAAAAGAAACAGGAATTTCCTGCAGGTGCTTCAGAAAGCTCTACAGCAGTGGCAGATGCCTCTGGAAGTGGTGATAAGGGTGTTGTGGACTGAATTGTGCCCCCATTCCTATGTTGAAATACTTTAGAGTGTACTTTAGACCATATTTGAAGATAGTCTTTGAAGAGGTAGGTAATGAAGTTAAAATGAGGTGGTGAGGGTGGGTCTCGCCCAGTATGACTGGCGGCCTTAGAAGAGTATGGACATAAACGTGGACAGATGATGGGAAGACTCGGGGAGAAGATAGCCCTCCACAAGCCAAGAAGAAAGGCCTGGAACACTCCTTCCCTCACAGGCCTCAGAAAAAACAACTCCTTATTTCAGAGCCCTGGCCTCCAGAACTGTGAGCAACACCTTTGTGTTGGGTAAGCCAGCCAGGCCATGGGACCCGAGCAGCCCTAGCAAAGAATACGAGCTGACGTGAAAATAAAACTGTTTAAAGCCATTGACCCTCAGATGCCCTCCCTCAAATTAGGGAGCAGGAAACTTCCTATCTCCCCCCACATGGAAGAAGACCCAAGTTTGTCCTCTTGAAAGATAAAAGAAGGCTCCTGGCCTGAGGGAAGCCAGTACATAGTTCAGGCCAGAGATGATGGCTGGAGGATCAAGTGAGACCCGCATATACAGGCGCACACTCCCTCCGGGCAGGAGAGAGCATTTCTCCCCGGAAGATTCCACCAGCCCACATGAAATTCACTTCTTGCCATGGTAAGATGTTACCACTCAGTTCGTGATTTAACTTCTTGTCTTGCCATTTTGGAGGCCGGAAAGTTCCAAACGGCGTTCGGTGGTCGGCTAAAGTCAAGGTCAGCCCGGCTGCACTCCTGGCAGAGGCTTGAGGGAACTCTGTTGTCTTGCCTCTTCTAGCTTCTCAAGGCTGTCTGCACTCTCGGCTCGTGGCCCTAAGTCACCTCTGGGACTCTCATTCTCTTCTTTGACCCGAAGGGCCCGTGTAAGAACTTTGGGGCCACCCAGATACTCCAGGGCCATCTGTCTCACCATCTCGGAGCCTTTACCTTCTGCACACGCGCCAAGCCCCCGTTGCCCTGCAAGGTAACAGTCTCGGATCCCAGAGTTTGGGACATGGCCACTTTGGAGCCACTTTCCTGCCAGCTGCAGGCAGCCCCGGGACTCACGATGAACCCTGCCACAGGCAAAGGCCCCTTCTGGTCCCCTCCCACTCCCAGGCAGAGTTGCGTTGTTGACACGGAGTCCCTGTGCCCTGCAAAAGCCAAACTGCTGATCCCTGGGCCCCATACAGAAAAGGCTCGCACACCCTGTGATAAAGCACTCTGTTCAATCAGTACAAATAGAAACTAAATTGAAAAAAACCAAATGAATGACCAAAGGATCACAGGAAGTTAGCCTCGGAAGCTGCAGGGATTACTCAGTGCTCAGACATTGCTTTACACCAGAGCGGGCTTAGGCTTGGGAAGTAGAAGAGCCCCCCAGGTCCTGAGGACTGGGACTTCCCGGTGTTCTCCAGGCCACTGACGCCCACCCGGGCCACTCCCTGCCCACCACCCCCTCTCCTGTGTCGCTGCATTTAAGCAGCTTCCCCTCTAAGTCGTAAAAAGTTACTGAAGTAACGTCTTCATGCATTAAAATGAGCATTAAAATTCATGCATTAAAATGAGCATGTGACTAGGATTCATGGAGAGTGCTAAGCATTCCACAGTGAAAGCTGTGAACCATGAAACTTGCAGAGACAGAGCTGAAATTCCTAAACTTTTCAGGAATGTTGGTCTGAGTGTGTGCTCAGCGGTTGCCTTGATTTCCAGTCGCTTCCCATTGGAAACATTCCTGGAGCTTCTTGTGGCTTATTTCAGCCACCATGTCGGTACTTGTCAGCTGGGGACCTGCCCTTTGCCCAGAGCAAGGTGGAAGTGCCCAAGGTTGAGCATTGGCGTTGGGAAAAGCGGCCTGCTTCGCTATAAGCTGAACTGTAAGAAACAAATGCAGAAATGTAATGGATCACAGGCAAACGTCGATTCTGGTTCATCTGTAGCATTGAAGCGAAAGCTGCTGGTAGGGCCGGGGGAAGAGGGTGCTGTGTGCAAGCTTGGTAGGGAGAAGGACAAGAAGGCCTTGCTCTGCACGTCCAGGGGCCCGGCTGCCGGCGCCGCCGCCGCCCTCCACACGGGCTTGCAGGCACGGTGCTGTCATCACAGAGCCAGCAGAAGCCAGGGAGGCCGTGGAGGAGGGCAGCGGGCCTTGTGCTCAAGTCCCACCTGCTGGACTCAGCCACGTGCCCGCACCTGCACAGGCAGCTGGAAATTTCCAGGCATCTGAAAGGTCAGGAAGCATGTGCTGGACCTATTTTTAAGCATTTTGGGGCTACGGTGAAATGCCCCCCTCGGGATGCCTTCTCCAACTCCAGACACTTCTACACGTGCTGTGGCCTTAGGTTCGGGAGGGAACAGGTGGCTTTGGCGGTTGTCACCATTCCTCCTGCTGAAGCTGAGCTTTACAGCCACAAGTGCCACCACATCTTTTCTCCACTGCAAAGTGGGAATTGATCAGAGGTGTCCCATGGGGCCTGCTGTCCCACCCCGTGTATCAGCCCACTTTGAGTCATTGCCATCAAAGAGCCACGCCCTTGGCTACTGTTAAATTCCAGCACAGGAGGACACAGCGGTGACACGCCAGAGGCAGGCCTTAGGCAGAGCGTGGGGCTTGTCTGGAAGCTGAGGATGCCAGCAACTTCTGCCCCCTCCCCGTCGCCATGCGCCGCATTGCCCTTTGGCCAAGGAAGGACCATGTAGGTGACGGTGGTCCCCAGATTGCCTTGCCCTGTGACGTGGCAGCGCACACTGCCAGTGGACTCCGGGGCAGTCAGAAGTCACAGGGGACCCGGCTTCTCCTCAGGATGCCCTCCTGAATTGTGACACTGGCCAAACAGAGCCCTATGTGCTTTGTCAGGGAGCGTGGCTTGAGAGAACAGAGGCTCAGCGGGGCCTCGGGGGTGCAGCAGGACCCGGCAGAGCACAGGGCTCCCTGAGATGCTGCCCAGATCCACCTCTGCATCTCAGGGCTTTTCATCTGAAGCAAAGTGAATGTAGGGAACCCAGGACTTTTTTTTTTTAAGATTTATTTATTCATACAGAACTGGGGTACAGGCCAGAGGCTCAGGGGTGGCGAGAGGATTCACCAGAGACAGAGCGGGGAGCAGAACAGGCAGATCGACAAAGTACACTGCTGAGGGGAGCAGCGGGCAGGTCAGGAGAGGTCTGCCACGCCCTGTGGTCACCTCCGGGGCAGGCGGGGATCGAACTCATGCAGAAGTGACTTTAGCTTCTCAGTGCTATGCTTTAACCCGCTGCGCCACCAGGGAGGGCCACCAGGACTTTTTTAATCACAGGAGTCAGTTACTTCCTGTCTCTGAAAACGATCAGCACAGGATTTAAGATAACTGACCCCTCTCACATACTTGAAATTACTAAGTTTAAAAATTCAGTGTTGCATTCACCTTTCTTGGCCATCATTTTTGGGATAAAACTAAGCAACCTGAGAAGGTGCCTCGTCATTCTTGCTGTTGCTTTAATTGTGTGAACAGAGCCACAGGCCACCTCCCCGAGCTCGCTGTACTCCACATGCCAGCTGTGGCTTGACCCAGGCACCTGGGGCCTCTGTGGGAGCTGGGTCTCCCGGGGGCTTCCCAGGAACGACTCCCCAGACAGCAAGGCCGAGGAGTTCCTGGGTGCTCCACTTCAGGGGAACAGGCATGCATCTTTGTTGGGGCGCGGGCTGGACTGTGGCCTCATGGTGTGCCCCCCTCGACATCCCTGACTGTGGCCTGCCTTCCCCAGTCGCTGGGACTCCTCCCAGGGAGCCTGCCGGTGGAGTCAAGACCAGTGCACAGGCGAAGCGCGCCCTCGGGCCCCCCGCCCCCCCCCAGTCTCCTTACATTTGTGCATCCAGAAGACAATGAACTGGAAGGGGGGCTTTCAGCCAAAACCAGCGCTTCCGGTAGGGCCACCGTGAGCAGCACAAAGGGAGAGAGAAGGGGCCCGCCCTGCGTTCCGGGCCCGTGAGAAAACATGGAGGCCCCCGTCACCCACTTCATGGGAATCTACGAGAAGGGTGACACTGTGACATGGCACTGCCCGGCAGGTGTTCCCATGGCAAAGGGGACGGGTCTATGGTGTTACCCAGCATGTAGTTGGCGCTACTATAAGCTAATCAGGGCAAGATTCTTACCCAGGGAATTCATGTTTGTCTTGGGCACATGAAGCCCTCTTGTGAACCATGCAAAGGAAATGACCAGAAAAAGAAGGCAGCAGAAGAGAGAGGCCTCAGTGCCACTGAGGCACCAACCTGCCTCCCGCTGCGAAGCTCACAGGGCAAGACCCGGTGGGAGGAGCCTGGGCGGCTGCGGCTCATCCCCTCTGAAGTCATGGCGTGATTAAAACAAAAAAGGCCTGGATTAGTTTTGAAAAACGGAAATAGACACTTTCCAAAGCCCCAAGTGATGGCCTGTGACTGTCCTTCGTGGGCGCATGGCTGTGCCATGTGGCCAGGGAGTGAGCCGCAGCCCTCGGTCTGTGCAGCAGGCCAGCAGTGCTGTCGCTGGAGTTCAGGAGACAGGCTACCCCTGGTTGTGGCGCTGTGAGAGCTGGTGGCCCGCCCGCTCCTGCCCGGGGAGGACTCCACAGCCAAAGCTGGTAGCTGCTGCTTCCTGCCCGGGCCTTGTTCCAAGGACGCTGCATGCCAGGGCTGGGGCATTTCTCCAGGCACATGAGAAGCTGCGCTTTCTTTTTTTCTTTTAAAGATTACTTTCTCTGAGATTCTTTTAAAAGCCTCGTCCCATTTCCTCCCTGTTCAAGAAAAGTCATGCATGCCCTGAACTGTAGGCGTGGAGCATGTAACAGGAAGGCCTCGAGGCGCACCCCACCAAACATGCATCGTGACCCCGGGTCAGGCTTCAGCACCATCCCTGCCTTGATTCTTCTGCACATACTCATCCCCCTTGTATTCAAATGTGAGTTTGACCTTCCCTCAGATGTATCATTAGTTACCTGTTTCAAATGGCCTTTGAAGTGTGTTTACCCCTAAGCTCCATCGCCTGCAACTCTCCAGGCTGTTCCTGGGGGCAACAGGGGTGAACAGGCCTGGCTGGCTCACCCGCCTGTGCCGCAGGGAGCCCATGGAATGGAAGTGCAAGAGCAGCCCCAGCTCACGGCCCTTCACTGCTTCCCGCAGGCAGCTCTTGGGCAAACAGCAAAAGCTGTCTTTCAGCAGCCCGAGCTGGGGCTCCCCACCCTCCACTGTGGCCCCGAGCCCTCACAGACACGTTTTTCCTTCTTGGCTGCCTCGGCTGTCTGGAAGCCCAGGGCTGTGCTTTTCGAATGCTGTCTTTTAACCCGGCTTTCTAATGTTATTCTTCCAAACCCGCTTGGTCTTTCATATTGTGTGTTAGTGTGTTTGGATTGATTATTTCTGGGCTTTTTCTCTGAAGCTGCGTCAAATCCCTTTAGGAAAGGGAAGAGAATAAACAAACACATGAACTGGAAATGTGCTTTCCAACTAGGAGCCTCTGAGGTCTCGGGCGGGAGGCAAGCACCTCGGAACTCAGGCCAGGAGGCTCCTCGACCCTCTTTTCTGCTCATGCAAAGAGCACAGCCGGTTGGGAAGAGAGAGATGCCGTTGCTTCCTCTTCAGAACAGTTAGGGATGACGAGGCAGCCACAGCGACGAGCATGGACAGCACTTGCTAGAAGTCTGCTGACAGGCTCGGGAGAGCAGACGTAGCCAGTTCAGATCCCAGCTCTGCCACCTGCCAGCTGTCCGTCCAATTATTGGTTTTCTCTGCCCCTCAGCTCACCCACCTGTGAGATGCGGTAACTATTCCGATCTCTTAGCTTTCAAGGCTCCATCGATATAGTGAAGATAAACAGTGTTGGACTTTACGTGCTAACCAAATATGATGAATACCACTTTAGAATTTTTTTCCAGAAGAAAGCTGAATCACAATAGGTGGAGGTCTATTTTCTTATTCATCATTGTAACTAGCAGCACAGTAAGTTGCCTGCCTTGATAAAAGGGTGTGGGAGCCAAGGTCATGTTTCTAAGAAAGATCTTTTTCTCTGCTGAAGTCTCCCAGGCCTTTTATATTCATTTTTCTATCTTTGCAATGTAGCCGTTCTCAAACAATAGCTTATTAAGACCGCTAAAGGTTGGATTTGGCATCAGTAAACTTTAATTCAAGATGACAAAATGCTGTTCCCCCGCATGCTTCTGTCTCAAATTAAAAAATTAACAGTACATGGTCTCAGCACACATATCAGTAAAATAACCAAGAGGTAATAGATTCTTAAATTTCCTTCACTTAAAAAAACACAAGTTTGCTAGAAGTTGCTCGGCTTCATAAAGCTGAAGTACAAGCTTCCAGTCCCTTCCCTTCTACATGCTTCTCTGTGAAACCCTGTGTACTTTGCACATTTTAAGTCTTCCACCATAAAAAATCTGAAGTATTACCAAAACAATGATGATACAATAAAAACCTCTCTCTAGGAGGAAGTTAAAATACAAATACATCTCTGAAGTAAGGGATACTTGGGGAGTTAAGTTAAGCCTGCAAATCTCAAGCGATATATACATACAATTCAAATGGGAAGAGAACCAGCCAACTGCTTGGAGTGGTCAATTCAAGGTTACCTGTCTCCTTAGGGAGGCTCATTCAGTTTTAAATTGGGCTTTGGCTTCATTCCCTCCAGTACTGGGCAGGGGACAGGTGCTTGGACAATGGGCTCTCTGCCTCCCTTCCTCAGCCCCTGGCCCTGATGGCAAGCCTGTCTTGCTAGCTCAGAGCCACCTGCTTACAAATCGCCTATTAAGACAACATTGATACAGACTATTTACTGTGTTCTTGGTTGTTTTCTCTTCGACAGTAGACACACACCCCCTCTCTAGGAGGATAATTACATTTTTCCAGATGCGCAACTGGGCTGTAGGCCGAGGATAACTGGAGCCAGGCAGCTCTTTCCCTCCGATTTGAATGGCTCTGAAGGCTTAAAGGTACACACGCCTCAGGGCCTAGACAGCAAGAGAAATTTGTGACCAGGGCCTGGTGCAGGGCAAATAGAGCCACAACTGCCATGAAAAATTACAAGCGACATTTGGCCTCTGTGGGGATAAGAGAGAGAGACTGTTGGCGCAGATGGAGACTGCTCCCCAAAAAGGGAACAGACTCCACTGGGGGGCAGGGGGCAAGCCAGCGTGGCTGGTGGCCAGAGCACACGCAGAGCTGCTCGCTCTCCCCATTTTGCAGCAGAAGTCGAAGACCTGGCTTTGGGAAGAAACCTGCACTTTACAAGTTAGCAAGTTGGGGTGGCATTTCTCCTCGAAATAGAAATGGAAACAAATGTCAGTCTTCCCAAAATTCTTCTCTGCAAGAAATATTGAAGAAAAAACTCCTCTGTGCTTAATGTGCCACCCTCGGTCAGCTCCCGGAGTGTCCCAAGAAACAGACACCATCACGGTACAGTAGTGACGTCGACCACCCGGAGTTTAGTCAACAGCCCTGATTCCTAAGAGCGTTCCCAAGAGCGCTCACTTCTTCGTTTGGACAGACGGAGTGTGGAGGCATGAGGGGAGAGTGTGTGCAGGTGCCGGGCTCTGCGCCGGCCCTGCTGCTCTTGGGATATCCTGCCGGGTCCCAACTACAGTTTAACAATAAGCTACAGAAGTGTGAAATCTCGCTGAGCGGTTCAATCACACCAAACTTGTTGAACGAGCGAGTTGTCCATGAACCAATGGAGCAAGAGGAGCGGTTAGGAAGGCCTCAGGCCTGGGCCCAGGAGGCGGGGGCAGTGGGGCGACAAAATCTAAAAGGCCAGAAAACACAATTGAGGAAAACCGTGTGAGTGGGCCGGGGGCTCTGCTAGGTGAAGAATCTGGAAGGAAGGTAGGGGCCGAATTCCACGAGGACGCAGGGCCAGCCACCTGGCTCGTTTGGCTTTTCTGGACTCAAGTATTGTTTTCTAATCTCAGGGAGGCTACTTGAGTTGGCCTGAGTCATCTCTACTCATCTGTGACCTGCCAATTTCCTACCTTCTGATTTTCTCATGTTTCTTCCTTCACCAGGCTAATGAGATACAAGGTGTTTACGGGGAAAGCCTACGCACAAAGCCCAGGAGAAAATGCCGAGATCGCAGGCTACGGCGAGAGCGCACTTGCGGGTATTCTCCAGCATTCCCTTAGGCGCGTTTGCCCAGCTCCTGTGCCTGTGGTCTGGATGGCTCTCTGTGTGGGCACTGTCCCGGGCACTGTAAGAGTTTTACTGGACTCCCTGGGTGCTTCTCCATGGAGGCCAGGAACAGTCCTTGAGTTGTGACAAACAGAAATGTTTCCAGATATCCTCACATGTTGGGGGTGTGGGGCAGCAGAGGGGGAGGAGCAACACAACGTTGGCCCTGGCTGAGAACCACTGGTCAAGAGAAAGGTGTGCTATCTAAATCAGGGAACATATTCGCCTCTTAAAGCCCAGCGCTGGCCTTCAGGTTACAACTGTCAGGTCGGAGCTGACCAAGCTGCTGCTTTTGTAGGTCAACAAAGGTTGAATAACAGCCACTTTGTACACCTCAGCCCCAAATTGTTATATTTCTACACAGATTGGTAAATAGCAGAACAGCTTTGAATAGTGGCAAAAATAATAGCTTGAAGTGGAATATAAAATTGCAAAAGCAAGGTCTCTTTCAGGTCGTTGAATGTCATGATAACCAGTGGTGGTGGCTGTGTGACTCAGCACATCATGCAGAAATGAAACACAGGAACATCCCAGCTACACATAGTGGCCGGAACGTGTTTTCATTAATTTGCTATTGGTTCATCAGAAGTTGAAAGTGAATTCAGCGCCAAGAATAATACCGTTGGTATTAACATGTATTCTCTGCTGATTAGATAAGAAGCCACCAGACAGGGTGGCACTCTGGCAACTTCAAAGGCGGGCGACCAGAGGTGGGGCCAGTACCAGTGTAGAGTACCCAAGGAAGGCACTGGAGAGGGGTGTACCCGGCCAGGGCAAGGGGCACTAGGTGGCTTATGGCTGTAGAAATCTAGCACTCCTGAGCCGTGCCAGGTAGAAAGCCATAGTATTCAAAGACTCAGCCGGCTGGGGCCTGGGGCTGCCACTGGGTCCCAGCTGACATCTGTGGATGGCGGGCATCTCTGGACAAGTTGGAAGTGGTTCCTGGTGCCAGATAGGGGTGTCCTTTCAGTGGGCATGGTTGCTTCAGACAGAAGATCGTATTCAAAGTGAACACTCAGAAATGATTTTGAACTGATTATAATATTCAGTGGACATTCGGCCTTGGCTTAGCTCACCTGGCAACCAGTTAGGAGCTGATGTAGCTTAGTTTATGTCCAGAATGAAAGGGAGCACACTTAGAATTCCGCAGATGTATGTATTTTTCTGTTCCTTTCAGTGAGGGTCAATATCTGAATGATCAGATATTTAGAACCTCACCGGTTCGCTTAGGACAGCTCGCTCCACCCACTGTTGAAGAGTAAGCAATTATCTTGTGTTTCAACTTAAAAGCAACTCAAATATATAAACAGAAAACAGAGAAGAGAGTGAAATCCTTGCCTTTCACTTTCTTGAGCAGTAACTTTGGCTGCCTTTCTCCCCGAGCCTCAAGGTGCTTACCTGTGCTGGTGGAGTGCCAGCCAGTAGATTGCTGTGACCGGTAAATGGGACAAGCAGGCACGTGGTGGGGTCCATTAACAAGTGAATTTCTGAGCACCTGCTATCAGGGTAAACTACTGTTCTGCAGGCTTTGTGTTGCACTCAAGATGGGTGCCCGGTAAATGGAGCGTACTGACTTAAAACACCTGGAGTTTACAAGTCCACCTAGTCCAGAGGCATGTGTGTGAGAGCTGAAATTCCTGGTGGTGACTTGCAGTCCTTCCATTACCTATAGTGTTATAACCTTGAAGGAGTGCCAGGGCAGTTAATAATTCACTAAGCATGGCTTGTTCCCCATAGAAACTTGAGCCAAGGCTTTTCCAAGTCTAAATAAGGTCACATTTTTCTTCTTTTAAGAGATCAAGAAAATCACATCGTGTTTTTGAGAACTGGTATGTTGATAGTTGTTATCAAAAGCTGGTATTCAGAAAAAAAGGAACTTTTTTGTTAAAAAGTTGTGCTTATAAATCAGATTTTTATATGACAAACCTTCAGAAAGTACATGTTGAACACTTTATCTCCTTTCCAGTTCTATTTTGTAGGAAAGAAGTTTTAAAAACGTTTTCATTTTATCTGTTTAGAAAATAACAGCTTCGTGTTTTTTTAACGAACACTAAGAAACATTGATTTCAACATTTCCCCACTCTGTTTGCTAGGTTTACTAGGTCAGATAAATTGCATCTTTTTGACTAACACCCCTGAGCCCAAGGAATGGAAGATCTTGAGCTTGGGGGAATAAAGAAATCATGTTCCCATCACGGCCCTGCTGACCTAAATGATGCTGGAAAAAATGGATGGTCATGTAAGGAATAAACCAGGCGTGGGCCGCCACAAAGAGCATCAACACTGCTAAGCTGGGTGCTCGCATCAGCTCACTACCAGCTCCGCCAGGAAGTGCCAGCACATTCGATGGGGCCAGAGAGGGAGAGAATGCAGAATCCAGAGGAACAGGAGCCAACAGTAGTCAGAAAGATTAGGGCTGTGTGTGTCCACACATGTGCACGCATTCACGCCTGTGTTCCTTGTACAATGATCGGAAAGACACGTTTTGTTGGCATTTTTCCTCACCACCCTAAGAAGTTTCTAGAGGCTACGGGATAGTAAATCCTGTTTCATTGCTGGAGTATTTGTGACAGCGTCTGTGTCTTCCTGGCATGAAAAGAAGTGACTCTTTAGGAAGATGCCCAGTGCTGAAGGGACTTTGAGCAGCTGCCGGCATTGATCAGGTCAATGGCAAAATGATCTCATTTTCATTTAACCATGTGTTGGGCCCTCTCTGAATGCGACTTTCAGGGATAGTTGTTGAAAAACATTGCTAAGTTTTAAGTTCTTCCCTGCATGTCTTCTTCATTTAATACATATATGTATGTATGTATGTATAAGAAGGAGAAACAGAAAGAACAGAAAGGAAGTCGAGAGAATCTGCCAAGCCATGTGTCAGGTGACAGCTTGGCAGACAACTTAGGGTCTGTTGGCCAAATCTCACCAAGCCTCTGTTCCGTACAGCTTTTGAGCTAATAACGGTTTTTGCATCTTTAAATGGTTGGGAGGGGAGATTCGGAAGAATAATATTACATGAAAATTAGTGCAAATTAATTTGATTAAACACAGTAAGTTAAATGGAATGTGAAGGATTAAATTGCAATGTGCATAAGGGACATTTTACTGGCCCCAGTCATGCCCTCGCATCCAAGCAGGTGTGACAGCCTGTATGCTCCACCTGCAGTTTCCAGCAGTTGTAACAGAGACCCAAACCCGAAGTGATTGGCTACCTGGTCAGTCCCAGTGCTAGACTCTGGGGCTAAAGCTGTGGTCAAAACTGACCTAGCTCTTGATCTTGTGTTACTTAAATTCTAGTCTATTAGGAAAGAGACTCATTATGCAAATAAAGGCCAGGTGATAATTACAGATTATGATAAATGCTCTGAAGGCAGGCAGGAGGGCAGTGAGATAAGGAGAAGCTGGTGTGCCAGTGGGGAGAGAGAACTGTGGTTTGTGGGGTGTTGGAGAAGCCGACAGTCACACACTGACACCGAAGATCAAAGGATGGAGGTGCAAGTGAGAGCGTCTTGAGGGATGAGGCAGACAGGCAAAGGCCCCGGGGCCCAAGGATTTTATGTGTTTCCCAGAGGAGGCCAGAGGCACTGAAGGTCAGTGAGGGAAGGGCCAGGGAGCTGGAGGGTTAAACAGGGCTAAATTCCAACCAGGTACATGGGTAGCCATTGGCAGGCTTCAAGCAGGACAGTAACAGTGTAAACAGCTCTGATTAAGGAAAAAATCGTTGTCATTGTTGTATGGCAAGGGAGGAGAGGAGGCAAGGATCCTGGGAAGAATTCTGTGGAGGCCAAAGCTGGAACTGCCCAGTGGCCTTGGGGATGGAAACAAGGGAACAAACTTGAGATAGAGGCTTTGCAAATAAGCAACAGCCTCAGCGCTTGAAGAACAATGGGAAGGTCAGATGAGTCACATATTTTTGTCATGAGCAATGGGACCTTTAGTGGTCCCATGAACTGAGGGACACGCTGGTTTTGGAGAAGAAAAGCATCAAGACCTGTCAGTGGATGAGAGGAAGAGAGTGTAGATAGGTCCACAAAACACAGTGGTGTTCGGCCACGAGAAGGAAGTCAGTCGTGTGTCTGCCCTGACTTAGGTGGACCTTGAGGACATTATGCTAACTGACTGTCAGACTGAGAAAGGCAAATGCTGTATGATTTTACATATGTGGAGAGTCTATGAAGTCTAAAAAGCCAAACTCAGAAACAGAGTAGAGGGGTGGGGGTCTTGGACTGGAGGTGAGGGGACAGGAGACGTTGGTCAGAAGGTACAAAGTTAGAAGATAACTAATGCTGGGACCCTACTGTCCAGCATGGTGATTACAGTTGATAATACGTCTTACATATTGGCCCTCCAGTGAAGCTCAGTTCAACTTAAGTGACGTTGTGTTGTTCTCTTTGGAGCATTACTCCCCCTCGCCCTGAAGGATGCACACATCCTCTAACAAGAACTTTCTAGCTGTGCTGCTACAAGGCCTGTCGCACTCCCGTCTGCACCCTGGTGAATTTCTGCGCCACACTTCCCTTGCCTTGACACTTCTGGGCGTCATGTTTGCACACCCAGCCCACTTAGGCTCACTCGCACCAGAGCCCTGATCTTTGGCATCTTTGGTCTGATTTCCAGGAGAGACTGACAGGACCCATGTGCACCCCCTGGGTGTTCCCCTGGGCAGCATCAGATTATACGGAACTACCCAAGAAATCATCTAATCCACCTTCTTGCTGCTCAAAGCACTTCCTCTGTCATGACCGATTTCCTGAGAAAGGAGTTCGTATATTACCCATCTACACTGGGTTCAAGTGAGGCTTGCTTTTGTTCGGATTTTCTTCTGGTTTTCACTTTGAATATCATTGTGAACTTATTTTTATGCATTTGCTACATCTCAGACAATTATCATTCTGTGAATTTTTGAGCTCACATGGCCTACTTTGAATTGGCTGTAACTACTTTGAGCTGGCTCCTTTGTTCTCTGTGGTGCTCCTAATCTTTGTCTCCGACAAAGCTGAGGCAAGATGTCCTGGCTCTCACTGTCCACTCCCTGCTTCCGACCTCCCATCTGGCAAATCTCAGGCACCTTGGTTCTCTTCGTGGGAGATAACATTAAGACACGGAGCTCCTTGCTCTGCAAGTTGGTAAGTAAAGGGAACAAAATGTTACTTTTGTTCTGCCTTTCCAGTACAAATTGTATTTTAGGGTAACCAAGCAGTCCCAGAAGATGAAAAGGAGTTTTTCTTTACTAAAGAATTCCAGCTAATATTTGTTGCAAGACAGGGTGTTAGAACTAGAATATTAACATGTTTGCAAAAAGTAGAAAGTCTTAGAAAGGAAGAATCACTACCTTAAACCAGAGATTGATCTCAACATCATCAAATGACAACCCAATGAGTTCATATATTAGATATGATCATGGTAATAGAGCCATAAAATGTCCTTCTCTTTTTTTAAATCAGTTCTTGTTCAGACGCAATTCACGTTCCATTCAATTCACCTATTTCATGTTTAAAATTCAGTGGCTTTTTGTGTATTCACTGAGCTGTGCGTCCATGTGTACCTTCAGTTTAGAACACTTTCATTACCCCCCAAAAGAAACCCCATCGGCAACCCCGAAGAGACTTGCCTCTTCTAAACATGGAATCCTGAATATGTGATCCTTTGTGTCTGATTCTTTCACTTAGCATACTGTTGTCAAAATTCATTCACAGCATAACTTCATTCTTTTATATGACTGAATAATTGTTGTAGGACTGGAAGTATTTGTGTTTATCCACCCATCAGTTGATGGACACTGGGTGGCTGTCTTTTGTTGGCTACAGTGAGTAGTGTTGGTGTGACTGTGTCTGCAAACTTCTTGAGTACCTATAGAATTGCTGGGTCATATGGTGACCATGTTTAACTATTTGAGAAACTGCCAGACTGTTTTCCAAGACAACTGTACCATTTACGTTCCCACCAACAATGTCTGAGGGTTCCAGTTTCTCCACATTCTTATCAACATTTGTTGTTATCTGCCTTTTGATTAAAGCCATCCTAGTGGGCATGAACTGGTATCTCAGTGGGTTTTGATGTGCATTGCTGAACATCTTTTCATATGTTTATTATCTTCTTGGCAGAAATAGTTCTTCAGAACTCTGGCCTATTTTTTTTTTTTTTAGAGTTTATTTTTTTTTTAAGAGAAGTTTTGATTTCACAAAAAAATCAAGTGAAAAGTACAGAGTTACTATATAACCCTGCCTCTACTCACATACAGCACCCCCCACCCCAACTCCATCAACACCCTCTAGACAGAGCCCCATGCATTGGCTGTAACCGACAGGCCTCCACTGAGATATCGGTATCATCCCAGGTCTGTAGTTTACATCAGGGATCACTCTTAGTGACAAATATTTTAGTGGTTAAAAAAACGTATGATGGCATGTATCTACCATGACAGCATCAGACACATTAGTTTCACTGCTCTAAAAATGCTCAGTGCTCTGCCATCTCATCCCTCTCCTCTCCCCATCCCTGCAAACCACTGATCTTTTGACAGTCTCCAAAGTTTTGCCTGTTCCAAAATATCATATAGTTGGAATCATACATTATATAGCCTTTTCAGACTTATAGATGCATTTGTGTGTCTTTCCACAGCTTGCTAGCTCGTTTCTTTTTAGAGCTGGATAATATTCCATGCTCTGGAGGTAACACTTTTTATTTCTCCACTCACTTTTTAGAAAGACATTTTGGTTGCTTCAAAGTTTTGGCAATTATGAATAAAGCTGCTGTAAACATCTAAGGTTTTGTGACAACTGGCATCCTGTGGATCAAGGATCATGGGAAAGAAAGTGTCTGAATTGAAATCAAGTCATCTCTAGCTGCTCTTACCAGCCTGGACATTCAGCAGTGACTACTTTGTGGGCAGTCTGCAGCTTACAGTGACTTTCCCAGTGGTACATTTCTCCAGTTCAATTTCAGCCTCAATGGCCATTTTGTTAGCTACCCGACCAAGACACTGCTTCTCCCTGGTGCCGTCAAAGTCCTGCTCTCTCACTATTCTATCATAGCTTCTACGTCCTCAATGGTCCACAAGCTCAGAGTTCAGGACACTGACTGCGCCCACCAGCTTTGTTAAGACGGGATCCAGGCCCCACAATGGTGAGAGGAAGTCACATTCCCTCTGAGAGGAGTGTATGTACATCTTTTGTCTAGGAGAGAAATTTTAAGAACATAAAAATTATGGCAATATTGTTGGTAGTAAATTTTATTAGGAGAATTTAAAATAATTGTTTTAACAGACTCATTCAATAAAAACTTTAGACATGTGATTGAGTATGAACATAAGTCTCATTGCCCCATTAATTAACTATAAAATATACAGACAGTAAGTCATTGCAAGTAGTTTAAAAAAAATAATAGCACACATGCCCATGTCTGGGTGGAATGAAAAAGGGGCCGAATGCTGCCAAAATTGGTGTTTGGGGGCAGCTTTTTGGTAAGCAGGCAGGCATTTCGAAGAAACACTTGATGTGCTAGGTAGTTTAATTTGCAAAGCACAAAGACCCAGATGAAAAATCCCCATAATTGCCCAGCCCCCCCGTAATATGAAGCCAGGCAAGTGCAGGCAACAACTCACCTGCAAGTGACCTCCTCTGTCAACAGAGAGCCCACTCTTGTCAGTCAGGTGAAACCCAGCCACTTCTTGAACCTGTTAAATAGATTGTCATTGAAGAGCCTCAAAGTCACACAGTTCATGTCACCACCCTGCAGGGCCCCCATCCCCACCTAACACAGCCCCTTCCTGCCATCTGGTCGGTGCTAAGGGACACTGGGACTTCTTTTGCTTCCAGAGAAAACCTTTTTGCACTGATCTGCAGAGAAGGAGGAGACGGCAGCTGACTCAGGGGTGGGGAGGGCCGCCCCAGGGTTTTGTCGGGGGGGGGGGGGGTTTGTGTTCCTGAGTCTGGCCCCGAGAAAGCAACCGGAGGAGGCTGCAATGCCACCACATCTATCTGAAAAGGAGGACTAGGAGGGGCCTCAGTTGAGTCAACTGACCACAGACAGGACCTGCCCCTCACCTTGTGTTCAGGGCTCAGAATGGGGTTGGCACTGGGCCTTTTTCAAGGACACGAGGAAATAATGTAGACCAGGGGTCAACAACTTTTGACTAAGGACGTAATAGTACATCACTGAGGCTTTGTGAGGGAAGAAGCAACTGGCGAGGTGATGCAGCTGCTCCTAAAACAGGAGAGAAGGCAAATAGTGAGGTCATTCCAAACTGCGTAAAGATGTAAAGATCGAGCATGGCTGTTGGCAGTAGGCTTCCTTAAAGCGGGAATTCTTCTTCAAGGGGCTAATGTTTCCCTTAATTGGGGTTCAAAGGTAGTGTAGCTCGTAGACTGCAATGGTCTGTGTAAAGACCATGCTCAGGTCTCTGGCACGCGGCGCTGTATTCTGGCCTGCGAGCCAGTTTGCAGACTGTTGCAGTAGCCGACCTCAGTCGGGTTTGGAGTGTTCCCAATGGGGGGGGGGGTCCGCTCCTGGCTGCAGGTACCTCCAGCGCCACTTCCCACACTCCCTTTGAGTGCCCAGTTAATACGGCTCGGCTCTTTGGCCCTCCCCTGGGAGCAGTATGGAGCGGTCAAGATCGGGGCCTTGGCAGGCTCTCGGGGAGCGAGGGCACACCAAGCCGCAGGCCACCAGGGTCTCGCCTCTCAACGCCAGGCGCGGGAGGCCCAGCGCGCATCCCCTCCAGCTCTCCCTCCGTTCCGCCTCCGACTCCCTTCCTGCTCCCCCAAGTGGCCCCCGCCGCAACCCCCGCAGCTGCGCCCGCCGCCCGCCGCACCTCCCAGGCCCTAAGCCCCGGGCCAGCTCCAGCTGGCTGCTGCGGGGGCACCTTCCCGCTCCCGCGCGCAGGGCGGCGAGTTCTCACCGTTGGCCCCGCCCCCGCGGGGTTTTCGCTCCACCCCCACCCCGGCCCTCCAGCCCCGCCC
>NW_004567128.1:3183534-3207036 GCF_000260355.1 Condylura cristata
CGGGAGGGACGCCGCGGGGTGGGCTCGCCCGGCCTGCTGCCGCCGGCGGGCTGGACGCAGCCCCGAGGCGAGTGGAGGAAGGTTCCGCCCACGTCCCCATCCCGGCTGCGCCCTGGGTCTACCTGGGGCCGATTCTGATGCCTCTTGCCCGGCCCGAGGCGCTGGCCACCGCCGGGGCCCGCCTGTTAGAAGCTCCCAGGTGCCTGCTTTGCCGACGGCCAGGGCGCACACCTCTGGGCCGACCAGCTGGTGTTGAAAGAGCACGAGAACTCGGGGCGCACGTGCTGGCTTCTCCGGGGCTCTCACTAATTGCGGCGCCGCAGACAGGGACTTGCAACTTTAGCCTGGCACTGTGCTGTGCCCAGCAGCAAAGCGATGGCTCGAGTGTGACTAGGACCCTGTGGCCGGTGGGCGAGAAGCGATGGCCTCCGCCCTGAGCTCAGCTGGGGGGCCTCAGAAGCCGGGCTGTGCCTCTCGTCCCCCCATCTCAGTCCACAAAGCTTCTTGACTACCCTCAAGTTGGGTTCGTGCCCCCTTCCCTGAAGTGTTAAGCGCGCAGTGCGCAGTTACTAATCATTCTTAAGCCTTTGGCAAAGATCCCGGTCCACCGTTTCCAGCTAGTGGTGCTGGAGCAACTAGTGCGGGCTGCAACCAAGTGAGCCTTGGGCACAGTCCTCGTCCACCTGAAAGAACTGGCTGCAAGTGGATGGTGGCCGTGAATGTGAAACCTAGCCGAACACATCCAGAAGAAAACCTGGGCAAAGATTTTTGATGACCTTGGGTTAGTGGAAACTTGCTTGGATACCTGGGCGTTAAATGTCCAGGAAGATGGTGTTTGTGTTTGCATCAGCTTTTCAGGATTCCGTGCCCTTTCGTCCAGGTGGGAAATTGCCGCACACATCAAGCAGGTGGTATGATAAACCCATTGTTTGGGGCACAAAGAACTCTTCGCGGTAGCTAAAGCTCAGTCCGGGGTGATGGTCACGGACTGGACAAGAATAAGGTAGCTAGGTTTGAATGTCGCCATGTTTCTGCCAGTCCTGCTCACGGCTCAGCAGCTTTAAGAAGGCGCCAGGAGAGTGGAATCATGGTCTTTGTTCCGGAGGAGGTGTCCTCAGTTAAGGAGAAATTTCTGGAGGGGATGGACTTTGAAAGCCAGTGTTGTCCTCCCATGTTAGCTCAGTGCAGCCCCATCCTTGCTGCTGAAGAGCATGGTAATTAGATTGGAAGTCCATTGAGAAGCCAGTATTGGGTTTCTGCTCCAGATACTGTGTATGCTACTGGGTGAAGCCAGACATTGACGTATGTGTGATTGTTTATCTGTAAAGGAGTCTCCACTTTATTGGGTTTGAGTGTTTTATAACCACCACTTGGTAATTAGAAATCATGTAGTCTCAAAACTCACTCCACATGACCTCTGGGAATCGCTTACATGGTTGCATTTTATATTTTTTAATACCTAGACTATAAAAGGTTAACGTCCCGACTTTTTCCTGTGAGTTTTCTAGGTCCAGAGGTTGATTTTTACCAACAGCCCTCTCTGTACCCAGGCACTGTGCTAGTGATCGGGTTTTAGCGGGTCCTGGAGATGAGAGGAGAAGGGCACGAGGAAGAGAAAGTGATTCTCCAGGAAGGCCCTTCCTGCCTCCTGCTGAGCTAAGGCCAGAAGTCTGCTGGGCTCACTCCTCCCACTCCCCATTCATAAAAAGTACTGCTTAAGTGGACACAGCCCCCTGATTTTACCTTCTCATTTCTAAATCATTTCAGATATGCAGGGAGCTGTCTGTCCTCACTTCACTAGAGACCACTGGAATCCCACCATGCTGTCTTAGGACAGCACTGATGATGGTGCTTAAAGTCTTGTAACCCTTTCTCCTGGTCACTTAACTCCCATCGAGTCATTAACTGTATGGTGAGACCCAAAGTTCTGGTTGTCTATGGTTGGGCAACAAATCACCCCAGAACTGAAGGGCTTAACACCACGGCCGTTCATATGACTCTCAGGCCTGCACTTTTGTGCAGAACTCAGCAAGGCAGACTTGTGTTTACCCCATGTGGTGGCATCTGGAAGGGACTGGAAGACCGACTTCTAACATGGTTGGTAAGTTGGACCGGCTTGCAGCCGGGAGTTCGGCTAGGAGCCTCAAGATGTTGCCAGGGGGCTGTTGCACTGCTTGATGGCATGGAAGCTGGGTCCTGGGGCAGGCGTTCTGGAAGACGAGTGTGGAAAGTACGGCAGTGTAAAGACAGGGCCTGGAAGTGTGGGCATGCCTTCACTCCTGTCGCATTCCACTGGAAAGCACCGAGTGCTTCCAGATCCAAGGGGTCAGTGTAGGCCCACAGCGTGGCGGGGAAAGTGTTAGGAGTCGGTGGCCATCTTTGAATTACTGAACCCAGCCCTCACTGAGTCAGAAAAACGCAGCAGTCCTTTGGAGATCAGAAAAGATCTTCCTTCTGAACAGCAAATGGAGGCTGTCTTGTAGCCACGATTTTTAAGAAATCCAGACTAAAGGTCAGCAGTGATCATCTGTACGAGGAGTTAGTGGGAATAGCTTTGGAAGAAAGTCTCCAAGGTAATGGCATTTTCTGTCTTCCTCTGGACTGCTAGTCACACGGAGATTGAAATCCCTGAGAATAGGCCAGAGGCTGATCTTTTAGGTAAAGAGTCATCACTTCAGGAGTTGACAGACTTTTCTGTACAGGGCCCGGGTGTAAGTATTCTAGGTTTTGTAGGTCACGTAATCTCTTGCTGCTGCATCTTAAGCCTTTTGTAGGTTAGAAGTCCATGATGGCTCACTGGGTCCCTTTCCGGATGCTCTAGGGAGAAGGCATTCCGTTGCCCACCCTCGCTCAGAGGCTGCACACCTCTGTCTGTGGGCCTTCTTCCATCACCAAAAGCAGCGACGTGGGGTCCCTGATGCTGCTTCCGTCACATTTCTTTCTCTGACCTCATTTGTCTCTTCCCTTTTTAAGGGCCCTTGCAATGCCACTGGCCGTTGAAATAACTCCTGCTTTCAGATCAGCTGATAGTAACCTTAGTTCTCTCTGCCAGCATCTTCCCTGTTGCTACATAAATGAATGTAGTCAAAGACTGGGGTTAGAAGAGAGTCGTCTTTGGAGGCCACGACCGCGCCCACTACGCCATTTCTCCCCTTGGGGCTGTAGATTGCAGACCCCTCTTTAAAATCGTGATAGCGAATTGGCTTCGCCCCACAGTGTGATGTTCACCTCAGGATTGCATTTAGCCCCGAGAACTTGAAATGGGAGGGAGTGTGTAGCATTCCGTCTGTGCCTCTCCTGAGGTTGGCTTTGTGCTCTTTCCGCATGTAGCAACAATAGGACCGCTGTTACCAAAACTCATTTTCCAACCACGTCCATGTGAAAAACTTCACTTTTATCTTCTAATTATTCCACTTGAAGCTTCTGCTGATTCAGATAGACGGCGATAAAGTGTCCCAAGTGTAGTCTTGTTTTTAAATTTTCTTTAGCAATAATTGCCTTGTAATGAAGCAGTATAATTGGCTTCTGAGGGTGGGAGAGGAGATATGGTCAATTATTTACGTGCTCGTAATTTAAAATAAGAGTCAATGTACTTTTTTAGGTGAGCCTTTCACACGCAGTCATTTCCACTACAGTGTGACATCACGTGTTCCCAGAAATCACTGCACCATGCAGCATCACCACAGGGCTTATGGGAGAATGGGGTGAGTGGCACAACTCAGAATTCCGAATTCCCTCAGGGATAGATTAACTGTAGAAAGGAATATAATACAAATGGCAAAACACCTCTGTCCATACACACGTTTGAAAGAGCTACAGATGCTGCACTAAGACACTGCATCGGAAATGGCCCGCGGCTTGTTATTAAAGTAGGCCTTGCGAGGAGTTTTGCACTGTTTGGGTTCATGTGAGGAGGGAACATGAGGAGAATGTGAAGCTGCAGCGCATCGTGGCCCCAGTAGCGGATGGCTGTGACTATCCTTGCGAAGTGTGTGTGGAGTGAGCTGACTTCGGTGCAGGCACCACAGGGAGAGGTAGGTGGTATGTAAGCCAGTGCGAAAGTCATGTTCCGCGCAAATCAATCCTAACAGCAGTCATCACCTTAGCAAGACAGGTGTAGCAGAGCTGGTGGGGCGGGTCCCCAGGCTGCGCAGTGCCCTGCGGAGGGGCTGCCTGGCCGCAAGGCCCTGTCTTGTTTCTCCCCACCCCACCCCCCCGCCTGGGAGGCAGTTGCGGGGGCTGGCTCGCTCACAGAAGTTTATATTCAGAAATACAGAAGTTTCCCCAACATGCATTTTCCAAAGATGTTAGCCCCTACTTGCTTTGTTTCTCAAGAAGCTACTGAAGGACACCAGTTAGCAAAAGAGGAAACGCACTGAGAAAGGGCACAGAAAGTAGGAAATCGGGTGCAGGATGGCGTGAAGGGAGCCCCCGTGGGGGCAGCTGTGCACAGGCTTCTGACATTGTAGGATTTCGATTCTGAGCCACGGATTTAGGCTGAAATTGGTGTTTAATCCTTAGGAAAGGCAAGATCATTTCCCCTATGGAAAAGAAACCAAAATAAAAATTGTGGTTAAAAGGGAAATGCTAAACTTTGATTTAAATTTACTCTATGACTCGACTCTGAGCATCATCTCCATTTAAAATGTAGCCCTCCTGTTTGGTTAGTATACTGACCTGTGGGATGGTGGTGGGATGAGGTGGGAAGAGTGCAGGGTCCCGGATGGGGAGGAATGCCCATCTTCTGTAGTGAGACATCCACATCTGGCGCTGAAATTAAAGTCAAGGTGAAGCAATAAAACATTAGAGACCTGAAGTGAAATATCCCAAAACCATATCAAGAGTCAAAATCGGTTGCCTATAAGCTGTTTGTTATAATGAGCCTGTAGAAGGCTTTTAATTCTTATGCAATATGTACATACATCTTTTAATAGACATGATAAAACTAAAATATTTTGCAGAAAAGAGGTAACATAACGGGCCCAAGACAAATGTCCAAAGAGCATTTAAGATTCCTTGTTTATGAGTTAGTCCCAGCTGGCTCTGGGAACTTCGCTTTTGCAAGGGTTTGATAGGATGGGCTCGCTGCACTAAACTGTACAGAGAATGTGAGTAAAGCTGAATCCCTGAGAATCTGGAACTTGCTATGTGCCAGGCAGAGTGTGCCTGTGTGAACTGACCCCCAGGAAAACCCCAGGCAGTGAGTCACTAATGAACTTCCTTGGTGGACAACTTTCATGTGTCTTGTCACACAGCTTATTGCTGGGAGAATGAAACATGTCCTCTGTGGCCCCTTGCAGGAGGGGCAGAGGGTTGCTTTTAGAAAGTTGCACCTGGTTTCCCCTGAACTTTGCCCTTGTGCCTTTTCCCTTTGCTGTACATCCTTTGACTATAATAAATCATAACCGTGAGTCCACCTGCAGGACGAGTCTTGGTGAGTCATCAGGAGCTGATCTTGGGGCCCCTGTGACACAAATATATCTTAATATTAATGGCAGGCATTTCCCTCTTCTAGCGTGGAGATAGGTGAGAGCGTGAGGGGGGAGGATGTCTACATCATCCAGAGCGGCTGTGGAGAGATCAACGACAACCTGATGGAGCTCCTTATCATGATCAATGCCTGCAAAATCGCGTCGTCCTCCAGGGTGACTGCAGTGATCCCATGTTTTCCATATGCCCGACAAGATAAAAAGGACAAGGTAAGGTGTATCCCACTGGGGACGCTTTGTCTGCTTGCTACATTTGTTCTCCCTCATGTACCACCTCTCAATGTCTGCAACATATTTGCTGATTTCATAATCAAGGGAATATGCTTTCTCACCTTGGTTTTTTCAAAGGTTTGTCTTTGAAGCAGCCATCATGTTAATATTTATAGCTATAGTACAGATAAAGCTTATTTTTGCCGGTATTAAAATACTACAATCTTCCTTGTGATGAAATCTTTGTGTGTCTTTGTGGTGGTGGATAGAACAAAGTACACACATACACACACCAACCCCCTTAGGTATGGTTTATAGGCCCGGTGCTAAACATGACTTATTCAGTTAGTTCCTCACCAAAGTGGTCATCTCCAGAAGTCCATTCTGCACATTCTGTGATGTGTAATTGGGTTCTCCTTTTGCTTCTAGTAGATTTAACCTTTGGCACTTCTTCCATCTTCTTGAGTCAATTACTTCTTTTATCTTGACACAGTCCTCGTTCCATTTTCCCACTGTGGAGTGACTTGTGGCCCTTGCTTCCTCTGACACAACTGTTCAGGACCCTGTTTGCAGTTACCTCTGTCTGTGAGACTGTTTTCAAACTGTTTCTGATTTCGATTCATGATGAGGTTTGCTGTGTGGAGAAACTGGCTCTGTCTGGCACCTCCCTTTGCGTGGGCCAGCCTCTGGCCTTGCAGGAGATGGGAGGGCGCCCCAGCCTCTGCTCCTACCTCCTGTAGCTCCTCCTGCCTGTACCAGTCCAGAGGAGCTCAAACCCCAGGGGCATCCCTGTTTGAAGAACTGTGTTGTCGGCCAGCCACATATCCCTTCCCTGTTGTCCGCCATTTAGCTGGACTTTCTTTGGGGCCATCTATCTCTTTAGTTGCTTCTGCTTTCTCTCAACCACTTGGCGATGTGTTTCAGAGCAGACCATCCTACAGCTTTTTGAAGCAAACTGAGCTGCTCAGGGCAGACATAAGACCTTCATTGCCAGCCTCGCCATAGCAAAGCTGTGGTGACCACTGAGCTCCTACTCAGAGAGCAGCAGGGGAGTCCTGAGTTGGGAACCTGGCTTATGGCTAGAGACAAGAAAAGGAAAGGAGGGGTCACGGAGGGCTGTAATACGTCAGGCATCACGCCCTGGTGGCTTACAGTAGCAGTAACACATAGCTCGCACTTGTGGCGGCCGGAGGGGACTGAAGCGCGGAGCTGTGGCCTTTCCAGAGGCCCCAGGAGGGTCCCTGGAGTCCTTGGTCTAAGGGCCCTCCACCCCAGCCTTTGCCTTTTGTCTCACAGTCCTTTCTTAATGGCAGGGTGCAGCATTCAAGGCCTCGGGTGTCTCCCTAGCTCAGAGCACGCCATGGCATTACACCGCAAAGGCTGCTTTCCAAGCCAGGAGACATATACAGGGCTCAGGGGGTAGGAGCTGACGGCGCGGCCATGCTTCAGCCACTCCAGGGCCCGAGAAGGAAGCCACTGAGTTCGTGAGCGCACGTGGTGGGAGTAGTTCAGCTTGGAGATGGTGGTTGTGCCACGTGTCTTGCAGGGTGGGGCACCGGAGGGCTTGAAAGGGGCTCTTGGAATAAAGGTGCCAGAGCAAGTGTCCGCCATGACTGTGCCAGGCAACTTTCTGTAGGTCTGTAGCCTTGGCACTGACTGTGGACATGGCCAGGGCACGTAGTTTGCTCTGACCCGTGTGTGTCACGGGTCTGGAGAGGGACAGTTTCATTCGTTCACCACACTGGTGGGAAAGGAGGCTGAGTTTTGAAGTAGGCCTTTGTTCAACTGCTGTCACTGCTGATAATTTGTCTGTTCACTGCTTTGTCTCTGGAAGCCGGTGACAGGCTGACGTGGGACTGACGCGCCTGGGAGCTGAGGCGCTAAGCTTGGCCCGCGGCTGTAGTTGGTCTGTCCCCGCCTGCTGGGGAAGGCTGGGAAGCAAACTTCTCAGGTGGTCAGGGGGCTTGTAACCCTTGAAAATCGTTTCCATGTCGTGTCTCTTTTCAGCAGTAGCATTGGCTCTTTTTATTTAACTAGAAGAGTTGAGGGCAGTGGACTTGATGTAAACATCTACCACTTGGCAGACATTTAGTCAGATCTTCACTGCTGGCAGCACAGCACCCAGTCCGTCGAGGACGATCTGGACCGTCTGTCCTGGCAGGTGAACTCTTGCCCTCTGCATTTTTCGTGAAGTGTCAGAATTTCCCTTCCTGCCTCCTGCACCTTAACTGCAGTGTTGCCAGGCCACACCACTTCTCTGTTTCTAGGCTCTAAAACAGTTAATTGGTAAGGCATTGTTCCTGCAACATTCAGTTGGGTATGATGGCTGTAATCAGCCAACTATGAAACACAGCACGAGCTGAATTAGTACGCAAGACCTGTAGAAAGAATCAGAAAGTATGAATTTGGAAATTACCTCTGTGGTTTGGATCCCATAAGGAAGAATTACTCGACGCCACTGAGAGGGAGACCAGAGCAATCTTTTGGCTGGTTATAATACTGTAGGAAGAGCCTGAAACCGGTTAGCCTGCAAGTCAGATTCTATTACAAAGAAGTCTAGCACCCATTTGTTCTTTTAATTATCCTGAGTTGTGTTAGACTAAATAATTCTCACAGTTAGTGAGGCTAATAACTAAGCCTTGGAAACTTGGAGTTCCAGAGGTTCCGTTATTAAATATTTATTGAAGAATGGGCGTACATAGGAGCTGGGTGTTAGGGATGAGGTGAAACTCTCCAGAACCAATTCTGTGCCCCTGAGGGGCTCAGTCTGCCCACCAACTGCGTCAGACCTCTCAGCACGTCTAAGTTCTGTGTGCAGCGCTGGGGACCAAGTGATACCAGCGTGGTGCCAACCGGGTGCTTAGCCGATGCGGCGTCTGAGAAGGGAGACACTGCTCTCTGGGCTTCGCAGGGTGCCTTAAAGTTGGGACTGGAAGCCAGCCTGAGAGGTTAGGGACATGGGGGCAGGGCGCGGCCTACAGGGTGCTCTAGAAGAGGGGGACCCACTTGCCTCCTGGCTGCCCTGATCCACTGGCCGCAGAACCCGGCGCACTGGCGCACAATGTGTGGTTAGCACTTGGGCAAACGGCATGTGGTGACTAAAACGGGGCGAGCCTATCTTGGTGACAGTGCCTTTCATCATTAGTCATCCCATCACTTGCACTTGTTGACATTCGTTTTTTTACCAAGGTGTAATCAGTCACTGTCACTGCTCTTCCTCCTGCTGTAGTGGGGGAGCTTAAATCCCTCTTTCTGGAAGTGAAACCCCTGTCTCTGTCCTAGAGCCGTGCTCCGATCTCTGCAAAACTCGTGGCCAACATGCTGTCGGTGGCTGGCGCGGACCACATCATCACCATGGACCTGCACGCCTCCCAGATCCAGGTGCCTGCCTTTGCTCTCCTGCCCTGCTCGTGTCGGGGCTAAGCCCCAGCTCCCTGCTGAGCCACCTTCGAGGGGGGAATCTTGCTTTTTACTAGGCTAACTCATTTCCAAACGCGGTGGCTTACTGGTGTGAGTGCGTGCGTGGTTGCCCCTGGATCATCTTCGCCTTCCCTGAACCCAAAAGGGAAGTTCAGTGCTGCTGTGCGCGCCTCCACCACCAGCGTGCGCGGTTCCGTCCGTCTGGGGGTGTAAGGAGCGGCTTCTTGGTAGTGAACTGCTTGACTCCCTCTCAACCTCTGGACACTACTTCAAATTAATGTATTTTGTAGTGGGGGGATCCTGAATGTCCATCTTTCCCTGAGGTGAAATCCCCTTCTCGCGCTCCGATCTCTGCAAAACTCGTGGCCAGCGTGCTGTCGGAGGCCTGTGCATTCTTGAGTATTTTTTAACTTCTGAACTCAAGGTCCCTCCTAGCGTCAGCCAAGCTGCTGGGGCCACGCCGTGCTGCGTAGTGAATGTGAAGCATGCGGCTTGCTGTAGGTGCTTAAGAAAGGGCAGACTTTGCTCGCCAGCACCCTGCCAAGCCATTCTCCTCTTTCTTAGAATACCAGCGACCATAAAAAGAATAGGCTGTGCCCTCAAAGATAAATAACAGGGCTACACTATGCTCCTGGCACGAACGTTGACTTAATCCTGTTCCTGTTAGGAAGCCTTCTTTTGAATAAAACAGTCCGCTGGTTGAACGAAAGGTTATTTCTTCAAAGCCAACCGCGTGTGACTGTCCGCACAGGGCTTCTTCGACATCCCCGTGGACAACCTGTACGCGGAGCCGGCCGTCCTGCAGTGGATCCGCGAGAACATCAGCGAGTGGAGGAACTGCATCATCGTCTCGCCCGATGCGGGGGGCGCCAAGAGGTAGGCTTGGCCGCGGCGCGGCTGGCGGAGGCCCCGGTCGGTGCCTTTCCTCTTCCCAGCATGGGACGAGGAGGCTCGTCTGGACCGACTGCCTGTTTGGCTGGCGAGCCAGCAGGGGGCCTGCGGCCTGCGCCTTCAGGCCTGAGACCGGGCCTCTGTGCCCATCTCATGGCTCGTGGTAGCACGCGTTTTCAGCAAAGAGCATCTTGACTTTGCATTTCTTTTGGCCTTTTTAATTCCGATTTTGAAAATGGTGAGCCTGCTTGGAAAGTAAAGCATTAGTTAGTGGCACGGCCGACTCAGGCCTTCCCTTTCAAACAACTGGAAATACCTGAAACAGAGCCGGACTTGAACAAATGAGTGTGTCTGGAGAACACCAGGAAAGGAAGGGACCTGTGGGGCCGGCACACACGGAAGGGCCCAGCCAGGGGCAGGCGAGAGAGCCCTGGGGGCAGCTCGGGGTGGTGCATGCGGGGCCTCCAGAAAGAAGGGCCTTTCAGTGAGGGCGAAAATCGGTACTGACGGGACTCGCACAGTCTGTGCCAGGTGGATTTGTGTGTGGGCTCCACTCGTGCTGTGCTGAGAAAATTCTGCTACCGATTGCTCCAACGCTGCCAGTCCCACAGCACAGGGTGGTTGTCCGGGCGGCCGCCTGCTGCTCAGAGTGACCCCACAGCACACTTTTCTTAAAGATTTATTTGTGCACACAGAACTGGGGCACAGGCCAGAGGTGCAGGGGCGGTGCGAGGCTTCACCAGAGACAGAGTGGGGCGCAGACAGACAGATGGATGAAGTGCACTGCTGAGGGGAGCAGTGGGCGGGTCAGGAGAGGTCTGCCGCGCCATGGGGGGTCACCTCCTGGCCGGGGATGGAACTCTCTCGCTCAAGCAGCTGCTGCCATCTTCACAGTGCTGTGCTTTAACCCATTGTGCCACCAGGGAGGGTCTCAGGATGTCTTTCAGTGCAAGCGCCAGCCCCTCGTTGGGCTCCGTTCCCTGTCTGTGGCCCAGTGAAGAGCCTCAAGTCAAACTTAGACACTTGGCAGCAGCCCAGGGAGTGGAGGCCCTGAGCCCCAGATGAGCTCCGTGTAGTTAAGCTGCTGTCCACAACCACTTAGGTTCCCAGCCCAGAAGAACCAGCCTCTGAAGGTGGCAGGAAGTGGCCATTGACAGGAGACAAAATTCTGTGACAGAGGTGGAAGGTTAAGTTGCAGAGACACTAGCCGGGCACGCCAGCGTAACAGCAGCCCCTGCACCACAAAGGCCAGGCTGGAGCTCACGGGCTTTGAAGTCCAACGCCGGGGGTGGGTATGTGAGCAGGTGATTCTGCACAAACTGCACTTGGAGGCTGCAGTCGCACGCCGAAGCCACCTTCAAGTGTGGTGACCTGCTGGCCTGATGGACAGGTAGAGGGGAGCCGGCAGGCTTGGGGTGCACAGCACCGGCACAGCCTGTTTACAGTAAGATGCCTGCAGTGCTCCGTTGCGAGTGTCTAGTTCAGTGCTGGTTTCGTGCGTGCTTAGACTGCGCGGCCATAGCCGCAGTCTAATTCTAGGGCTTTCATCACCCCAGAGGAAACCTGTACCCACTGCTAGTCACTCCCCAGTGGCTCCCTTCAGCCCCCGCAACCACCCGTCTACTCTGTCCCCGTGGAGCTGCCTCTGGACGTTGTGATGGAAGCGTCTACATTTCGTGGTCGCTGTGTCTGGCGTCGCTCCTGATTCAACCAGAAAAGATGACTAGTTTGAGCTCATATGCCCAAAGAATAGACGCCACCTGCTCGCATGGCCGCTTTTCCAGTCCCCACCATACTTTTTAGGCATAGTCTAAAGCTGCACATGCCCTTGGCACCAATTGGAACAGTGCAAGTGGGTCATGTCCCCCATTTTCTTCTTTCGAGACCCCTGTCATCTCCAGTATCAGAACTGTCTTCAGACATAAGGCTTTATTTCACAGAACGCTGGGACGGTGCTGTGCACACTTCACTGTGCTCTGAAAGGCAGCTGGCCCAGCGCCGCCCGCTGCCCCGGCGGCGGGCCCAGCCGCCGCTTCCGCCGGCGCCCGCCCTCTCCAGGCGCCTTGCTCGTTCTCATCCAGAGCCCGCGCACGGCACTACCTTGCGTTCCAGCCAGCGCTGCTGTGCAAGGCAGAGACGTTCTGGAAGTCCAGTCTGAGCTGACTCTAAGCACGAACCATTTCGGTCTTGACGGACAGTGCCAACGCTTGCCTTTCAAAGGAGGTCGGCCGTTGACTGGCCCCCAGGCTCACAGCACGGGGCTCGGGAGACTCAGTTACTCGTAAGACAGACGGATGAGGGGCAGATGGTGTCTTCCTGTCGGTGCCGTTGCGGTGGGTGAGGTCAGTGTGACTTGGGGGTCTGTCTGTTCTTCCCTTCTGCCTACTGTTCTGTGGCCGGAGCGCCGCTCCGCCTGCACAGGCAAGAGGTCACACCTTTGTTTCTCGTGCGTGTGTGCGTTGCCCAACTCCCCTGGGTTCTGCATTGTGTTCCTTGCTGTATGTTTATTTTCTGCTGGACTTACAGCATATTTTTAGGTAGTTGTTTCTCTCTTCATGCGATGGTTTCTGGGCTTAGAGTGGATTCACAGTTCTTATAAATCTCTCCCGGAGATCCCATCTGTTTGTTTTTTTTTATGATTTATTTATTTGTGCATACAGAACTGGGTACAGGTCAGAGGTGCAGGGGCAGTGAGAGGCTTCACCAGAGACAGAGTGGGGAGCAGAACAGGCAGATGGAAGAGCTGCACTCCTGAGGGGAGCAGCAGGGAGACCGGAGAGGTCTGCTGTGCCCTGGGAGTCACTCCCTGCCGGGGATCAAGCTCGTACTGAAGCTGCCGCTGCTAACCTGCTGTGCCACTAGGGAGGACCCAAGATTTCATGTGTTTTAAGGGGTGTGTTTTTCATTTGTAGTGCTCCAGGTTTCTCCCATCTGAAAACTGCTTTGGAATATGAACGAAGTAGGAACCTAATCCCTCCCCAGCTGTCTAATTGCTCTAAAACTGGGTATTGAACAAGCCATCTTTCCCCCACCGATTGGAAGCACTGCTTTATTTATACACCAAGATCCTCTATGAATTTCCTTTTGAACACTGCCAGAGCAGCTGACCAGACACACGCGTTTGAGATGCTGTCATTCACACATGCACCCCCCTGCCCCCGCCCCGGCGCTCCACCGGGAACGTTAAGATGTCTCAGGCCATGCCTTTTGGGTTTCTTGGCCATCAGTGTCCTCATACTCCAGAGGAAGCTGCTCTCCGCTGACAGATGAGCCTCGCAAGTGACATGTGATTCATGGAGGTGATGCTATCTGTGGCTTGATGCTAAAAGTCATGTTTTAGCAAAGGAAATATCTGACATTGGAGCTTGTTGCCTTAGAAAAAGCTTCTGAACCTTGCTTCAGTCCCGGCAAAACAATGTCTCCACAAGAGGTCTCTCTCTCGAGTCTTCGAAGCCTGACTGGACAGCCAGGACAGAACTGTGCTTAGGAGGTGACACGCCCCTGCACAGGGGCGCTATTAGCGGGAAGCCAGTGTGCAGGGTGCTGGAAGGAAATAACAGGTTTCATTTACACTTTTTCTCTTTTCCCTGATTACGGAGTCATACAATGTGTCCTACAGAAAATTTGGAAAGTTATAAAGGAGAAAGTAGTTACTCTGTATCTATCTATAATGACTGAGGCCACTATGAACAATTTAGGGGAGTGTGATCCGCCTATCCTAGGCGTCACTGCACACAGGCAGACACATGAATGCGCGCCCAGCTGCAATCCTGCCTCCAGAGACATGGAGGTCAAGCTGGGTTTTTATATATTCTTTATATCTATTTTACATCTTTTTTTTATAGTGTTTGCTTTCTTTTCTGAGGTGTAGTCCCCACAGAATTCCCACCACCCATTCACCCTGCACCATCACTTCAGTCCCCTGTGCTCTTCCTTCACTTGTTTTGCTCCCTCTCCCTTCCCCTCCTCTGCAGTGTCTCTGATTTATAGTTGTCTCTGTGTTTTTGTTTTGCTTTGATTTGGTTATTTTTTCCCCTAATGTCTTATTTGCTTCCCCCCTATTCCTCCCATAAGTGAAACCATCTGATATTTTTCTTTTTCCTTCTGACTGATTTCAGTGAGCATGATCCCCTCTAGCTCCATCCATGAGGCTGTGAGATACCATGAGTTCATCTTTTTGACCGCTGCATAGTATTCTGTTGCATATACATACCATATCTTCTTGATTCAGTCATCTAGAAGCTCTGTTTTATTCCAGCTTTTTCTGCCAGTAATTTTTCAACATCATTTGTTAAGAATATAAAGTCTCAGTTCTATGTGGAAAAGAAGTTAGCTTCCGGGAGGCTGCTTGCAAAGATATTTTCCTTTATTTCCTGCTTGTAACACTGCCACTGGGTACTTGAAATGGCTAGATCTCCCCACTCATGTCCCAGGCCTGCCTTGTCTGCTCCCGAGCCCCAGAGCTCTACTGTTTCCCCACAGGCCCCGGGGCTCCCACTGCTCTGTGCAGGGCCTGGGGAACAGGAAGGGCAGCTTTAGTGCCTTAGCACTTTGGCTACATCTCGGCCCATGGAGCGCTTGACAGGTGAGGCCTGCCGTTTCTGGCATTGTGAGTGTGGCAGGCTTCTCCATCCCTAAAATACAACATGGCAAAGTTTTTTCTGTCGGCCGTTTCCCATATCTGCTTCTGATCTTGCCCAGGGTCACATCCATCGCCGACAGGCTGAATGTGGAGTTCGCCCTGATCCACAAAGAGAGGAAGAAGGCCAACGAAGTGGACCGGATGGTTCTGGTGGGCGACGTGAAGGACCGTGTGGCCATCCTCGTGGACGACATGGCGGACACGTGTGGCACCATCTGCCACGCTGCAGACAAGTATGCAGTTGGCGGGGGCAGTTAAGGACAGCTTGAGGACTCAGAAAGGAAACGGCATTAGCTTTTAAAAATTGCACCTGCTTTTCCCCGTGAGTGCTGATGCACTACTAGTGGCCTTTCAGACCAAAGATTCTAGGCCCGTTTATTTTTTCTCCTGGGCATGAAACCCTCGGTTCTTTGTGGCCTGGTTTTACTTTCCAAAATTGGGCTTTAGTGCATTTATCAAAGCATCAGAAGATGCTGCCCTGAAACTGAAGGAGTCAGTCTTAGGGGCCCTTACTTACTTCTGTTCTGGATCCTTTAGAGCTGGGCTGGCTGGGTTGGGATCCACAACCCAGCCTGTGTGGTTCTGGGTGCTGGGGATGTTGCCAGCCTGACCTGAGGTGCCCTGAGGGTGGGAAACACATCAGGTTGCAGAGACTGAGTGCCAGACAAGGAACACTGAAGCCCTCAGTAGTACTTCCATGGCGCTTCTGCCTCAGAATGGTGATATTCTGGCCAGAATGGTTTGAACCGGTGGTTCTCAGCAAAACCACAGGGGCGGTTTTGCTCCCCGGGGGGACATTGGACAGTGTCTGAAGAGATTGTTGCTCGTCACAGCTGAGAGGAGGGGGCTTTGTCAGTGGGTCAAGGCTAGGAAGGCTGCAAACAAAGGACTATCTAGGCCCGGCACCACCCGATTGTCCTGGCATACTGGGACACGAAGGATTTTACTGGCTCATACCTTGAAAGACCTGTATGAGGCCAGTAGATGTAAGTGAAATTGGTTTCCTGTTTCCCTTTACGGAACACACTTTTTGCCTTTAAATTCGCACGAGGGAGGAATGTTTCAGGACTATTCGTGTGCACTTCGTTTTTCAAATCTTGTATTTTACAGGCTACTCTCAGCTGGGGCCACCAAAGTTTATGCCATCCTGACCCATGGGATCTTCTCTGGGCCAGCCATTTCCAGAATAAACAATGCTGCCTTCGAGGCTGTGGTTGTCACAAACACGATTCCACAGGAGGACAAGATGAGACACTGCTCCAAGATTCAGGTACTAGCCACAGAGCAGGCAGAGTCCAGCCGCAGGCACCGAGCTCAGCTCCCAAAAGCCAGCATCGCGCCTTCTGTGTCCGACTTGCCAAGGCAGTGCTGGCCGAGGCTGCAGCTTGTCCCAGCGTGAAGGGGTGATTCACATGAGACCTCAGAAAGGCCTGGGCCAGCAGGGTCATGGGAGAACTCGTAGGTGAATCAGAGTGCAGTAGAAAAGAAGCAGTACAAAACAGGCTGTGAGAGTGTGCCCACCCCGAGATCCGTACCCCCCAGTTGGGAAACAGGTGTTCAGACAAGAGCTTGTACAGGACGCTCCTAGCAGACCTATTCACCGTATCCGGAAGGCGGGAGCAGCGTGATGGGCGACGCAGCCTTTGCAGTGTGGGCTGCAGCACGGTGAACCTCGGAGCTGGAGAGCAAGCTGAGGGCAGGGGCAGACGCTAAAGACACATCCTGGTTGAGGGACTTGGCGTAGCCAGACTCGCAGAAGGTAGCAAGGCGGGTGCCCGCGGCCGGGGAGGGCGAGGAGGGCTGTGTGTGCTGGGGATGTGGTCTGTATTGGGATGAAGGGGCTCTGGAAGCAGGTGCCAGGGCGGCGACACCATGCTGGGAATGTGCGCTGCCCAACTGTCTGCTCCCCAGCAGGTGATAAATGCCATGCCCATGCCGCCTGCCTGTGCTTTTACAAAAGCAAGGGAGGGACGAATCACAGTGTGTGTCGGCTCTGCGGAGGGTCTTTAGAGCAGTGCTCCCCTGGTGCAGGCTTGCACAGCTGCTGATAATCCCTTCCACGGTGGCTGGCCTGGCATACAGTGAAAAGGGTTCAGTGCCACTTTGCCTCTGCGTCCTGGTGAGCTTTGGCGAGTGAGTTCCCTGCTAGAAGCCTTGGTGTCTGTGCTTAGGGCGTGAAGGTGTGAGGCAAAGCCGTCCGCTGCTTGGTGATTCCCAGTCCACCGGAGAGCAAAGAAATTCATTTGGCACAAGGAGATGACTTTGGAAATGCCCACAGTGGTGGTGCCTTAGATTTGCCTTCCTGATAGCAGGAGCCGAGAGTCAGCTAGACAAGCCACCGTCAAACCCGGCCCACCATCTAGTTTTGTAAATAAAGTTCGACTGGCACACAGCCTTGCCCATTCATTATGTTTTGGCTGCCATCTCACCGCTGAGAAGTCTGCATTGAGTCTGGTCGGTGAAGCTGAAAATATTACGAGTCTCTTCACAGAAAAAGCAGTTTGCTGGCTCCTAAGTTAGAAGAGTCACAGCTGTGCTCTTCACCAATGCAGTCACTGGTTTCAGAAACCAAGAGAGGGGAGCTTGCCATATCGTGATTGAAATCAGTTGAAAGCAGTGCCTCAAGAAAACAATGTCTCCTCCAGTTAAGTGTTCTGAAGAACCTTAGCGTTTGCCCTGGCATCTGACGCCCGAAGATTCCACACAACTGGGGCCAGCAGCCTGTAGTCTGAAGTTGGATCCCCGCTCCGGGGCTTCTCCAAAGTGGTGGGTGGGGGCGGAGCTAGGAGGAGCTCATCGCTCATCTCATGTGCTGGAGAAATCGTTTGTAGGCGCCATGCCTGAGTTTTTAATTTAAGACATGACCCAGGTTTCCACGTTCCTCTCCTCACCCCTTTTGGTTTCTCCTTGGCGCAGGTGATCGACATTTCCATGATCTTGGCCGAGGCGATCCGGAGGACTCACAACGGCGAGTCGGTGTCCTACCTATTCAGCCACGTCCCCCTCTAAGTCCAGGCCGTGCAGCATGGAGGGAGCCTGCTCTGGCTTCTGACACTTGTCTGGTTTTTTTTAGCTTTAGGACTCAGCAGTTAGGAGATAATGCAAAAGCATCCGATCTTTGTATACTCGGGGATCCATCCCCCCCTTTCTGAAGCGCAAGACCAGTTAGTTCCAGTTTGCAGGGGAGGGCGGTGGTTGTTTTACCTGTCAGTGAACTGTCTTCAGTGAGAAATGTTTTCGTCGTCTTCACTTACTTCGGTAGGTCACCTTTTCCTCTGTTCCGTCATACTTTGAGGCCACAGCTTTCGGGTATGGAATTCCATTGTGGAAGTTTGTAGTTTGTAGACTGCGGGGTTGCCAAAGGCGACTTCCGATGAAATCCTTCTGTGTAAATATATAATGATAATGCCTATGGACATTTGGGTAAAACCCTGTAGAAAAGTAGGCCTTTATTTCCCAGCGAACCTGTGGGAATTATAAGACCATAGATTCTGAATTTTGTTTTTAGTAACTGGGTTTCAAATAAACCATTTTGGTTATGCTTAATCTGGACCAAATTTTACATAGCTTGAGATGGACGCGGACACATTAATTGTTTGGGTGCACGTTAGACAGGTGGGAGGCAATACGATTCAGTGTCTTTAATTCTACTGTTAGAACTATCACTTAACAGGCGAGGCCTTACCTCCAGATTCCAAAATTATGTTCAGCGAGCCACAGATCTGATTTAGTGACCATTTTGAGATAGAATCTCTGGCCTCCCGGTCACACAGGTGGTCTTGAGGTATTAAGAACACAGTTCTTCGAGCCCATCTCAGCGTCCTGTCACCTTCCTCTTTTACGTGTTTTTAGCTTTCGTTTTTACTTTGCATTTTTCCAATAATTTCACGTGGCTTTCCACCGAAATAAAGACTCTGAGTTCTCTCAGATTTACTATTCTGATCGTTATTTTGCTTTCAACAAAGTAAAAAGGTGAATTTTTGTGAGTGCCACCAAAGGCATATTTAAACACTGCTGCATTATTTGATTTCACATTCTTTTGCCTTTTCTGATCCAAAGTAGCGAGTTATCGAAGCAACTGATGACTCTAACTAAAACTGTTACAGGAAAGCTGTGTGCAAGCGTACACCTGGTTCCACTAAGATAATGTTCATGTGGTCCCTGGTGTCCTGTAGACGGCCCTTGACAGCACCCTCCTGGTGAGATGCCCTCACCTGGCACAGGGCAGGCGTTGATTCTGTGGATTTTCCTTTATGCACGTGGGTCGACGGCCAACAGAATTCTTCAGCCCAAAAGGAGAGAATTCGCCTGCACAGAGCCGGGCGCTAATACACCACGGTCTCTCCCTTCTGCTAAATCTTAGATCTGAAGTTTTAAAACTTAAATTCTTCTACCGGTGAAAAACAAATCTAAGTCACCAAGAAACTTGAATAGCAATCTTTCACGTTCACTGCAACGAAGGCTGAAGTGAAGATAAGAAGTATTTTTAGTTGCTGCAGAAACCTGCGATTTTGCTGTACCTTCAAATGGCTCTTGAGAAACATGTCTACTGTAACTCGGTGGAGTCACAAAAGGACTTTATCTAGAAAAGAGCTGGCTTGAGATGTAGAAGGAGCCAATTCAGATGCTCTGTGACTTATTTTTGATAAATAATGGTATCTGTTTCTTGGAATTGTGATGCTTAGGGAAACGCAAATGTAGTTAGCAGCACGCATGTGCACAGCTCATGGCACGCGTTAACACCTAACACCTGGTGACGTCACGGTGCTCATTCCTCTAAGAACTGCAACTAAGGCTGTGTAGAGTTAGCATGGAAATGATCATCTCGGAGATAAAAGGTAAACATGACTGTACCAAAGCTAAGCTTCCAACTTAAATCTTGTTAGTCACTTTGCTGCAACTTTGTCAGCTAGATTCAGGAATAAATCATTTGCAGTGCTTATGGGTTTAGAAGATAAAATTTTAAGATCCTCCAATGCTGTACTAAAACATTTCAATAAAAACCTTTCTCTCTCGTGGCTCGCGTCATCGTTGCGGAGTAGTGTTTTGGCCGGGTGATGTCTTTAGACGGGTTACCTGAAAACGTCTGCACTTCATGACTAGAGTCCAGCATAGAAAGTTACCAAAAAGGTTAGAAATTGATTGAAATCAGGTCTTCTCCACCATCAGGATGTTTCTTTCCAGAAGACTTGTTAGCCATCTCATCGTCCCAGGGTAGAACAGCTGTGCTACATGAAGTATGCGTGCCGTCGATAGCTGTTTCCCAAAAGGTAGGTGCAGCCTTTTGTGCATCAAAGTAAGAGCTTAATAGCTAAGGTTAAAGCACACTCCACTGTGGGCAGCACAGAAATTTCCCGCGTGCTTTGTTTCTAGAAGATTCGAGAAATGCCCTCTTCCATTGAGCAGGTAGATACACAGTAAAACAGGAAGAGTTGAAACCAGATCCGTGTGAGGTCATAGTTTAAGAGCATGATAGAGTGTATTTTTAGGAGGAAGAGCATGAAGGAGGTGGGAGGAGGAGGCGCGTCAGCTCCACAGAGCCCTAATCATTCTGTCACCCTCTACAGAGATGCGTGTCTAGCAGGTCAGTGGTCATGTCTGCTGCCCCCTACCTGGGTATTGTGGATTCAAATGATTAAAGGTTTTCAGATATTTACTCTCGGCTTGATATTTTGCAGGCCCCTAGGAAAGTTCTCTGAAGAGCTGTGGCTGGTGGGTCAGCTTGGGTAGCTGCAGGGAAGCAGGTGTATTTCAGCAATGTGAAGAACACGAGTGCTCCAGCCAGCTCTGCATTGTGCCAACCAAGTGCAAAGGAGGACCCCGTGTAAAGACACTGGGGGCTTAATTGATGTGAGAGCCACACTCTCAAGGTGCCTGGGCCTGAGCGCCCCTTCTGCACACTGATAGGCTCACCCCACACCCACTGCCTCCAGGGTATCCCCACCCTGGGCGTTCCCAGCATGTCTTTCTGCTTTTTCTCACCAGAATACTTCACTTTCTCATGTTTGACTGCTTATGGAACATAATGTGGACTGCTTAGATGATTTGATACACAACTTTCTCCTTTTAAATTTGGAAGCACTAGGCAACTGAAGGCAGGGCCCAAAGCGAACATGCGCTTCTCATGCTCGTGGCCAACTGCAGTGGCAGTTCGCAAGCTCCCTTCAGAAGACTGAGCTGTACGTGTTTGTTTCCTGACACCACTGGAGTCACCATTCTCAAAGTCAGGAAAGAAATATAGAATGAAAGGCAGCATTTTCAAATAAATGGAACTATTTCAAACATGGAGACTACCTCAGTGACATCACCTCAAAAAGTTAAACACGGTGAAATCGAAGTCCCTTGCCCTTCCGCTCTCCCTTCTCAGTTAGCCTGGGTTGGGATTTCCATGCACAGTCCAAGCGGGCTTTTATTCCCACTCGCGTGCATGATGCCTTCACTCCCACCACTCGTGGTGCTCGCCCGCGCCCTTCAGCCTGCGCCCTCCCTCACTGTCCGTGTTGGTACACGCAGCTGCTGCTCCTCCCTGTTTATACTGTGGGGTTTTGGCTAACTTTATCACACTACCTCCTGTTGATGGGCTGGATTTTTTTCAATTTCAAAAAACTTGCAATATGCATTATTATGCTTGTCCCTTCATGCTAATTTATTCATTAGTGCTATTCTGAATCCCAGAGAGAGGTGGGTATTTTCCATCCTGGTAACACTTGTGTCCAGCAGTCTGAGGCTGGTGGTGAGCAGCCTGTGTCCAGGCCTGGGGCTTAATCATCTGTGACCTAGATATCCAAACAGGAACACGGCAACCAGGTATTTAGAAATGCTTATTGTTTTTTTCCACACAGGACAGAGATGGTGGCCCTCCCTGAGAGCAGCCAGTAGTTACATTGGCTAACTGGAAAAGATTACTGCACTCCTGTGTCATGGCCGTGTACTTAACAACGGCCAGGTCATTGGCCCACCTCCATGTCTGCCGACGGAGACTAGATAAAGAAATCGTGTGGCGTATACCCAGTGGAATACTACTCAGCTATTAAAAAGGATAAAAGTGTGCCAGTTGGGACAAAAGAATCTGGAGGTCACTGTGCCAAGGGAAATAAAGCAGGAAGTGAAAGCCATTTACCACGTGGTTTCATTCAGATGCAGAATAAAATAGCCAAGGAAAACAAACTGACCCCCATAATCCAAAATAATTCTTAGAAGCTATGAAAAGTAGTACTGCCAGGGGGACCAGAGAGAGGAAGGGGTGGGAGGGGAGATGAGAGGGAATGGGCCTGGAGCTTGGTGGACTGTGAGTGAGGCCTGTGCCACAAGTAAAGGGGTGAAATTGTCCTAAAGAAATTTCTACAATGTGTAAATGATGGCCATACTGATATGATCTGAGAAAAAATACAAAAAAAGTTTGTGCCACGAGGTGGCGGGTGCAAGACCCGGCTGTGCCTCGCCCTCTCCTCTGCAGAAGCCACTAAACACAAGTCTGGGGTGCAACGGCAGCACCGCCCACTCCCAGACCCCTCCATTCGGCAGAATCAGTCTCGTCCATGGGGCCGCACCCGCAAGGGTGATGTGTGCGCTGAGCGGTGAGGCACAGCTGACCTGAGGAGGCAGCCCCAGGGCCCGGGACCCCGCCGACATCTAAGAGATCGCCTCACCTGGGCCTCCCCCCTCGGGCCTCCACCGCTGTGGGTGGCGGTGTTGCCAAACGTGGCCATCAGCGCCCCCAGGAATGCCAACAGGAGGCCGGCGGGAGCCCCACACCTGCGGGTCATTTAGGAGAGGGCTGCAGGCCTCAGACAAGGCCCGGCAACAGGGGCTGCTCCCCAAGTTGCCAGCGGGGGGGCACGTCAGGCTGCCTCATGCCCATCAGCAGCAGGGCCTGTCCCATCTGGGGGAGGGGCCCCGAGGTCAGCCAGAGAGAAAAGCAGGGGCTTGCCCCAACGGGGAGCCGCCCTGTGGCGCTCTCCTGAGGGAATGGTCCTAAGGGCCGCCCCTTCCAACGCTCCATCACAGGTGCTTCAGCGCTCACGTGGCGCGGCAGGTGAGGGGGCGGTGCTGGGCCTGAAGACGCACAGGTGAGGAGCAGCCTGTGTATATAGCCTCCTGCTCAGGCGCCCCACAGGAAGGGAGCGCCTAGAGGAAGGGGAGGAGACGCGCGGGCCCAGGTAAGTGTCTTCTCCCGGGTCCTGGGTTCCGTCCGCCCACCCAGAGGCCACGATGTAGGCCTTGCGGACATGGCTTCCCCCTCTGCGGTCCTGCCAACAATTTGCCCTCAGCTGCTGCCCCCACCCCTGGCCGTCAGGGCCAGCTCTTCATAGCTGGCTGTTCTGTCCAGAGCGTCCTCTGTCCTTTGCCTGCACTCGATGAGGCTTGGCGTGAAACTAAGGCCTCAGGCGAACGACCCGCAGCACTGAGAGGCTCCTCTGGCCAAGGCGCCTGGCCAAGTTGCTGCCCGTGTGCCGCCGGACAGCAGGGGACATGGGGAGCCTGTAACGTTCAGGTTGCAGTGGGGGCGGCGTCCGTGCCGCGTAGCCACCGTGGAAAAGCTGTGCAAGTGAGGCCGACGGCCTTGTGGCCCAGCGTGGCTCCAGGTTCCTTCTGAAAGCGGCCTCCTGTCTGCGCGCGGAGGGGCCTGGCGAGAGCTACTCTGGGGCCCAGAGCAGGGGCTGTGCCTGGAAGCAGCACAAAACCGCCACTTCCCCTGAGGAGACTCCCTCAGTTGCTTCCCCCCAAAGGAGTCACAGCCAAGATGGCGAGCGGCCCCTGAGCCAGGCAGCTGGTGTCCATTGACCCCATCACACCTGGTGTCCATTGACCCCATCACACCTGGTGTCCATTGACCCCATCACACCTGGT
>NW_004567128.1:3207836-3231722 GCF_000260355.1 Condylura cristata
TTTTTTTTTTTCATCAGAAACAGGTCTTGCTGCTTCTAACTGACCTCGCCCACCTTTCTGGAGCAAAGGACCGAGCCCTGGATGTGCAGAGAAGGAGACCAGTCCCCGACCCAGGTAGGGTGCATGATGACAGGGAGAGGTCCGCTGAGGTTGCTCCCCAGACCGCCTTGCAAGGCCCTGAGCTCGGGACTCGGAACCGCTCACTGGGCCTCCCGGCCCATCACCCTGCCCCGAGGCAGCAGCCCCTTTTCTCCAGCCAGGGCACTCTGCTCGGGCTGGCCCGGCCAGCGGGCTAGAGGAGGGTGGTGTGCGAGCCTGGCTGCCGTGGGGAGCCAGTGTCCCCGTCCCGGGCGCTGTTTCCTGGGCATGTGCTGCGCCCGCATGTGGCGACGCCGCCGTGTCCCGACTGGGCCCCCAGTCTCGCATTCTGTGTCGCCCGTGTGGTCCCCAGACCGGGCATCTGTAGGGTCAGCTTTGTGCTGCGATTTAAACGCTGCCCTTGCCTTCGTGGCGGCAGAGATCCTGACTGCCGTGGAGGCGATGGCACAAAGAAAAGAAAATGAAGCTGGTCGCGGGCGAGACAGAAAGGGGGTGCGCGAGTGGTTCTGAGGGCGTCTGGTGGTCGGTGCCTGGAATCTCGCAGTCTGTTCGCGTCCACCCTTCGGGCTCCGTGGGCCCTGGCCGGGGGAGCTGCTGGTCCAGGCCCACGCGGCAACACTTCTCCCCTGTCTGGGAGACAGAAACTCTCCCCAGACTTGAAGTCTCGGCCCCCTTTATGTGCGTGTGACCATCGGGAACCGCGAGGGCCAGCTCTGGGCATCGGGGCGGCTGCAGGGCCTGGGAGGAGGGGCGGGGCGGGCGGGAGCAGCACAGGTCTTGGTGGAAGGGTCCTGCAGCCAGTAGGTGGCTGGAGGTTGTGGGCTCTGCAAGCCCTGGGCAGCGGCCCTGTCCTGATGCCTGTCTGGCAGCGGGAGCTCGGCGCCCTGGGGTTACACTGAGCGCGACACGGCCTGGCCAGCGCCCTCCTGGAGGCGGGACCGCTGCCCTGTGGGGCGTGTGCACGCACAGGTGGTGGCAGGGTCACTGCGCAGTGCCCAGAGTGCTGGTCGCCCGCACTGTCGCCAGGGCCGGGCTCGGGTCCTCCCTGTGCGCACGCGTGTGCACGTTTGGGCGCGAGGAAGGGGCTGACACGCGAGCGCCCCAGACAAGCCTCGGCCGACACTTCACTTCGGGGCGCCGGCAGGACAGGTCTGTGCCTCCGCTTCTGGTTCTGACTCGCCTGGGCCCTCAACGCAGGCCTGTGGGTTGGGTGAGGCGCCAACCAGGCCGGTGGTTCAGGTCTGGGCTGGGGCGCCCAGGAGCCCGCACCTGCGGCTTTGGGGCCTGGGCGGGGCCGTGGGCAGGAGCGGTCCTGTGTGCGCATGTGCAGGATCTGGCAGGCACCAGGGACTGCGCATGGCAGCATAGGTGGCGCAGGCGCAGTGAGCGCCAGCCAGGGAGGGTCTGGTCCAATGAGCACAGCTGTGCTGGCGCTGAGGAGGGAGGGCGGGGACGCCAGGGCAGGGGGCTGGCTCTGGAGGAGGCTGCTGCTGCACTTGGGGGGCTGTTGGGCCTCTAAGGAGTCATCTAAGCCCCGCCTGTTGAAACCTGAGCCACTGAGGCAGAGAGGTCTGCCGGGCTGGGCTGGGCAGGGCTGGCCTTATCCCAGAAGGGGAAGCCAGAGGGCTGTAGAGTAAGCAGCCTTTAGTTTTGGAGAAGTTCGCCTATACAATGCTGTGTGAAAACTGCGGCCGTGTGTTGTGCACACACTGGGCTTTATCCTGTGATCACTGTGCGTGCCTGGGGGGTTTCCGTGCCTTGCGTGTTGTGAATAATGCTGCGTTCCGTTTCATCTTCACGTGGTGAATTTTCTAATTCTCCACTTGATTTGCAGTTTCATGCCATTGGGGCCAGAAAAGACGCTTGCGAGGTCTTTTAGTTACCTTAAATTTACTGAGTGGCATTCTGTGGCCTGACGGGATCGATACTGCAGAATGTTCCAGATGCCCTTGAAAAGAATGTGTATTCAGCTTCTGCTGAGTGTTCTGCTAAGTCCATCTGCTTCATGTGTCATTTAAGGCCAGTGTTTGCTCACTGATTTTCTGTCTGCATGATCGGCCCATGGTTGAGGTAGGGCTTGGAAGCCCCCTGCAGTTACTGTGGTGCCTCTTTCTTCATGGGTTCTGTCTATAGTTGCTTTAAGCATTTAGGTGCCCCTATAATTTGTAAATACTGATGACGAACAGCATGTCTTCTTTTTCCATTGTCCCCTTTACATTTGTAATGACCTTTTTGATCTCTTGATAATCTTTGGCTTAACGTCTGCTTCATATAATGTGAGTATAGCTACCCAGATTACTTCAATTTCTGCTTTCTTGAAACACAATTTCTTGCCCTTCACCTTCACTGTGTGTACTTCACACTTCTCCAGGGAGCACCAGTTGGATCTTGTCTCTGCCTTTTGATAGGAGAGCTTAGTCCTTTTACTTAAATCAATTATTGATAGATAGGGACTTCCTGATGCCACTCTGCTGATCTGACTGTTTTATAGTTCTGTTCTTAGCTTTTTACTCTCCCCCTTTGTGATTTCCTGATGCTGTAGTGGTATCCTTAGATTCCTGTCTCTTAATCAGATTTTTGCTCTGTAGTTACCATGAAGTGTAAGTAAAACCTGTTCGTCTATTTTCAGGTGATAGCAGCTTAACCTTGAAGGTGTAGTAAAGCTGTACATTGTTAACCTGCCCCCACAATGTTTTTGTTTTTACTGAAATATTAGCAACATACGGCACCGTATGTTTGTTACACGGCATGATTTCTTACATGTTGTGAAGTGGTTACCATAGTTTATTTAACATTCATCATCGCAAATATGTATTGTGTTTTCCTTGTGACAAGAACTCGCAGGTTTACTCTTTGCGCGACTCCCATGTACCGCGCAGCAGCGTTAGCACGTTGTACTTTACATCCCTGGCACTAACTCGCCGATAACTAGACTTGTGCTTTTGCCCACCACCATCCAATTCCCGTCCCACTCCTTGCCTCTGGGAACCACAAATGCAGTATTTTTCTACGCATTTGTTTTGCTCTTTTTTGAAGATTCCAGATATAAGCAGGATCATACGTATGTTGAAATGATCGTGATCGTCTTTCGTCCTGTTACGATGGGTCACATTGCTTGCTTTGCCTGTGTTGTGTTTTCCTCGCATCCCGGGGGTGTGCCCCACTTGGTAATGGCAAACGATCCTTTTAAATGTGCTGTGTTTGTTTTGGTAATATTTTCTTGAGGATTTTTTTTTTGCATCTATGCTCATAAGGAGTATTAGCCTGTAGCTCTACCATGTCCTTTTCTGGGTTTGGTAGCAGAGTGATGCCAGCTTGCAGGAGAGATCTGAGAAGGAAAGGATTTGAGAAGGAGTGGCATTCGTTCTTTCAATGTCTAGTAAAATTTACCATGAAGCTGTCTGGTCCTAGGTTTTTCTTTGTGACATTTTTTGTGTGTGTGGTTTCACTTGGCATTTCTGATTATTAGTTCATTGAGCATATTTTTGTGTGCTTTTTGGTTAAAGCTCTGTATATGTGTTGTACAATAACTGCTGAAGTTTTCTTCCCCCTTTCTTTGTTCTGTTACATAGCTCCCTTCACACTTACTAATAAACATTTGTATGTAAGATACCCATGTATTCTGCGTTTCTGTGTAGGATGTATTCAAGAAAATGGCTTGATATTCTTTTTTTTTCAAATTTGCATATTTAAAGATTTATTTATCCATACAGGAGCTGGGGTACAGGCTAGAGGTGCAGGGGTGGGAGGTAAGGGGATTCATCAGAGAAGTGGGGAGCAGAACAGGTAGATATACTGAAACACACTGCTGAGGGGAGCAGCAGGGAGACAGGAGAGGGCTGCTGCACCATGTGGGTCACTCCCTGGCTGGGGATAGAACTCAGGCTGCAGTGGCTGCAGACAGCTTCATAGTGCTGAGACTTCACCCCTGTGCTACCAGGGAGGGCCCAAATTTGCATTCTCTATATGAATGCATCATTTGATTCATAAAGGTTTTTCACATTTTGTTGGATTTCCTCCTCGTTCATAATTGTTAAAGCGCTCCCTCCCTCCCAGCCTGCCTTGTAACTGTTCAGAATGTGCATGCTGTGTGCTCATGGTATGTTCTTTATAACTCACTGCCTTGTATTTGGTAATATTTTCTAGTTTTCTTTGGGCTTACTTAGTATAGATCCATATGCTTGGCAAATAGAGATGACTGTAAACCTTCCTTTCCAGTGATTTCTCTAATACCACAAACTCACAAATAATTAGATGTTGGGCTCTCCTAGTGTTCTTCCACTAGGGGGAATCTTGGATAGGTGAGCTAGAGTTGGGGGTCAGTGATGTTATTTGACATTAATATCTGATTTGTGTTTTTCATGACCGGTAGAATTCGGCCCTACCACTTTGCAGCTATCAAACTGAGCATGTTTTCTTTCTAAACAGTTATGTATTTCCTGAAACTGTGAGTCCTGGCATAGTCATTCAGTGTTGCTGTGAACTTTTTAGTGTTGCCAGTATTTGCTCGTACTCTTAATAATTTTGGATGCCAAGTCATAGGTGAGATTCGTCCAGTGTGTATTTTTGGGGAATCTTTAGCTCTAATCTTCAGTGTGTTGGGGAGTAGCCTAAGTAGCGTGGGTTACCAGGTACTGAAGAGAACATGGCTGCTGAGCCATGTCACCTGGTGCTCTCTTACGAGCGAGCTTTTATAAGGAATCACCCCGCACACTCCAGAATGTGTGCCTGAGTCAACATTATTCAAATTAGTAAGCCTTCCTGTGAGTCTACACTGAGTTGCACAGGTTATTTCTAATGACATGAGTTTTACAAACCTTTATCTCAGGGTTCAGTCATGATGTTCAGCTGAGCCCACTGTCGTGGCAACAGAAGGGGGAGCATCTTTATTCCCCCCCACCCCCAAAGAGTCTGTCAGGGCCTGGGTCTGGGTCAGTAGTCTTGTCTATAAACATTTTCCTAGGGGTCAGCCCCACCCAGGAGGAAGGGATAATTGCTAAGCCATGGGCCGAACTTGTGGAAAGAGGTGGGAGGTGGGATGACGTCCCCCGTCTCGCCCTGCTCCCTGATGTGGCTCAATAGAATTCCTCGTTGATGGTGATTATTGGGGTTGGTTCCAAGCAGTAATGGAGTTCTATTTTTTGATCCTAAGGCTGTAATTCAGAAATCAGTCTTCTATTCAGACTGTTGTACAGAAAGCAGAGAAACTGATGATAGCTGTGCTGTACATGTGACAGTGGTTTTGATAGTTAATTAAACCAGCCAGATCTCCCTAATGAGCAATGCGACGGAGAGGCAGTGGCTCAAGCATCACTATTTTTGCCTTACTTGGCTTTGGTATTTTCATTGAGCAGTTAGTTATCTCTTGAAAGTATCTGTGGTCTGTCTGCTGAGGTAGGGTAGTTTTCCAGAGAATGTTGACATCATACCTGAGGGATTCAGAGAGCGGGCAAATTGAGGACGCCAGCGATGGGTGGATGAAATGTACCCAGCGATGTTCTCTAAGGCTTTATGTGCTCGTGTCATTTTGAGGTGTAGCTGAGCGTTTCTCCCATTTCAGTTCATTCAATGTAAAGCATTTATCTCAGAATTCAACTTTACACGTCAGTCACATATATTCAAATTATTCTTCTAAAATAAACACATAGTTATATACGAATGGAATAACTTCTTAATAAGTTTCGTGTACTACTGCTTAGGGCAAAGATAATATTACACAAAGCATGACAAGGAGTGGTTGATGATTTTAGTACAGATGCATATTTAGTAAATCGTGTAAATTCAGTAAAAAATGTGTAGGTACTAAATATTGGAGACATTTGATTCTTTGTTCACAGTTGATACTGGCCATAGGATATCGGATTTTGGACATTTGCACAATCAAATCTACACAAAAATGCCAAATGACAGATGTTTGGAATCTCTTCCACTGTTTCCCCATTATACCTTGGAAGTGACAAACAGCCTTGAAAGTCCCACATGTTTCAGGGAGACATCCTAGAATGAACATCTGTGCACACACTGTAGATCGCCCCTACAGCTCGCATTCCATCCTTTTCCAACTACGGCCGCCTCTTCCAGTTTGACACCCTCCTCTTCTGGTCACCTCTGCGCTCAGATTTCTAAGGTGGTGCTTGGTTTTGTCTGTTCCTTTGTTCTGTTTCTTTATATTCCACACGTGACTGCAGGTATCTAGCATCTGTCTTTGTGCTTCTGGCTTATTTCACTTCGTATAACCGCTCCGTCCCATACATGCTGTACGTGGCAGCATTTCATCACTTTATCTCTGGGCAGTATGTGTGTTTGGAGTGAGTGTTCTCTTGCTGTTGGAGATAGAGTCCCAAAGACATTACTGAAGCCGACATTGGGAGCATTTTGCTGATGTTTCATCGCTGTATTTTATGCTTTTTTTTTTTAATCCACTTTGAGTCAGGTTTTGTGTTGAGATGGTTGTCTAGCTCCATTCTTTGCCATGTGTCTGGCCTTGAGGAGTTCCTCCTTTCCCCAGTGCATCCTCGCTGACTCCTTTGTTGTAGATTACCTCCCCTGGAAGTGTGGGATTATTTCTGGACTCTTAACACCAGCCCATTGGTGTGCGTGTGTTTTTGTACCAGTAACATATTGTTTTGATGACTGTAGCTTTTAGTGTAGCTTGGAGTGTGGGAATGATGCACCACCATGCTTCCTCCTTTGTGCAGGGCTGTTGTGGCTATTCATGGTCTGTTGCGTTTCCAAATGGATTTTGGTTTAGGTTGTTCTATTTCTTCGAAGAATTTTGAAGAATGCCATTGGAGCCTGGATAGGGATTGCATTGATTCTGTATATTGCTTTGGATAAGCTGGAGTATCTTTCCTTTTTTCCTTTTGTCTTTTTTTTTTTTTTTTTTTAGCAGAGTCTTACAGCTTTCATTGCATAGATCTTTCACCTCCTTTAGGCTTACTCCAAGGTATTTCTTTCTGCTGTGTTGTGAATGGGGCTGATTTCTGGATTTTTTTTTCTCTTCTAGTTCATTTGTATGTTAAAATGCAACTGATTTCTGTAAATCGATGTACATTATTTTAACTGTATTGATTGGATACTTGAATTAGTTTTTTAGTGGACTCTCTAAGGTTTTTATGTAGATTATGTCATGTGCAAATAGCAATATTTTTACTTTTTTCTCTTACCTAATTGCATTCACTAGAACTTGAATACTATATTGAATAGTAGTAATGAAAGTTGTCTTGTCTTAATTCAGAGGGAAGGCTTTCAGTTTCTCACCATTGAGTATGGTGTTGGTTATTGGTTTTTTATAGATGGCCTTTATTATGATAGATTATGTTCCTCTCCCTACTTTTGTAGGGCTGTATCATAAGTGGATGTTGAGTTTAATTAAATGTTTTCTCTGGGCCTCGTTGTTGGTACAGGAGGTTACAGCAGCACTGTGAAGCTCTCCACAGCCACTGTAGCCTGAGTTTGATCCCTGACCAGTGAGCTGACCCACATTGTACAGCAGATCTCTCTGTCGTCCCCGGTGCTCCCCTCAGCAGTGAATTTCAGTTGATCTTCCTGTTCTGTTCCCCCCTACTCTGTCTCAGGTGAATCCTCTTACCTCCCACCCCTGCACCTCTGGCCTGTAACCCAGTTCTTGTATGCATAAATAAACAAATCTCTTTTAAAAATGCTTTCTGGCCATCCCTGGTGGTGCAAAGGGATTAGGAGGCAGCATTGCAAGCTAGCTACAACCACTTCAGTGCAAGTTCGATCCCTGGCCCCAGAGGTGACCACATGACGTGGAAGACCTCTCCTGACCCGCCCGCTGCTCCTCTCAGCAGTGGACTTCGTCGATCTGCTTGTTCTGCTCCCTGCTTTGTCTCTGGTGAAGCCTCTCGCTGCCCCTGCTCCTCTGGCCTGAACCCCAGTTTTGCATGCAGAAATAAATCTTAAAAACAAAGATTCATTCCAACTCAAAAATGGTATCTAAGAATTTTTTAAAAGATTTATTTATTTATGTGTACAGAACTGAGGTACAGGCCAGAGGTTGCAGAGGGTAGTGAGAGGCCACACCGGAGACAGAGTGGGGAGCAGAACAGGCAGATCGACGAGGTACACTGCTGAGGGGAGCAGCGGGCGGGTCAGGAGAGGTCTGCCGCGCCATGTGGATCACCTCCGGGGGTGGGGATGGAACTCATGCGGAAGTAGCTATGGCTTTAGCTTCTTAGTGCTGTGCTTTAACCCACTGCGCTGCCAGGGAGGGCCCACTAAGAATTTTTTTTTTAATGCTTTCTCTGTACCTGTTAAGATTTTTACCTCTTTTGTTGATGTGGTGAATTACAATGATCAATTTGTGTATGCTGAACCATCCTTGTGTATCTGCAATAAATCCCACTTGGCCATAAGTATGGTCCTTTGAAGTATTACTGAACTCAATCTTCTAAGACTTTGTTGAGGATTTTTGCACCTCAGTGATACTGATTTCAGTTTTTGTTTTCTCTGATGTCCTCGGCTGCTTGTGGTATCAGAGTGATCTTGACATGTTCTGTTCCTCCATGTTTTCTTAGAGTTGGAGAAGTGTCAGCTGACATTTGCGTGAGGTGTTCTGGTGTTCCAAACACCACGCCAGTACTAACTCATTTGTCTTACATTGAATCCATTGTCATTCATGTCTTGATACCTTCTGTGGTGGACAGATGTTAAGTATAGAGGCTCCTGATTACTACAGTCATTGTTCTAGAGTGTCATTTTCTATTCCTTCGAGTGAAGCCTGTTTCTCTTTAGCACGTGAGCCTGTGGTCAGCATGCACAGCTGCGTTTGCGCTCCGTCCAGCCACCGCGCCTTCCTTCGGAGTGGCGCCCAGTCCCTGCGGTGGCTGCTGCCGCCGGGGGCTTGCTGCTGCCGTTTTCTCTCGTTTCCTGTTTCATCAGCTGCACTGCCTGACTCACTTCTTCCTTTTGCTATTTCTTGCAGGGTTGGGGTGTGGGGTCTCAGGATGGTAAATTCCTTCAGTTTTGCGGGGCAGGAAATGCTTTTATTTTGCCTTCATATTTGAATAATTTGCAGTCTTCTTAGCTGGCAGCTTTTAAACATTGCCAATGTAATTCTCCTCCTGGCTTGTACTGCTTCTGCTGAGAAATCGCAGCGCCTGAGGGGAGTATGTTGATATGCTTACCTATTGTTTTCCCTCGCTAGTTGCCTTTGGCATGCCTTCTTTGTCCTAGACTCTTGATTGTGGACTAATCGGTGTCTTGGTGTAGATCTCCATACATTAAAATAATCAGACATGACCGTCCCTGGGGGCGCAGCGGGTTAGGATGCAGCACTGCGAGCCAGCCACAGCCACTTCAGTGCGAGTTCCATCCCTGGCCTGGAGGTGACCCCCATGGCATGGCAGGCCTCTCCTGACCCGCCCGCTGCTCTCCTCAGCAGTGTACCTCAGTAGATCTGCCTGCTCTGCTCCCCACTTTGTCTGAGTCCACTCACCGCCCCCGCATCTCTGGCCTGTACCCCAGTTCTGTATGCACAAATAAATCTTTAAAAAATATACAATCAGATGTTCTGTTAGCTCCACAGACTTGTGCATTCATTCCTCACTCAGGTTTGAGGATGCCTCGGATCCTGTTTCCTTACAACAGCTGCCTGCTCCCTTCACCCTCTCACCTTCTGGGGTCTCTGCTATCCCTCGGTTGCCTTTCCTCAGGGAGCCCGCTGTCTCACAGCATTTCTTTCACCTGAATAATTTATAGATCTGTCTTTGAGCTTGCTGATGCATTCCTCCATTAGGTTTATTCAATTTCCGTAGCTTTCTATAGCACTCTTGATCTCATTTATTGAGTTCTTCATATCCGCAATCTGTTTATTATTTATAGCTTCTCTATCTTCTGTTCATTAATTTTATTCCTGAGATCCCTGAGCTCCTTTTCTCTGAACGTCTTCTATCTGAGTTCATGATGGTTACATGGATTCTCTATCATTGAGGTAATAAACTTCCAGGCTTTTAAGTTTGATTTCTAGAGAGCTGCTCTCTCCTTATCATGCAACTCTACCTAAAAGTCTCCAGGTGCTTGGTAGTGTGCTCTTCTACTTACCATTTGACTTCCCTACAAGGGATCCAAATGATCCTTTGGTTTTGTTTACAATCTAGGTCAGCATCAAGGTAGGTGTGTTTGCTTTCCCAGTAGCTGGTGCTTTGGCTGTTACTGCTCAGTTACTGCTGCCTTCCCTACGCACCACAGGCGGCAGGGGATGGTGGCTGAACGGTCAGGGTGGGGCAGCACCAGCTGCTCTCCAGGGCATGCTGGAGGCAGCTGGATTTGTGTGCATGGCCCAGCTGCTGGCCTGCCTGTGGCCCAGGCCTCAGACTCTGCTGTCAGTGATCAGCACATTGTCGTGACACCAGTGAAGACCCTGAGCGGGCTGCTATGGCCTGGAGAACTTGCTCTGTTGTCTTTCTCGCTGATTCCTGGCCCGGGACTAATTTGTCAGTGGGCACAATGTAAAAACCTATAAATTGTGACATCAGAAGCACACATTTTTGGGTGGGGGAGAGTAATGTCTAGTTTTGGTGTATGTTCAGAGTTTAAGATGTGTAACTGAAGCCTCATGGTAGCCACAGATCAAATGCCTAGTTAAAGAACACAAGAGAAAAGTGGAACAAAAAATACCAGGCATAACTATATGCTGCTTCTGACAGACTCATGTAGGCTTTGAGGACATGCTACATGCAGGCTAAAAGGAAGAGATTTAAAAAGTTACCCTAGGGCCTCCCTGGAGGCTCAGGGGTTAAAGACACCTGCACTATCAAGCTATCCCAGCCACTACAAATTGAGTTCAACCCCGGCCAGGGAGTGACCCCCAGGGCGCAGCAGACCTCTCCTGTCTCCTTGCTGTTCCCCTCAGCAGTAGATTTCAGTGGACCTGTCCTGCTCCCCACTCTGTCTCCGATGAGTCCTTTCACCCCATACCTCTGGCATGTACCCGCATTCTTTTTTTTTTTTTTTAAGATTTATTTTTCATACAGAACTGGGGTACAGGTCAGAGGCTCAGGGGTGGTGAGAGGCTTCACCAGAGACAGAGCGGGGAGCAGAACAGGCAGATCAACAAAGTACACTGCTGAGGGGAGCAGTGGGCGGGTCAGGAGAGGTCTGCCGCGCCATGTGGTCACCTCCGGGGCAGGTGGGGATCGAACTCATGCGGAAGTGGCTTTAGCTTCTCAGTGCAGTGCTTTAACCCACTGCGCCACCAGGGAGGGCCACCCCCCCATTCTTATAGGCACAAATAAATAAGTCTTTTAAAAATCAGTAAGGAATACTGGACTTCCTGGACTTAATTCCCTGCTCTAACAAGAGCTTATGACATTTACAGAACATTCCTCAGGCTCTATCATATACTATACTACAAAACAAGTTTGAATTAAGATGATTCCAATCATAACAAGCCTCTTTGCCAAATGCAATGTTTGAACCTAAAAATCAGTTCCAAGGAGAAAGTTGGAACATTCACGAATATGTGCAAATTAAGCTGCTTGCCACTGAGCAACCACTACATCAAGGAAGCTGGAAGGTGTAAGTTCTTGAGACAACTGCAAGTGGCATGCTCCGGAAACTGCAGCAGGCAGCAGGGCAGTTCTAGAAGGCAAAGTTCACTGCTCACGTACTGACCTATGAGATGGGCCACGACAGCAGTGAGGGGTTAGACTCCTATCAGCAGACTGGGAAAAGGCGACTTACGCATACATTCATAATTGTAAACTGCCGGCCGATAGGGCAGAGAGGTGACGCACCTCAGCATGTAAAGGCATAGGTGGCATGCTAACGACAGATTCTTACACCATAGACAAAACTCAGCTCACAGCGGGTGAGGTCTTGACCTTAAGACCGCAGAGTAAAAGTCCCCGGGGCGGGGGAAGAGACGGGGTAGGCAATGATGTTTGGGATTTGAAGACAAAAGCAAAAGTAGGCAACCATCAAAGCGGCTGCACTGCAGAGGAGACCCGCTGCAGAGCAAAGTGGCGATCCCAGGGCTGTGAGAAGCATCTCCCCGAAGGGCCAATACCCAGCCCCAGCACGTAGGAAGGTCTTCCACGCAATAGCAGAAACTGATTTTTAACATTTGGCGAAGACACACAAATAAGTGGTCAGGAGCTACAGGCAAAGGTGCTGCGCTGGTCAGCAAGGACCACAAGTAGATTCAAATCGGAACCGCAGCGGGACGCGCTGTCTCCCGTCTCCCTTCTGGGCATGTAGGAGATGACGACAGGGTGTCGCCAAGTTAAGGTGGCATTATTCACAGTAGCAGAGCTGGGGTAAAAGAGAAACAATAGATTCCCATCTCCTCCTGCAAACTGCTAGGGAATCTCTCTTGGTGGCTAGGGCGGTCCCACTCCTTTATAAGCCACAGAGGAGCACACTAGACATTCAAAAGAAAAGGTGAGTGTTAACATTCCGTTAACATACGCCCAGGCAATTACTATAAATATCTAGCTCTATTATTGCAAGGAATTGGGATGTTTTGTCCATGTAAACTTTACTTTGGAAGACATTTAGATTTGCTGCAAAGTTGTGACGATAATGTAGTTTTCAGATGCCCTGTTCTCCTGATGTTAGCATCCAACTCCCACGGTGCAGTTCTCAGCACCAGGAGAGACTAACTGGCACAGAGCCTTGTATTCGCCCTTCGCCGCTGAGAACGGTCCTCCTCCAGCCAACACCGCGTTAAGCTTGGTCCTCGCCCTTCCACCCTCCCGTGCATTGTGCCACTTACTCTGTCTTTGTAAATTGTTCTTGGCCTTGGCAGGTGTGGGAGGACTTGCCGGGTGGGCTTTAGACTACTTCAGAAATGGGGGGTTGTCTGACAGTGTGCTCAGGAATAGACCGGGTTTATAGGTTTTTAGACAGCACCTTATCTGGTGTCACATGTGCCCATCCAGGCTGCTAACGTGACTGGAAGGCTGGAAGTGTTAGCCTCAGACACTGGTCGCGGCGTTTTCCAGGTCTCCCAAGTCGTTCTGTGTCGATTTCATAGTCTGCGGGGGCTGCATTTAGTGACTCCAACCCCAGGGGCTGAGGGCCGTTTAGTTACAGGGCAGAGAGGGGACCCTAGGACCCCCAAACCTGCCTGCTCTAAATAGGTTCTGCTCTCTGCCGCATCCAGACAAAATATACCTGGCACATACGGCTTTCAGTGGAAAAGAACTTTCTTACAGTTACTGTGCAAGAGAAGGGAACGAGTAGGAAAAATAATTTTCACAGGACACGCCCAAAGCTGCCCCTCACCTGCTGTGCACATGCCCAGCCAGATAGGGTCACTCAGGCCTGGAAACCGGCCACAGTGTGAGGACTTTCCTGGGGCCGCGCGTTTGGGAGGAAAGGAGCAGATCAAGGTCAAGGCCGCCACTGCCCGCCTCCCCAAGGTGGGGGCTGTCACCATGTGTTTCATGTCTCCTTCCTGCCCCCAAGCCCTGGCACCAGCTCAAGGCCGGGAAGCCAGCGCAGCTTCTTGATTGTGCTGCGGCCAGTGCCCGCAGTGCTCTCTGCCGCTGCGCCTCCTCCCTGTTGGCTCTGCCCTTCCTTGAGCGGGGCCGGGAAGCTGGACCCTGGCGCTTCCGCTGGGGAGTTCCGGTACAGTCAATGAAGCTTCTCTGGGAAGGCTGGAGCCCCCCGTGTCGCTTGGCATTTTTACGGTCCACGTTTTCGTCTCCCTCTGGACTGCTGGGCCCTGTGACCCGATCCCACACGGCAGCGCTGCTCAGTGATGGCTCGAGCGGGGGTCCTCTGCCGCTCCAGTCTGTCGAGTGCTTGGGTGCGTGAGGACGTCTTGCCTGGCTCCACTGGGCCACGCTCTGTGCTCCCTCGCATTCCCCCCGCCCACAGTCCCTTCCTGCAGGTAGCCTTTCCCGCGAGGGAGATGTCCGAAACCACGGGGTGGGATGGAGCTGGGCTTCCATGAGAACATTGGGGGCCCATGACTATCGCGGTGATGGGTTTCTGCTGAGATGTGGGGTTCAGTGAGCGGCCCCTTGGGTTCCCTCTGAGAAAAGTTTCAGCAGAGCTCCCCTTTCAGCAGCACAGGGTGACTCGGCCAGGAAAACAAAGCTCTTTGTACGGACACGGGCAGGCGAAGGTTCTAGCTAAAATGGACAAGTTATTTAAAAAAAAAAAAAAAAAAAAGGAAGGGCGAAGATGCTGGCACAGACGGGGGCAGGAAGCGCTGCGGCTCCCGCTGTTGGAAGGAAAAGGCTCATGGAAGAGGCGCCTGCAGAGGGGCAGGCCCGTCTTGGTTGCCAGGGCTGGAGCCTTCAGACAGCTCCTGTTGGGGGAGGGGTTCATCCCCAGTGGAATTGTCACCTGCTGCTAAATCAGTCACTTTTGGGGTACGACAGGGTGGAGGCCCGGCGGCTGTCCCAAGGCCCCCCATCTCCACTCCCGCCGGCGGGGCACCCGAGGCCCCTTTCTGCAGCAGGCCTTTGCCAGGGCTGACCGCCTCCACACCCGGCTCCCGCCACTTGAAGATTCCTCGCTTCCAGCGCCGGCCTGATGCCGACTCCATCATGTCTCCCCACCTCCAGGTCCTGGCCTTGTGCTTGCGGGCCCCCTGTGCAGTAGGAGGTGACTGGGAAACCTCGCAGAGCACAGCGTAATCCAGGGAGACAGACTCCAGTCTCCACCGCGCAACCTAAAATAGACGGTATATGCCGCATGCCTGGTGAAGATTTAAAATAACCGTCATGTTTGGTTGGTTTTTTCCCCTGTGAGCTCAACGCTTACATGTGGCTTCGGAAGCCAGAGACACCGTGCAGTTTTTTCGGTCTGGCTCCCCCCCTCACTGAGCACGGTGACCTCCAGAGTACCTGGCTAGCAAGAGTGCTTACTGGAGGGAGGCCCCACAGGCCAGGAACTGGGCATGGGTAGGAATGGTGAGCAGTCAGTAAGCAGCTCTGGAAATGGGCTGCCTCAGAGATGGAGACTGTCCGTGCACAAAGGAAAGGACCCCCAAAAGAGGCGAGTTGGAGCAGTTCCCGCTCTGGCTTCACAGACTGGCCGCCAGTGCCTACACAGGCGCCCTCTTCTCCTTCCTAAGCTACCTGCCTCACGAGCAGCCTTGGCCAGCCTGTGTCTCTGCAAAGGTGCCTGCCGGGAACCCTGTGCACTCCAGGGGAGCGCCCTGAAGCTTCCCGGCCGGAAGTCAGCCACTCCCCTTATTGCCACTTCCCTCAGCACGACACCCCACCCCTGGGCCCTCACCTAGCAGAGGGCCTCCCCACAGGTGGGAGCTCGTGACCCCTCCCTCCTCCTGCACCCTGGTTTCTAACGCCTCTAGTCGAGGCGGGCCCTTTCGCTGGCTTCTCTGGAGCCCGTATCTTCTGCCTTTGCCACTGTCAACAAACCCCCACCTGTAAAGGCGCTTTGCCTCATGTTCTGCCCAGCAGCCCACCCAGACTCAGCTGTGAGGACCGGGCTGCCCTGAGGGACCATATCTTGGGAGCACCTGCTTTCATCCCTGGTATTTTACTGCCTTCCTCCCCCTCCTTTATTATGGGTACCCAAGATTTTCTTTCCTTGGTTAGATGGGCTCTAGGCTTTAATTCAAGATTCAAGTCTGCCTTTAAAACTCGGGGAGGACAAAATACTTCCTTCAGACATGCTTGGGCCCTGAAGGGCAGAAGCTTCCGCTGTCCTACCTGTCGTCTCATCGGGTGCCAGCATGTCCGCACACTCCTCAGGAGTGAGGTGAGTCACACACAGGCTACATGCACGCTTCTTGTGGTCCAAGGGTATCCAGGCTGTAGGGAGGTCACCAGCCAGCAGAGCCCCTCAATCTTAGCCCTAAATATCATCTACATGGGGGTTGGGCTACCAGGCCCAGATTCCATCCCCCGCTCCCCAGAGGAGAGAGAAGTAAAAGTTAGCTGTTGAAGGCCTGGTGACACCCAGGCTAAGGGGAGTCCTTCAACTGGGCACCCTCATGAAAACCTTCTGTAGACACTCCGGGATGGACTCTGCTGGGCTGTCTGAGGAGTCGGGGCTCACCAATTTCAGGCTCTATCTGGCCCCTTGACCCCAACTTAGCTAAGTGGGTGTGTCACATTTACCACGGCTGAAACCAGCCTTACTGGAAGACTTAAGCTCTCTTAGTTTGAAAAATGGTTATGTCTCAGGCAATACTGGCCACCCATCCAGTATTTTCTAGGGATTTAGAAAAAAAAATTGGGCCTGATGAACTAGTTAAAAGTACCCGTACCTTTGGAGCAAGTCATCGCTCCTTGCAGAGGCCAAGTTAGGGTTTCTTGCCTGAAAGGAAAACTGCTTCCTGTGTTTCCCCCAGTAAATGCCTTTGACTTCTCTTCCCCCTTGTCCTCTTAAGGATCTGAGGTGGCCAGCACTCAAGGCCTCTCGAGCAGGCCACTCAGTCCAGTGGGCCCATTATGGGTACTGGGGTAGAGGTCGTATTAGGCCATGTCTATGCTGGCTTGATTCGATTACTCACCCCTCACCCTGAGGGGTCCGGGATGATTTCCTTTATTCCCCAGGATTCCACTGGGAATTCCAGCCCTGGGAAAAGCAAACTACAGCTGGCTTGGCTAACTGAGAGAAACCCAATCCTGTCAGCATTGCTGAGCCCTGTCCACGAAACAGATCTACTCTTAAAACCGTCCCATGTTGTGCTGGGTAGCTAAGTACTACTTCGAAAAATCTAAGTTTGAGAAACCCTTAATAGAACTCCCCATCATCAAAATTCTGAAACAGTAGGTATTGTCGTGGGAAGAAATGGTCCCACCTTCGGCTTGTGAGAATTCTGAGTATACTTTTATTGGTCCCTTCTGATTCTTGTATGGACCAATGTCGACTGGGAAGGTGTGGGGTGCAGTGAGTGGGGCGAAAGTCACACTGGAAAAGGACAGGCTTGTTAGGAGGAGAAAGAGGCCCTGCGAGGTCGCGGGTGGGCCTGAAAGCTGCAGCCTGCCGGGCAGACAGCCAGGTGTGCCGCGCACTGCTCTGTGGGAGGGGCCGTCCCTTCGCAGAAGTACCATTTTGGGTGACTGGTTGCACGGGGTGATGGGGTTGACTTGGGAGCAAGTGATTGTCCACAGTGGCCCCTTCTGCACAGGCCGCGCGGCCTGCACTTCCTAGAGCGTCTGCTACTGACTGTAGCGGGGGAGGGGCAAGGAATGTTCATTTCTGGAGCTGGTTTAGCAAGTATGTTCCTCGTTTCTACCCCCACCTCCAGTTTCTTGTCTTGAGACTCCTCCATCCCAGATTTTGTGCTCTTAGCCTCCATCATGCACACCACAAACCTGAACAACCTCGTCTATGTATACCCGGATTATGTATGTTTATTTTTAAGTCTTTTGCTACTTAAAGAGCTCACTACTAAACTATGTCATCTGACAAATTCACAGAAAGGAACTGACAGTACTTTGGAAATACAGGTTTGTCGTGGAAGTAAGAACATTGCTAGCAGGTGATCAAGTGCGGTGCATTGTGGGACCAAACGCCCCAAGAAGGGGCTACAACTTTCCTTGACTTCTCCTGTCAATTTTTAAGGTTTTGCTGTTAGTTCCAGAAAGCTACTCTTTGAAGTGCGCTTTGATGTATGGGAATGGCAAGTTGCATTTTTTGAGTCAACTAGACCGTTGCTTTTGTCTTTCTGAAATATAAAACTTCTAGTAAGGAGCCCTGTTCCTCACCACAGTGTGTGTATATGAACCCAAGACTTTTGTCCTCCTTAGTAACGTGACAGACCTTGGGGACCAGAGTGCTTTCGAGAACTCATATTGAGAACCTCTTCTAGGGAGACAGCTAGAGGCCTCGCTCCCAGGGTTCTGCGTCTGCCAGGAAGAGGAAGGAAGGTGGCTCCCTCAGGAGCCCCCCGGGCATTTTGAGGTCCCCCCCAAAAGAGAGGTATTTTAGGCAAAGCTGGTGAGACTGTGGTGTGGTGTTCAGCCCGGACAGGCAAACTGTTCACAGTTCGATCTGAGGCTCTGGGAAAGCTGCTGTTAGGTGTGTGGTGGTATTTTGTTCCTGTGCTTATGCCAGCAAGCAGGCGAGTTTAGAACTAAGCTTGTCAGATGGGTTTGACAAGCCAGTTGCGGCTGGAGCGAGGGTGGAGAGAAACTGTTTCAGCCACTTCTGCCATCAGTGTGTGGTGCTCTTCGGCGCAGTAGGACTGGACCTACTGCGATAAACCCCTGCTGGGCACAGGCTGTCTTCACACAGGCCTCCGCGTCTGGCAGGCCTCCTTCATGGGCTGCTCCCCTCCGGCCCTCCCCTGAAGCTTTCCTCTGAGAGCCAGCCGTAGCCCTGTGCCCAGAAGGCCGCGCGCTGCCCTTGACATAAGCAGCAACACTGAGAGGCAAAGCAGTCGAATTTCACAGGCTGAGGAGGCAGCAGACTTGTGCCTGGAGGGCCCAGATCTGCTCTGAGGCAGAGGCCTGGTTCCTGGAGTTGGGGTGGGGAGTGGGAGTGCCTGGGGCAGCATGTCTGTCCTCCACGCCCTGGGGTCACCGGGCGCTTCCACCGTCTCCAGGCAGCCAGCAGTGCCCGCATGGCCTTTCTGGGACACTCCTGTGCCTGAAAGAGAGAGGAAACAGGGTTAGGCCGAGAGAAACAGGACAAGGGGCCGCTTGCCTGGGGGAAGGACAGGCCTGCCATGACTGAGGCAGCTGGGGCTGACACCTGTGGCCTGTCTGGGCCTCGGGCCTGCACCACTGGTATCCAGGAGGGCTATGAGGCCTCCGCGGCCGGGCACCCAGGCCCAACTGCGTCCTGCTCAGGTAGCCCAGGCCCGCAAATTGATGCCCAGGCTCGGCCTGGGCCTTTCCGGCTGGCTTCTGATGGGCCTGCTGTGGTCGCTGACCCAGCCCGGCTTGGCCCAGTGCCCGGAACGGCCCTATGGCTGCGGATGCCAACTGCAGTTCCCAGCACGGACAGGCTGCCCTTAGATGCCAGCTCTGGAAGTGCCACGTCCACTTTGCGGACCGCTGGGCCCTTGGGGGTCATTGCCAGCATGTCTACGCAGGCTTGGGGCTCCCTGGCGGGCGGGTGGGGGGGTCGCCACCCCGCTCAGGGGCACACCAGGCCCCACCTGCGTCACAACACCAACTCTTCAGTCTTTCTCTTCGCCCCCTGCCATCGGAGGCCCCAATACACACTCCCTGCCTGCCGAAGGCAAGGCTGTCCTGGGGGCCCCATGGGGCCTTGGGGAGACCCCCTCGGGCGCGACCCTCTCTCCTGCCTGCCTTGCACTTGTGCTGTCAGGGTCGCCGAACTCCTCCGCTTTCAGGGCTGCAGCTCTCTACGCAAGCACCCCACTTTCTGGAGCCACAGGCCGCTGCCCGCTCCGCCTCAGGCAGCTGTGGAAGACACTGAGCCTGCGGCTCCCAGAGACGCTGGCTGCATGGGGCGGCTGAGGAGGCCGGCCTGGCCGCCGGCAGTGTCCGCAGGGGAAACCCAGGGAACAGACCCAAGGAGGCCCCGGAAGGCGGGGGCCGGGCCTCCCGGCTGCCCACTGCTGCAAGCGCCGCTTTTTCTCTCCCAATAAACGTGCCCTCAGCAGCTGCCGGGCTGTGCCTGGCCCTGCCCTGTGCCTGGCCGCCCCCAAAGGTAAGTCCTCTGCGTCACCCTGCAGGCACCTGGACGCTGGACGTGGCCTTCACACAGGTGAGTTCCCGCTGCCCTCCCCGGTGTCTGTCTCCTCCTCGCCGTCTGTATCTCGCCTCTGTCCGTCCCTGCCGCCTGGTCTTCTCGGCCCTCCCTGGCCTCTGTCTCTGAGCTCTGGCCGGCCTCTCCGGGCTCCTGCCTCCTCCCGCCTCTCCCTGGACTCTGTCTCTCTCTGCCTTTCTGGATCTCGCGTATACCCTGCCTCTCTCCTCATCTCGCCCCTCTCCTCTCTCGCTCTCATGTCTTTGCCCTGTGGCCTCACAGTCCCTCTGTGCTGCTCTCCCAGCCACTCTGTCACCTCTGCTCTGCTCTCCCTGACCCCGTCCCTCCCCGACCGACCGGGCGCATCTGTCTCCGTGGCCCTCAGGCTGCCTTGCTCTCCTGTTGTCCCCCCATCCCCTTTCTCCTACTCCTTGTCTACTGCTCTCTGCCCTTATCCTCCTCTCGCCTCCCATCTCGGCTCTCTCCCTCCCCTCCCCCTGCCCTCTCCTTCCCTCCCCTCCCCTCTCCCCGTCCTCTCCACCTTCTGTCCTCAGTCATCTCTCCTTTCTACCCGCTTCACCTTGCCTCGCCTGCTTCACCTTGCCTCACCTTACCCCTCCTGTCTCTAGTCTCCTCCCTACCCTTTGCTCTCCACTTGTCTCTCCTTCCCCCTCCCTCATCTCACCTCTCCCCTCCACCTCTGTCTCCCTGTCTCTCTCCTATCCCCGCTTCTCCCTCAGTCTCTGGCCTCATCTATCTCTTTCTCCTTTTCTCTCTCTTCTGTCTGTCTCTCCTGTCACTCCTGTCTGTCTCTCATCTCTCTCCTGCCTCTCCTCTCTTCAGTCTGTCTCCTGCACTCTTCTGTCTTACATCTCACTGTGTCTATCCTCGTTTCTGTCTCTCATTTCTCGGTCTCCCCTTGTCTACTCTCTCTCCTTGCCTGTCTCTCCCCCTCTTGACTCCCCTTGTCCCTCTTCTGGTCTCTCTATTTCCTAGAATCTATTCTGGTGCCTCTCCTTTCCTCTTCTCTCCCTCCCGTCTCCCCCTCCCCCTCTTTTCATCTCTCCCTGTCTCTCTCCCACATCTCCTCTTCTCTCTCCCTCTATCTTCTCTCTCCCTCTATCCTCTCTCTCTCACAACTCCCCTCTCCCCCCTCTCTCCTGCCCCTCTCCCCCCCATTCTCATCTCAGACCCTCTCTTCTAGTTGCTGTTCCTCTCTATCTTCCTTCTTTCCTTCTGTCTCTCACCCTCTGTCACTCCCGGTCTTTCCTTCCTGTCTCTTTTTCATTTCTCTCTCTCCGTCTCTCTCTCTGTCTCTCCCTCTCCTCACTCTCTGTCTCTCCCCTCATCTTCCCGTCCCTCTCTCGCCTCGTCTCCCTCTTCCCATCTCCTTGTCTGTCGCCTTGTCTCTCCCCTCGTCTCTCTGTCTCTGTCCTCGTCTCTCTGTCTCTGTCCTTGTCTCTCTTCGTCTCTGTCCTCGTCTCTCTCTCCTTGTCTCTCCTCATCTCTCTCCTCGTCTCTCTTCATCTCTCTCTCCTTGTCTCTACGTCTCTCTCCCCTCATCTCTCTGTCTCTCCTCGTCTCTGTCTCTCTCTTTCTCCTTGTCTCTCTCCGACTTTCCCTCTCCTCGTCTCTCTGTCCCACGTCTCTCTCCCCTCATCTCTGTCTCACTTCATCTGTCTCCCTGTCTCTCTCCTCATCTGTCTCTCCTCATCTCTCTGTCTCTCTGCATCTCTCTCCTCATTTCTCTCTCCTCGTCTGTCTCCCCTCATGTCTGTATCTACTCATCTCTCTCCCCTCGCCTCTGTCTCTCCTCATCTCTGTCCCTTTCTCCTCATCTATCTCTCCTCGTCTCTCTGTCTCTCCTCATCTGTCTCTTGTCTCTGTCCCCTCATCTGTTTCCCCTCGTCTCTCTCTTCATCTCTCCTCTCTCTCCTCGTCTCTGTCTCTCCTCGTCTCTCTTCATCTCTCTCCCCTCATCTGTCTCTGTCTCCCCTCGTCTCTGTCTCCCCTCGTCTCTCCCTCCTCGCCGTCTCTCTCTCCGTCTCTCCTCATCTCTCTGTCTCTCTTCATCTCTCTCTCTGTCCTCGTCTCTCTTCATCTCTCCCCTCGTCTCTCCCTCTCTCCTCCCCTCATCTCTCCGTCTCTCTGTGTCTCTCCTCCTCTCTTCATCTCTCCCCTCATCTCTCTCCCCTCGTCTCCCCCTCTCTCCATTTCAGTCTTCCCTCGTCTCTCCTCATCTCTCCGTCTGTCTCTGTCTCCCCTTGTCTCTCTCTCCCTGTCTCTCTCCCCCTCCCCTCATCTCTGTCCCTCTCCCCTCATCATCTCTCCTTCCCTCATCTGTCTCGTCTCTCTGTCTCTCCCTCTCTCGTCTCTCTCTCTCATCTCTCTCCTCTCCTACCCTCATCTCTCTGCTCCCCTCATCTCTCTCTCTCCCTCCTCCCCTCATCTCTGTTCCCCTCGTCTCTCTCTCTCCATCTCCGTCTCTCTCCTCGTCTCTCTCCTCCCCTCATCTCTCCGTCTCTGTCTCTCTGTATCCCCTCATCTCTGTCCCTCTCCCCTCGTCTCTCTCGTCATCTCTCTTCATCCCTCTCTCGTCTCTTCATCTCTCGTTGTCTCTCTCCTCGTCTCTCTTCATCTCTCCTCATCTGTCTCTCTCTCCCATCATCTCTCTGTCTCTCCCCTCATCTATCTGTCCCTCTGTCTCTCTCCCCTCATCTCTCCCTCTCCCCTTGTCTCTCCCTCCTCCCCGTCTCTTCTCGTCTCTTTCTCTGTTCATCTCTCTCCCCGTCTCTCTTCATCTCTCTCCCCCTCTCCATTTCAGTCTCCCCTCATCTCTCTCTGTCTCCCCTTGTCTCTCTCCCCCACCCCTCATCTCTGTCTCCTCCCCTCATCTCTGTCTCTCCTGGTCTCTCCTTGTCTCTCTCTTTTGTGTCTCTTCATCTCTCCTTGTCTCTCCATCTCTCTCATCTCTCTTCTCGTCTCTCCATCTCTCTCCTTGTCTCTGTCTCTCTCATCTCTCTTCATCTCTCTCCTAGTCTCTGTCTCTCTCTTCTTATCTCTCCTCGTCTGTCTCTCTCCCCTTATCTGTCTCTCCATCTCTCTCTCTCCCCTCGTTTCCCTCTTCCCATCGCCTCGTCTCTGTGTCTCCCCTCGTCTCTGTCACTCATCTCTCCATCTCTCCCTCCTCGTCTCTCTCCTATCTCTGTCCCTCTCTCCTCGTCTCTCTCCTTGTCTCTCCTCCCCTCGTCTCTGTCTCTCCTCATCTCTCTCTCCCCTCGTCTCTCTCTCATCATCTCTCTTCATCCCTCTCTCATCTCTCCTCATCTCTCTCCCCTCATCTCTCCGTCTCTCTCCATTTCAGTCTCCCCTCGTCTCTCCTCATCTCTCCGTCTGTCTCCCCTTGTCTCTCTCCCCCACCCCTCATCTCTGTCTCCTCCCCTCATCTCTGTCTCTCCTTGTCTCTCTTGTCGTGTCTCTTCATCCCTCTCTCATCTCTCTTCTCCCCTCTCTCATCTCTCTTCATCTCTCTCCTTGTCTCTGTCTCCTTATCTCTTCTCATCTGTCTCTCTCCCCTCATCTCTCCATCTCTCTCTCTCCCGTTTCCCTCTTCCCATCGCCTCGTCTCTGTCTCCCCTCGTCTGTGTCTCTCTCCTCATCTGTCACTCCTCATCTCTCTTCATCTGTTTCTCTCGTAACTCTCTCTCCTCATCTCTCTCCTTGTCTCTCCTCCCCTCGTCTCTCTCCTCCCCTCATCTCTTCCCCTCATCTCTTCCCCTCATCTCTCTCTCCTCGTCTCTTCATTTCTTGTCATCTCTGTCTCTCTCATCTCTGGCTCTCCTCATCTCTCTCTTCCCTTGTCTCTCTCTGTCCCTTTCCCCTTGTCTGTCTCCCCTCATCTCTCTCTCCATCCCTCTCTCGTCTCTCCTCGTCTCTCTACTCATCTCTCTCCCCTCATCTCTCCGTCTCTCTCCATTTCACTCTCCCCTCATCTCTCTGTCTGTCTCCCCTTGTCTCTCTCCCCCTCCCCTCGTCTCTGTCTCCTCCCCTCGTCTCTGTCTCTCCTTGTCTCTCTCTCTTGTGTCTCTTCATCTCTCCTCGTCTCTCTTCATATCTCTCATCTCTCTTCATCTCTCCTTGTCTCTGTCTCTCATCTCTCCTCGTCTGTCT
>NW_004567128.1:3231847-3233350 GCF_000260355.1 Condylura cristata
TCTCTCTCCTCTCCTCATCTGTCTCGTCTCTGTCTGTCTCTCCATCTCTCCCTCTGTCCTCTGTCTCCTCCCCTCATCTCTCTCCTTCCTTGTCTCTCTCTCCATCTGTCTCTGTCCTCGTCTCTCCTCTCTCCATCTCTGTCTGTCTCGTCTCTCTTCCCCTCATCTCTCTGTCCCTCTCCCCTCATCTCTCTCTCTCATCTCTTCATCTCTCTCCTCCCCTCGTCTCTGTCCCTCTCCCGTCATCTCTGTCTCTCCTTGTCTCTCTCTCTCATCATCTCTTCATCCCTCTCTTGTGTCTTCATCTCTCCTCATCTCTGTCTCTCTGTCCCTCTCTCCTCGTCTATCTCCCTCTCTCCCCTCATCTGTCACTCCTCGTCTGTCTCTCTCCATCTCTCCTTGTCGCTGTCTCTCTTCCCTCATCTCTCCCCTCGTCTCTCTCTCTTCTGTCTCTCCTCGTCTCATCTCTCTCCTCCCCTCATCTCTCTTCATCTCTCCCATCTCTGTCTCTCCTCGTCTCTCTCTCGTCTCTCTCTCCTTGTGTCTCCTCCCATTTCTCTCTCCCCTTGTCTCTCCATCTCTCATGTCTCTCTCCTTCTCTCCGTCTCTCCTCATGTCTCTCTCCTTCCCTCGTCTCTCCATCTCTCTCCTGTCTCTCCCTCTCTGTCTCTCTCCTCCCCTCGTCTCATGTCTCATCTCTCTCTCCCCTTGTCTCTCTGTCTCTCTCCTCATCTGTCTCTCTCCTCATGTCTCTCTCATTGTCTCTCCATCTCTCGTGTCTCTCTCCTCCCCTTGTCTCTCTCTCATCTGTCTCTCCCCTCGTCTCTCCGTCTCTCATGTCTCCTCACCTCTCCCCTCGTCTCTCCGTCTCTCCTCATGTCTCTCTCGTCTCTCCTTGTCTCTCGTCTCTCTCCTCGTCTCATCTCTCTGTCTCTCTCCTGTCTCTGTCTCTCCATCTCTCCTCGTGTCTCTCTCCTCCCGTCATCTCTCATCTGTCTCTCCCCTTGTCTCTCCATCTCTCCTCGTGTCTCTCTCCTCCCCTCACCTCTCTGTCTCTCTCCTCGTCGGTCTCTCTCGTCTCTCCCCTCCCCTCGTGTCTCCATCTCTCTCATCTCTCCCTCTCTCTCATTTCTGTCTCTCCCCGTGTCTCTCCATCTCCTCGTCTGTCTCTCTCATCTCTCACTCTGTCCCTCTCTCCTCGTCTCTCCCTCCTCCCCGGTCTCTCTCCTCGTCTGTCTCCTATCTCTGTCTCTCCCTCTCTCCTCATCTCTCCCTCTCATCTCATCTCTGTCTCTTCCCTTGTCTCTCCCTCTCGTCTCTCTCCCCCGTCTCTCCGTCTCTCTCCTCTCTCACTCTGTCCCTCTCTCCTCGTCTCTCCCTCTCATCTCTCTCATCTCTCCTCGTGTCTCTCTCCTCTCTCTCTCTCCCTCTCTCCTCATCTCTGTCTCTCCTCATGTCTCTCTCCCCCCTTGTCTCTCCGTCTCTCCTCGTCGGTCTCTCCTC
>NW_004567128.1:3233450-3235036 GCF_000260355.1 Condylura cristata
TGTCTCTGTCTCTCTCATCTCTCCCTCTCTCTCATTTCTGTCTCTCCCCTTGTCTCTCCATCTCCTCGTCTGTCTCTCTCCTCGTCTCTCCCTCTTGTCTCCCTCATCTGTCTCTCCCTCTCTCCTCGTCTCTCCCATCTCTGTCTCTCCCTCTCTCCTCGTCTCTCCCATCTCTGTCTCTCCCTCTCTCCTCGTCTCTCCCTTGTGTCTCTCTACTACCCTCTCCGTCTCCTTGTCGGTCTCCTGTCTCTCCCTCTCGTCTCTCATCTCTGTCTCTCTGTCTCTCCTCATGTCTCTCTCCTCGTCTCTCCCTCTCGTCTCTCTCCGTCTCCTCGTCTGTCTCTCTCCTCATCTCTCTGTCTCTCCATCTCTCCTCGTGTCTCTCTCGTCTATCTCCGTCTCTCCCTCTCATCTCATCTGTCTCTCCCCTTGTCCGTATGTCTCTCTCCTCGTCTCTCCCTCTCATCTCTCATCTCTGTCTGTCTCTCCTCATGTCTCTCTCCCCCCCTCGGTCTCTCTGTCTCTCCCCATCTCTCCCTCTCGTCTCTCCCTCTCATCTCTGTCTCTCCCATCTGTCTCTCCCCTCCCCTCGTGTCTCCGTCTCTCTCATCTCTGTCTTTCCCCTTGTCTCTCCATCTCCTTGTCTCTCATCTCTCGCTCTGTCCCTCTCTCCTCGTCTCTCCCTCTCGTCTCTCTCTCTCATCTGTCCCCTTGTCTCTCCGTCTCCTGTCTCTTTCTCCCTCTCGTCTCTCTCCTGTCTCCCTCTCTCCCCTCGTCTCTCCATCTCTCATGTCTCTCTCCTTCACCTCTCCCCTTGTCTCTCCCTCATCTGTCTCTCCATCTCTCCTCATGTCGCTCTCCTCGTCCGTCTCTCTCCTCGTGTCTCTCTCCTCATCGGTCTCTCTCCTGTCTGTGTCATCTCATCTCTGTCTCTCCCCTTGTCTCTCCATTTCTCCTCATGTCTCTCTCCTCCCCTCGTCTCTCCATCTCTCTCATCTCTCCCTCTCATTTCTGTCTCTCCCCTCATCTCTCCCTTGTGTCTCTCTACTACCCTCTCCGTCTCCTCGTCGGTCTCCTCGTCTGTCTCTGTCTCTCCCTCTCATCTCAGTCTCTCTCCCCTTGTCTCTCTCCTCGTCTCTCAATCTCTCGTGTCTCTCTCATCTCTGTCTCTCCATCTCTCCCCATCTCTCCCTCTCGTCTCTCCCTCTCTCTCATCATCTCTCCCTCTCTCCTCGTCTGTCTCTCCCTCTCGTCCCTCCATCTCTCATGTCTCTCTCCTTATCTCTCCCCTTGTCTCTCCCTCTTGTCTCTCATCTGTCTCTCCATCTCTCCTCGTGCCTCTCTCCTCCCCTCGTCTCTCTCTCATCTCTGTCTCTCTCCTTGTCTCTCCATCTCTCCTCATGTCGCTCTCCTCGTCGGTCTCTCGTCTCCTCTGTCTCTCTCCTCCCCTCATCTCTCCCTCTCGTCTCTCTCATCTCTGTCCATCTCTCCGTGTCTCCTCGTCGGTCTCTGTCTCTTGTCTCATCTCTGTCTCTCCCCTTGTCTCTCCCTCTCTCTCTCCTCCCCTCGTCTCATGTCTCTCTCCT
>NW_004567128.1:3235216-3236287 GCF_000260355.1 Condylura cristata
CTCTCTCATTTCTGTCTCTCCCCTTGTCTCTCCATCTCCTCGTCTGTCTCTCTCCTCATCTCTCACTCTGTCCCTCTCTCCTCGTCTCTCCCTCTCATCTCTCTCATCTCTGTCTCTCCATCTCTCCTCGTGTCTCTCTCCTCCCCGGTCTCTCTCCTCATCTCTCTCATCTCATCTCTGTCTCTTCCCTTGTCTCTCCCTCTCGTCTCTCCCCCTGTCTCTCCGTCTCTCTCCTCTCTCACTCTGTCCCTCTCTCCTTGTCTCTCCCTCTCATCTCTCCGCGTGTCTCTCTCCTCTCTCTCCCTCTCTCCTCATCTGTCTCTCTCCCCCCTTGTCTCTCTGTCTCTCCTCGTCGGTCTCTCTCCTCATCGGTCTCTGTGTCTCTCTCCTGTCTCTGTCTCTCCCTCTCATCTGTCTCTCAGTCTCTCGCTCTGTCTCTCCCCTCCCCTCATGTCTCCATCTCTCTCATCTTTCCCTCTCTCTCATCTCTGTCTCTCCCTCTCTCCTCGTCTCTCCCTTGTGTCTCTCTACTACCCTCTCCGTCTCCTCGTCGGTCTCCTGTCTCTCCCTCTTGTCTCTCATCTCTGTCTCTCCGTCTCTCCTCATGTCTCTCTCCTCGTCTCTCCCTCTTGTCTCTCCGTCTCGTCTGTCTCTCTCATCTCTCATCTCTGTCTCTCCATCTCTCCTCGTGTCTCTCTCGTCTGTCTCTCCCTCTCATCTCTCATCTCTGTCTCTCCTCATGTCTCTCTCCCCCCCCCTCGTCGGTCTCTCTGTCTCTCTCCTGTCTCTGTCTCTCCCCTCGTCTCTCCTTCTCTCTCCCCATCTCTCCCTCTCGTCTCTCCCTCTCATCTCTGTCTCTCAGTCTCTCGCTCTGTCTCTCCCATCTGTCTCTCCCCTCCCCTCGTGTCTCCGTCTCTCATCTCTCGCTCTGTCCCTCTCTCCTCGTCTCTCCCTCTCGTCTCTCCCTCTCATCTCTGTCTCTCTCTCTCATCTGTCCCCTTGTCTCTCCGTCTCCTGTCTCTTTCTCCCTCTCGTCTCTCTCCTGTCTCCCTCTCTCCCCTCGTCTCTCCA
>NW_004567128.1:3239596-3240127 GCF_000260355.1 Condylura cristata
TGTCTCTCCATCTCTCCTCATGTCGCTCTCCTCGTCGGTCTCTCGTCTCATCTGTCTCTCCTCATGTCTCTCTCCTCCCCTCATCTCTCCCTCTCGTCTCTCTCATCTCTGTCCATCTCTCCTCGTCGGTCTCTGTCTCTTTCCTGTCTCTCGTCTCATCTCTGTCTCTCCCCTTGTCTCTCCATCTCTCCTCATGTCTCTCTCCTCCCCTAGTCTCTCCGTCTCTCTCCCCATCTCTCCCTCTCCCCTCGTCTCTCCATCTCCTCATCTCTCGCTCTGTCCCTCTCTCCTCGTCTCTCCCTCTCGTCTCTCTCATCTCTGTCTCTCCATCTCTCCTCCTGTCTCTCCCTCATCTCTGTCTCTCCCTCTCATCTGTCTCTCCGTCTCTCCTCTCGTCTCTCCTCTCATCTCTCCCCTTGTCTCTCCATCTCCTGTCTCTTTCTCCCTCTCATCTCTCTCCTGTCTCCCCCCTTGTCTCTCCATCTCCTGTCTTTCTCCCTCTCATCTCTCTCCTGTCTCCCCCCTTGTCTC
>NW_004567128.1:3240227-3241884 GCF_000260355.1 Condylura cristata
CCATCTCTCCTCATGTCGCTCTCCTCGTCGGTCTCTCGTCTCATCTGTCTCTCCTCATGTCTCTCTCCTCCCCTCATCTCTCCCTCTCATCTCTCTCATCTCTGTCCATCTCTCCTCGTCGGTCTCTGTCTCTTTCCTGTCTCTCGTCTCATCTGTCTCTCCCCTTGTCTCTCCATCTCTCCTCATGTCTCTCTCCTCCCCTCGTCTCTCCGTCTCTCTCCCCATCTCTCCCTCTCCCCTCGTCTCTCCATCTCCTCATCTCTCGCTCTGTCCCTCTCCCCTCGTCTCTCCCTCTCGTCTCTCTCATCTCTGTCTCTCCATCTCTCCTCCTGTCTCTCCCTCTCATCTGTCTCTCCGTCTCTCATCTTTCCCATCTGTCTCTCATCTGTCTCTCCCCTTGTCTCTCCATCTCCTGTCTCTTTCTCCCTCTCATCTCTCTCCTGTCTCCCCCCTTGTCTCTCCATCTCTCATGTCTCTCTCCTCACCTCTCCCCTTGTCTCTCCCTCTTGTCTCTCATCTCTGTCTCTCCCTCCCGTCTCTCTCCCCATCTCTCCCATCTCTGTCTCCCCCTCTCATCTGTCTCTCCCCTCCCCTCGTGTCTCTGTCTCTATCTCTCTCATTTCTGTCTCTCCCCTTGTCTCTCCATCTCCTCGTCTCGTCTCTCCCTCTTGTCTCTGTCTCTCTCTCATCTGTCTCTCCCCTTGTCTCTCCGTCTCCTGTCTCCCTCTCGTCTCTCCATCTCTCATGTCTCTCTCCTCACCTCTCCCCTTGTCTCTCCCTCTTGTCTCTCTCATCTCTGTCTCTCCATCTCTCCTCGTGTCTCTCTCCTCCCCTCGTCTCTCATTTGTCTCTCTCCTTGTCTCTCCATCTCATGTCTCCTCGTCGGTCTCTCCTCCCCTCGTCTCTCCCTCCCGTCTCTCCCCCCATCTCTCCCATCTCTGTCTCTCCGTGTCTCTCCCCTTGTCTCTCAGTCTCTTGCTCTCTCTCCCATCTCTGTCTCTCCCCTCCCCTCGTGTCTCTGTCTCTCTCATCTCTCCCTCTCTCTCATTTCTGTCTCTCCCCTTGTCTCTCCATCTCCTCGTCTGTCTCTCTCCTCGTCTCTCCCTCTTGTCTCCCTCATCTGTCTCTCCCTCTCTCCTCGTCTCTCCCATCTCTGTCTCTCCCTCTCTCCTCGTCTCTCCCATCTCTGTCTCTCCCTCTCTCCTCGTCTCTCCCTTGTGTCTCTCTACTACCCTCTCCGTCTCCTTGTCGGTCTCCTGTCTCTCCCTCTCGTCTCTCATCTCTGTCTCTCCGTCTCTCCTCATGTCTCTCTCCTCGTCTCTCCGTCTCCTCGTCTGTCTCTCTCCTCATCTCTCTGTCTCTCCATCTCTCCTCGTGTCTCGTCTATCTCCGTCTCTCCCTCTCATCTCATCTGTCTCTCCCCTTGTCCGTATGTCTCTCTCCTCGTCTCTCCCTCTCATCTCATCTGTCTCTGTCTCTCCTCATGTCTCTCTCCCCCCCTCGGTCTCTCTGTCTCTCTCCTGTCTCTGTCTCTCCTCTCTCCCCATCTCTCCCTCTCGTCTCTCCCTCTCATCTCTGTCTCTCCCATCTGTCTCTCCCCTCCCCTCGTGTCTCCGTCTCTCTCATCTCTGTCTTTCCCCTTGTCTCTCCATCTCCT
>NW_004567128.1:3242409-3262692 GCF_000260355.1 Condylura cristata
TCTCTCCATCTCTCCCTCTCTCCTTGTCTCTCTCCCTGTCTCTCTCTCTCCGTCCTCATCTTCTCCCTCATCTGTCTCCTCCCCTCGACTCTCCCCTCATCTGTCCCTCCCGTCATCTCTCTTCATCCCTCTCTCGTCTCTTCATCTCTCATTGTCTCTTTCTGTCCCTCTCTCCCTCCTCGTCTCTCCCCTCGTCTCTCTCTCTCCCCTCGTCTCTCTCTCTCCCCTCGTCTCTGTCCCTCTCTCCTCATCTCTCTCCATCTGTCTCCTCCTCTCTGTCCCTCCTCGTCTCTCTCCCCGTCTCTCTCCCCTATCTGTCTCCCCTTGTCTCTCTCATCATCTCTCTCTATCTCTTTCTCTTCATCTCTCTCCCCTCGTTTCTGTCTCTCTCTCCCTTCAACTGTCTCTTTCCTCCCTCTCTTCAGGAGACAGACAAGAAGAAGCTGGAGAGGCGCAGAGATGAGACTGAGGCACAGAAAGTTGAGACAGAAGAGTGGCGGGAAGGCACAGAGAGACGAGCACCAGAGTGAGGTAGGGAGAGATGGGATGAAGCGAGATGAGAGAGGCACAGAGAACAGCAAGAAGGAACATTGCTGAGGGGTGTGGTGCTCGTGTTGAAGTACTTACTGTATATAGCTGACGTGTAGTGCTGCTTAACTTGAGTAAGCTGTCCCGGGAGAGCTATGACACTTACTGCTTTTACCTCAGGCCAGCAGGCTCCAGCCCACGTCTCGTCGGTGATCTGGCCCCAGCCCTGCAGAAGTCTACTACCGTGGGGACCCCGGGTCCAGCGCTTCCCCGGCAGGAGGCCCACTGCGGGCTCCCGGGGCACCTCAGCCCGATTACAGGCTGCAGCTCCAAGTCACGAGTCATTTCAGTGGTCAAGAATAAGCCTCGAAGAACACAAGGAACTAGGATGATGGCGGACTGGTGGTGGGAACTCCTGGGGCCCACACATGAGATGATAACGTGTACATTGTATGCAAACGAAGAATGATGTAAAAAAAATTTAATAAAGTTAAAAGTATCAAACAGAAGGGTATCCTTCCAGGAACAACAACATTGCCCCTGCCCCCGCCCTCAGAATTTAGACGGCCACCAGGGGATTTAGACTACTAACTTCAGGTAGTAGATACATTAAACTCAGCATAATTAATTTTCTAAGAAATGCCAACAGAATCGACAGTAACATTGTTCACACGCGTACAATTCATGAAAATTCAGACAACCCATGGTGGAGTTGACCTGGGGAGAGGGAACTTGCCTCCCGGGCTCCTGGGCATGAATGGAGTCCACCATCTTGGAGGGCAGGCAACATGATTACGAAAGTGATATGGCAGAAATGTCCTGCTGCATGTTCCAGTCGTACAAACCAGGGACGGGCCCACGCACAGCAGCGCCACAGTGAGAGGGGACTGCTCAGCCGTGCGTACAGAGACGGGTGCAGCCCCTGACCCGCGTGTGCACGGTGATTCTTCAGAAACCTACTGAGTAAAAACAGTGGCAACGGAAACATGGCGGACTGACGTGGCTAGTAACGGCTTGGGGGAGCGCAAGGTGGTGTTGAATGGTTTAGGGTGCCCTCTCTGCCCAACGAGGAGTAATAGGTACAGGAGGGACTACTGACTCCGGGTCTCTAGGTTGGCTGGGTTTTGCTGACGAAGGCCTCAAGGAGACTGACGGGGAGGGGACGCACAGACATGAAGCATTCCCCCACCGGCCCCTGAAACCTAGAATCTAAGGAAGCAACAGAAGGAAGAAAATGCCTCCTGAAGAACTGCAGCCACATCCACACACACCCCAGGGCGCATCAGAGGTCTCATTCCCCTCATGGTGAAAGGCAGTAGAAAGGCGCTCGCTTTTCAATGTGATGGGTGGAGAAAGGACTACAGTTGCATTCATTTTTTTTTTTTTCTTGCCGTGTTTCAAGTGTTTTTACTTGGTTACTTCTATCTTCTTTTGACTTATTTTATGGAACATATACCAGTCTTGGCTCCACCAAACTCTCAGAGGACCCCCAAATGCATTTTAGATGTGCAGTCTCTCCCACAACATCCTTCCAACCCATCTCCTGTCCACAGTCAATCAAAGTCTGTCAAGGCCCTTGTTTTCACAGGTCACCACTCACCGCCCCTCACAATGCTCATATAACGACCCTGAGAGGCTCCTGTTGCCTCCCATCAACACAGTCTGCTGCCAAGACCCCTGGTCTGGCCCACGTCCCCAACCACAAGGCCCAAGCCCAGTATCTGGATGTGGACTTGATGTGTCCAGCCTGGAGGCTCCCAATTCAGCAGGCAGAGCACTGCCCAGATCTCCGCCTGGACTTGCTACATCTCCTCTGCCACAGGGGTCAAGCCCTTTTGACCCCTGAGAATAGCGCCCAGAGCCCTGACCCTGGGAGGCGGTCACACTCCCCATCTTCTTCCTAGGACAAGTGGCCTTGGGTCAGAAACTCTAATGGCCTGTGAAATCTGCCTCAAGGCCAAACACTGACCCCAGCTTCCTTCCCAACTCACCTCAGCAGAGCACCGCCATCAGGACCTGCCCTGAGTCCCAACCCCCCAACATGTAGGCATGCTCTAGCACAGCCCCTCAGAAGTATCTTCAAGAGATGAGACCAAGGATAGGGGAGCTCTAAGCTTGGAACTGCCCCCTCATCCAACCCACCAGAGAAGCTTGACCCACCTAGTCAGAGGCCTCACATCTAAGAGCAATCTGAGTGAGACTGTCCCATGTTCTAGTCCATGAGGACCTTGTCTCTTCCTTTGAGGACAGTGCCCACCCCCACCAACTAGTCTGAGAGATGACTGTTGGATGGAGAAGAAAGATGAAGAGAGCAGCTGTATTATAACTCAGTACCTCCTCAGCTGTGATGTGTATGGAAATTCCAGAACAGCCAATAATACTGGCATTTCAGGGACCTCTCTGGTGGTACAAGAGGTTAAGTCTCAGCACCATGAAGCTATTGGCAGCCACTGCAACATGAGTTAATATCCCCAGGCAGGGAGGTGACCCACAAGATGCTGATCTGTCTCCCTGCTGCGCCCCTCAGCAGTGGACTTCAGTAGACCTGCCTGTTCTGCTCCCTGCTCTGTTTCTGGTGAAGCCTCTCAATACCCCTGCATCTATGGCCTATACCCCAGTTCTTATATATGCATAAATAAATATTTGAAAAGAATACTAGGCAGTTTACAACCTATTTCACTTAACATAAATAAGGACTTACCAAATTTATAGAAAGTTTTTAGCAAATAGTCATTTGCTAACATTTAAATTTACTCAATTTCACTAATCATCTCACAACATTCATTGTACAATTTCAACTTGTACGGTGCTGTATGTAAATTATAACTCAATGACATTCAAAAGGAAATTAGTGAGTCCTATAAAAACAGTCAACACATTGGAAAACATCAAGCTGGAATGTCAGCAGAGAGCGATAACATCAATCTGCAGTTAGTGTGCAAATAAGAGGGATTTTAGAAACTACATAAAGGCTTCATCTATGGGTGTGCCAAGGGTCTGATTTTTAAACTTACCTCTGTCCCTCTGAGGTAAAGTTCCACCAAAAACCATCATGAACACTACTGTCTACAAGACTGTGGTGGCTGCCAATAGCTTCATGGCCTTGTATATTATTTTGTTTATTTAAAAGCAGCATAAAATATTTGGTTTGTATCATTCAAAACATGGGATTCTACCGATGTGATCTTTTTTGACAACTGTCACTCTAACTACTTCAGTTACATGTAAAGAAAAATTAACCATCAATTTTCTTTACTTGTATGACGGAGGGCCTCAGTCACAGCGTGGACCAGGGACCTGCATTTCATTCAAAACGCAAACTCAGGCCTTCTGAGTCAGTGCCTGTATTGACAAGATTTCAGGTGCTGTATAGGTGATTTTTTTCCCCCACCAATAAGCGTCATTCTCAACTTGACAGCACATTTGAATAAGTGGTACAAGAATTGAATAGGTGGCAATCTTTAACAAATACCAACATCCACAGATACCAATTTACTGATCTAAGGTGGGAGCCTGGGGGTTGTTAAATGTTTCCTAATAATTCCATGCAGGCAGGTATAAGCACCCCTGGAGGGGAAAGAAGGGAGCAGTCCACTCTCTCGTTTTCCCCCTTTCCAACATGGTGGGGCGGGGGCTGACCTGGATCAAGAATGTCTACAGGTAGTGGGATCCCACGAGGAGGGGCTGAGAGTCTATTTTCCCCCCAAGTGAGAGTCTGTCTCCGTGCGCCTTCTCCTCTCCCTGTACCCCCAAAAAGGACACCACACCTGCAACCCGCCCTGCCGTCCTATCCACCGTGGCTACAACAGAGCAGTGAGAGTGAGTGTCAGCAGCTTGCAAGGTGACAAAGCACCCACACTTAGGGCCTGAGTCAAGCCCTAATGGCAGCTTCAGGACCACCTTTGGGAAACAAAGCGGAGCTCGCAGCATCCGGTCCGCTGTGCTCCAAGATCACCGAAAGCTGAGCTCGAGAACTGTGACAGCAGAGGGACCCAGAAGCAGAAAGTAGTCTGCACTCACTCAGAGTCTGAGAAAGGCGCAAATCCCGAGTCCTAGAAGAGCTGTCTGGAGGCATTTCCTTCCCGGTGACAGCAGGTGACTGCCCCCTCAAAAGTAGACAGCACTAAACATCCTAGAGCATGGAAAAAGTTCTCCACAGCAGATCACGCCCAATGATCTCTAAAGACTTCAGGAGCTAGCCTCAAAGAGGAAACCTACAGTTTACTCAATCAAGGATCGTAAACAGCTGTTTTAAGTCAGGGAGCTGCAAGAAAACGGAGGGACTTCAGCAGGGTCAGGGAAACGGCGCGTGAGCAAAGGGCGGACACTGCGCCCGACTCAGTACCGCTCTGCGACACCCTGGAATCAGACGAGGCACGTAAATACAAGCGTCCAGATCAGAAAGGAAACTTCGCATTATGTGGACATGATAGAGTTTTGTATGCTGAACATCCCAAGGGCTCAACTCAAAAACTTGGAACTAGCAAGTTACTAACGACCAGACTTAATGCACCTGCAGGATGGAGAATTAACATGTACAAGTCGGCGGCATTTTTGTACATGAACAATGAAAGGCCTGAAAAAGAGTCAAATGTCCTACCCCGTTCAGAGTGGCATCAGAGCAGGCACGGGCTTCAGGAGTAATTTACCGAGGGGGGCAAAAGGTCGCTACAGGCAACACTACAAAACAGTGAGGACGCGTCAAGACGGCGCAAGTAAATGGACCGTCCACGTTCCCAGAGACGTAGCGAACGAACTACCCGAAGCCATCTGTGGGTTCCATACAACCCTCCTCAAATCCACAGAAAAGAAGCCCCTGAAAGTTGTATGGAACCACTAAAGCCCCCAAGAGCCAGAGCAATTTTGAGAAAAAGCAAAGCACCTCAGTCAAAGGACTTACACGAGCATGGTACTGACCGTGACACACGCGGACTGCTGGATGGACACAGGGCCCAGGGTTGGCTTTTTGTTAAAAGTTACCTTTTTTATGTATACATATTTTACATCAATTAAATTTACCCTTTTAAGAAAATATATTTATTTATTTCTGCACACAGAACTGGGGTACAGGCCAGAGGTGCAGGGGCCATGAGAGGCTTCACCAGAGACAGAGTGGGGAGCAGAACAGGCAGACTGACGAAGGCTACTGCTGAGGGGAGCAGTAGGGAGACAGGAGGGGTCTTCTGCACCCTGGGGGTCACTCCCTGGCCGGGGACTGAACTCGTGCTGAAGCAGTGCTGTGTTTCAGCCCATTGCACCGCCAGGGAAGGCGCAAAGGCCCAGAGTTAAATCCTCACATAGGTCGACGCAAGTCCAGCAGAGGTGCCAAGGGCCAGCCGGGGCACAGCTAGTCTCTTCGGAAACCTGAGGAGCATGTGCAGAAAGGCGCAACAGCCCAGCTTACACCCCTCAGAACCGCGAAGTGGACGGAGGTTTACACGGAGGTCTGACCTAACACTCAAAACAAAGTGAGGAGGTTGCGCCGCTGGTCTCGGCAGTTACTCTGGGAATATGACCAACAAAAGCACTCATGGAAAGCCAGAATCAACTACATCAGTCTTTAAAGCTTTTGTACAATAAAATAATCGAGAAAACGAAAGGGCAACCTAAAAAGTGAGAAAAGTTTCAGCAAAATACTAAGGGGTTGATATTTTTTTTTAAAGATTTATTTATTCGTACAAAGCTGGGGTACAGGCCAGAGATGCGGAGGGTGAGAGGATTCACCAGAGACAGAGTGGGGGGCAGAACAGGTAGATCGATGAAGTACACTGCTGACGGGAGCAGCGGGCGGGTCAGGAGAGGTCTGCCGCGCCATGGGGTCACCTCCGGGGCAGGCGGGGATCGAACTCATGCGGAAGTGGCTTAAGCTTCTTTGTGCTGTGCGTTAACCCACTGCGCCACCAGGGAGGGCCCCGGGGTTGATATTTGATGTAACAAACTCAACACAACAAAAAGCCACACAACCCAGGGCCTCCCTGGTGGCACAGGTGTTAAGTCAAACACGATGAAGCTTTCCACATCACCATGGCCTGAGTTCGATCCCCAGCCAGGGAGTGACCCACAGGGCACAGCAGCCCTCTCCTGTCTCCCCACTGCTCCCCTCAGCAGTGGGTTTCAGTGGATCTGCCTGTTCTGCTCCCCAATCTGTCTCTGGGGAAGCCTCTCACCACCTGCCCCCCAACCTCTGCCCTGTACCTCAGCCCTTATGTGTATAAATAAATCCTAAAAAGTAAAAATAAATAAAACCAGACAATCCAAATAAAAAAATGTGTAAAGGAAATCCAGATTTTTTTTCCCAAAAGAAGACATCCAAGGAGCCAGAGGTTACTTGGAAAGATGTTCATCAGCAAGCATCAGGAAAATGGAAATCAAAACCAGAGCAAAGAACCATCTCGTGCCTGTTAGCGTGGTCATCATCAGGAAGACAAGAAATTGTTGGGGGGCTGTGAGAAAAGGGGAGCCCTGTGCACAACAGGGGTGTGGTATTGTAGCCACTGTACAAAATGAGGTTCCTCAAAAAATTAGATTTACATCAAATGAAGCATCAATTTCACACCCTGTGTTTATCACAATACTCAAAAAGATACATGCACCCTCATGTCCACAGCAGCGTCATTCACTGTAACGAAGACATGAACTCAGCCCACGTGTCCACCCGCGCCTGCGCTGAACACATAGAAATGTGAGCTATGGAGACGTGCTAGTGATACATGGGAGTAGAGAAAATGTTGTACATCGATAGCTATGGACACGCACACCAGAATATGAGTAAGCCGCGAGAAAGGAAATCCCGCTGCTTACGACATGGATGAACTGGGATGGCGCTGAGCTAGGGGAGCTAGGTCACTGGGAAGCTGTGTATGGATCCCGGCCATCACAGACTTTACAAGAAAAGCGTGTGGGAGCACTGTCCCTTTCTCAGGGCTGGGTGGGGCATGGGAGAAATTCTGCTTGCGAGTACAAGCACACAGCCAGAAGTAAGTGAGCCCTAGAGACCTGACAAAGCCCAATGGATGGAGGCAACCGTATTGTATATAATCCAACTTGCCAAGATACCACAGGGCAATTTTTTCAACTGCGTGACGTGATACACTTGTGAGCTATTGCTACAAAAGCAATTATATGACAATACATACGGGGATCAAAATAACATGCTATGCACATTAAATTTGGGCCAATGGTGTATTCCAAATACATAATCAAGAAAATACGTCCAACAGAGAGCATCTAGATCAGGATGAATCCAGTGGCAGAAACGCTAAGTCGGGAGACAGGGAATTGGAAATAACCAGAGGAACAATGAAAGGGAGAAAATAAACTGATATTTTTCTTTTTTAAAAATTTGTTTGTTTAGGCATGCAAGAACTGGGGTGTAGGCCAGAGGTGGGGGAGGTGAGAGGACTCACCAGAGGCGCGAGGGGAGCAGACAGGTGCTGGGGGGGCAGCGGGCGGGTCAGGAGAGGTCTGCTGCGCGCTAGGGGTCCCTCCCTGGCCGGGGATGGAACTGGCGCTGCAGGGGCTGGCGAGAACTTCATGGTGCCGACTGCCAGGCAGGCCCGCAAACATTTTGTCTTTGATAAATCACTGGAACTTCAGGAGCAGGTGAGAGAAAGCGGGTGGGAAGCTTACTTTAAGCAATAATGGAATGGGGAGAGTTGATGAAGGTGGACGTGAGCAACTCAGTCAGCAAGAGCTGCTTCCTGTGTGTCCCTGAAATGCAAGCTCATTAATCAATGACGGATCGAGGTGGGGTCCTTCTGGGCACGGCCCTAAGGCTCGGGAGTGACCAGGCATCAGGCGGGTGAAGTGGGGCTCCCGGGGTGCCGGGCCACGGGCAACAGACCCTGCTGGCGGTCAGCCCAACTTTGGCCTCTGGGAGAGGAGGGCAGAGCCAGCAGAGACCTCAACCCAAGGGAGCCCCAGAGCGGACAGGAGGCTGCGGAAGGCGAGGGCTTTCAGCGACCTCTCCCGCCTCCGGTCCTGCAGCACCTGGAAGCGCAGGAGGGTTCCCCAAGGACAGGAGGGGGGTCGGGCAGGTGTTACACCTCTCTCACGCCAACAGCAGCAAGACCCCCACGCCCCTGGCCTTGCCAGCACAGTAGTGGAGCCCTCAGGGTGGCTCAGCCATCACCCCTTCGCAAGGGGTGAAGGGCTGCAAATCAAGGCAGTTGGCAGGAGGAGACCCAGGCTCCGCCTCCGGGAAGCACGGGCTGGCACGGGCTGGCAGCGCCAAGGGGCAGCTCGGGCGCCCACGGGGAGACCGCACAGAGCAGCAGCCTCCGCAGCAGGGCAGGTTTAGGGGAGTAGGGCGCCCTGCACTGCTCTAGAGGGGAGCACGGAGCCCAGGAGGGACTGAGCTCCCACCACAAGGATATGGGCGCTGGCCTGCCTGGGCCCTGGGGGCAGGAGGTGCGGCCGCTCTGGGTCCAGTCAAAGTGGGGTCCAAACCCCGAACTCTGCCCTCCACGGCTCCTGGCTGAAAGGGCTGAACAACTGAAAGGAAAAAAAGGAAGACAGAACTGGGTCCAGTGGAAGGTGGTGGCAGGAGAGCCAGAGCCACATGGGAGTAACCTGCACCACAGGAGAATGCAGAAAGGTGGGCCGGCCGCGCAGGGGTTAAAGTCTACCCACCATCAAGAGGGTAGAGAGGGGCCCCCAGCAGCAGCCCTCACCAGGCTCCCCGCTGCTCCCCGCAGCGGTGGATTTCAGTGGACCTGCCTGTGCTGCTCCCCACTCTGTCTCTGGGGGTCCTCTCACCCCACACCTCTAGCCTACACCCCAGTTCTTGCGCGTATAAATCAATAAATCTTTAAAGAAAAAGACAATGAGGACAAGCAGGACGGTGACAGGGCCCTGAGAGCGCGGCCCGCGCTAAGTGCTGTCTTACCAGTGCCTTTCTCTGGCGAAAGGAAACCAGGGTGCCCTAACAGGCTGCACGGGGCCCTGGAGCCCAGACAAGGGTGCACACGGCTCCCGGCTCCTCAGTCACAAGGGAGGCAAAGACCTGGAGGCCCAAGCCGCCCAGCTGTCTGCTGCCGCCAGAAGCTCAGCAGAACACAGCCGCTTCGCGCAAGCTGGGGGGCACCATGCCAGCAACATGGGACAAGAGCCCACACCCAGCGCTCTGCTGCAGGCTCTCAGCAGGAGAGCCCCGTGAACTGGGCCCGTGGGAAGGGCCGGGGCGCGCGCGGCGCCCACAGAGGCAGCCAGAGTGCTGCTGAGTGAGCTGGGGCGGGGAGCAGGCCCCAAACATGCCCGCCGCACCTCAGGAGTCGGGCAGCCAGGCTCTCATGGGGAGGGCACACCTCCATGTGTGGGCGCCTCAGTGCCAACAGCACCGCCGCGCTCCTGGCATTGGTGGGCGCAGGAAAGGAAACACATGGGTGGCAGGAGACACCCGCCTGTGGCCAGGGGTCATGTGGCAGGGCCGCAGAACACAGACAGGTGCAGATGTCTGTCAGGAAGCAGGGGTGGCTCCCCCACATCCTCAGAGGTGAGCCAGGGGGTCCAGAGGGGACGGAGAGCCCAGAGCACCCCGAGCCGCCAGCGACCCGCAGCAGCAGTGGGGGCTGCTAAGACGTGGGCCGTGACCTGCGCTGCGGCCCCGACGGCCCCGACGGCCTCTCCTTCGTCCCATGTCTCACAGACAGCAGGAACGAGGCGGCATTACCTCAGCAGAAGCCACTAGAAACCTCAGCGCACTTTCATTCACTTCAAGAAGCCCGCTGGTGCAGCCACCAAGGGCCCAGCCGCTGGGTTCCCACTGGGTGAGGGGTGCAGGCCAGTCGGGAGGCAGCGTGGAGGCTGGCGTCAGGCAGGGCACTGCCTGCCCATCCCCTGCCCACCCCCACGGCCTCAGACAGCCCACGCCACTCACGCCGGGAAGCAGCACTTGGAACACCCAAGCGGCCTACTACCCAGGAGCTTTACCAGACTAACTCTAAAATAAATACAAGTCTCCTTTGCCTGCTGTTCATTATTTTTGACCTAATTACTCACCCAGTATAAAAGCATCACAGAGAGCTCGAGACTGACTGCTCTTAGAAGCTCGCATTTTATCCCTAGCCCGGACTGTACTAAAAGTGTGTCTTTCTGTTCCAGGGTGGCCGAACAAGTCTGGTATATTATTTGTGGTCCTCATTTTTTCCTCCTGAAACACAGACTGTAAAGAGGGATTAGCCTCACCTCCCCTACTCCTAGCAGGGATAAAGATCTGAGCTGTGCCTTTGTCTCCTAGAAGGCACCAACACCTCAGAGCTGGAAAATTCTACATCAAAGATTTATCTTTAAAAACAAAAGGATTTGTGCATACAGGACTGGGGTGCAGGCCAGAGACACAGGGGTGGTGAGGGGATTCACCAGAGACAGAGCGGGAAGCAGAACAGGCAGATGGACAAAGTCCACTGCTGAGGGGAGCAGCAGGGAGACAGGAGAGGGCTGCAGAGACATGTGGGTCAGCTCCGTGGCCAGGGATCGAACTCGCACTGAGGTGGCCGTGGCCAGCTTCACAGTGCTGCACTCCAATCCCCTGCGCCACCAGGGAGGGCCCAGGACAAGTAATTCTAATGAAAAAATCCACCCCCAAACTAAACACATACTTCAGACTCATGCTGAGAGATCAACTGATTCTTCTTCCGTGTTCCTTTATTATGCCCAGTTCCTCCCAGTTCATGTGAACAAACCACTGTCCCTAGGAGAAGCTTGCCTCACAATGCTCGTCCTGAGTGGCTTGCAGGCGAATGTTAAGTTACAAGCTAACCTCAGAGAGGTTTCAATAACCAGTTTTTCTGATTCTTTTGAAAAGTAAACTACATAAGTGCTTCCTTATGACTGGGTGAGAAATACTACTTTATATACAACTTGGTTTGCTATTTACAAACATGATCAATAGAGTACACTAAAAAATATGTTTATAAAGTAGAATTTTAAAACAAATTATTTTTTATTCGTATACACAAGAACTGGGGTGTAGGCAAGAGGTGCCAGGGTGTGGTGAGAGGATTCACCAGAGTGGGGAGCAGAGGGCAAGACAGGAGAGGTCACTGTGCCAAGTGGGCCAACTCCTGACTGGGGACCAGGCCTCAGTGGCTGGCAAGAGCTTGGAAGTGCTGAGACTTTAACCCTGGCCACCAGGGAGGCCCTATATAGTGTAAATTTTAGTTTCACTTAGAGATATTTTATTTAGTAAGTTAAAATTCTTTTAACACACTACTATATACTGAAACGCCTTTAAAAAAAAAAAAAAAAGGCCCTCCCTTGTGGTGAAACAGGTTAAAGCACAGCACTACAAAGCTAGCCTCAGCTACCTCACGAGTTCGATCCCCAGCCCTGGAGGTGACCACATGGCGCAGCAGACTTCTCCTGACCCGCCCGCTGCTCCCCTCAGCAGTGTACTTCATGGATCTGCCTGTTCTGCTCCCCACTCTGTCTCTGGTGAATCCTCTCACCACTCCTGAACCTCTGGCCTGAACCCCAGTTCTGTGTGCATGAATAAGTAAATCTTTAAAAAAAAAAAAAAATGAACCTTCTATCTGACTGTCCATGACCTTGGTCTCAGCTTTCATGTCTACAAGTTCGGTGTGCTGTACAGGAGGCCCCGGGCACAGAGACTTCATGCTCCTTTCAGGAGAGGGGCCTGGTTCCTGGTTACAGGTGCCTGTTATTAGTCAGGCTTCTGGGCTTGAGAGCACACTGAATAATGAAGAATGAAATCAAATCAAAACTTATTTTTGCCTGCTAGCCACATGGAGAGCTATGAATCTTCCTTTGCTATGGACAGGTTGGTACACTGATTTTGCCCCTGTGGGACCTACTTTTTCAAGCAGTAGTTTGAACTATATATAAATTGTAGTCTATAAAGTTTTTGTAGAATATTCAGCTGTGAAAATTGGTTAAATGAAATATTTCTTCACACATAAAACAATCTAACTTTACACCTAAAGGAGGCAAAAGAGAAACAAATGCAAAGCCAAAAAGCAGCAGAAGGAAGGAAATGTTAAAAACTAGAAACTAGAGTGGAAATAAAACGTAAATCAAAAACATAATAACTAAGAGCTGGTTGTTTGAACAAGTAAGCACAATTCACAAATTGTAAGATTCTCCAAGAAAATATGTAGAAAAAAAGTGACTGAAGTAAAAAATGAAAGAGGAGAAATTACAACAAATCTAGAAATACCAAGGCTCACAGGAGATTAAAGACATCCAAAAAAGCAATTTCCCTGGGGAGGTACAGTTACTGATAGAGGTATGAGGGGCCACCCAGGGTAAGAGAAGTCTACTGTGATCTGGTTGCCCGCTAGATAGATGTAGCCAAAGCATCTGCATACATGTGAAAATTCACTGAGCTGTACACTTAGGATTACAGCACTTTGCTCGCTGTCTATATTACCACCATAAAAAGGTGTTTTGTTTTTAAAGAGACAATTGTTTTTAAAGAGAAGATGTACACACCAACAAAGTGGACAACCTAGAAGTAAATTCTTAGAATCCTACAACCTCCCAAGAATGAAGCATGAGGAACCACAAAATCTGATTGGGTTGATCATCAAGAAGGATATTGAAGCAGTAAACAAAAGTCCCTAAAAAATAAAAGTGCAGGAACCTCCCTGGTGGCGCAGCAGGTTAAAGCACAGCACTAAAAAGCTAAAGCCACTTCAGTAAGCGTTCGATCCCTGCCCCAGAGGTGACCCACAGGGCACGGCAGACCTCTCCTGTCTCCCTGCTGCTCCCCACAGCAGTGGGCTTCATTATCTACCTGTCCTGCTCCCCACTCTGTCTCTGGTGAACCCTCTCACCACCCCTGCACCTCTGGCTTGTACTCCACTTCTGTACACACAAATAAATAAAATCTTTTAAAAAATAAAAATAAAAGTGCATCAGTGAATGGCTTCACTGGTGAACCCTGCAAAACTTTCAAAGAAGATGTAGTACCCACTCTTTACAAACACTTCCAAAATAGTTGAAGAAGCAGGAAAGATCCTTAATTCATTCTTCTATGAAGACAACCAAATCCTGATTCCAAAACCAGGTAAGGGCATTACAAAAAAGGGACAACATAGACCATTGTCTCTGATGAACACAGACGCAGCCACAAAATGGTAGCCAAGTGAGCACAACAATAAATTCAAAGGATCATTTACCATGATTAAGTGGGATTTAGTCCAGGGATGTAAAGATTGCTCAAAATATGTAAACGGATCGATGTGAAACACCATGTCAACAAAATGAAACATAAGCGAACAGGTTCAATTCTCTAGTCAAAGGTCAGAGATTGGCTGGGTGGAGAAAAATACCAGCCCTAATTATATGCTGTCTCCAAATACAAGACCCAGTTACAGGTGTCTTCAGTGATAAAGACACACATAAGTTCAAAATGAAGCTCTGAAAGGAGATACCTCATTCCAGTGGAAACCAGAAGGAGTTTAAGCCACAAACTGCAACAGGTTATGTCATTACATAGTGTTGGGTGTGATGAAATTGTCAATCAATAAGATGCAACGAATAACTACACACGCAACATCGGCACACCTATCGATATTGAGCAGATGTCAACATAGCCGAAGGGAGATGGCGCCGTGCAAAAAGACCTGGGGACTCCCAAGCCCAAACTGCAGCAACAGGTTATCCACACAGGAAATCACCAAGGAAAGGCTGTGCGTGAACTATGCCAAAGAGCAGGGAGACACACAGCGAACATTAGGATGACATGAGAATGCATATTCTTCTCAGAGGCACACTGCAAATTCTCCAGGCAAGATCATACGATGTGTCACAGTGTTAGAAAATTCGCAAAGACTGACATCATGCTAAGTATTTTTTCAACTACAGTGGTATGAGCTAAAAACCAAACAGAGGGGAAATCTGAAGATTTTACAAAAATGTGGAAATTAAATAACTCTCCTGAATAACTAGTTAGCCATGAAGAAATTAAAAATAAAATAAATAGATACAAATGGAAATGGAAACAAAAACCTTCATGGTTCGGTAAAAGCAAAGGTAAGAGGGTAAAGTTAATAAACGGGGCTATCTGAATTAGAAACCTGCACAGCGAAAGAAATAATCAACACTTGTTAAATGTAATATTGGCAAAATGTATCAGAAAATGTGGTAATGTTCAAAATATAGAAGGAATTTACACACCTCAAATAGCATAAAACCAGTTTGGTAAAAGGGAAAAAAGCGCAAAGCACCTTTTCTGAAAGGCCTTTTGTTGCAGACCACGCATCACAAGAAAAGATGCCACCACTAATTACCAGCGAATCAAATCAAAAGCTACACTGAGCTCTCACTTCCCACACACTAGAATGGCCATCTTCAAAAGGCAAGGCATGACAAATGTGGGGGGGGGGCTGGGGACACAGGGACCCAGGTGCAGTGGGGGAGAGGAATGGGCACGCTTCATGGAGAACAAGTTGAAGGCCCTTTCAAGCTAAACGCCAGCACTTCCGTGTGACAAGTGGGGTGAGAGTAGGATGGGGGCCCCGAGTCAGAATAGGTGTGTATGCGTGAACAACTGTGTATTCGTGCGTGTGAGGGAGATGTCAGTAAGGCTTGTCCTGAATGAGGGCTTGAATCCAAGGATTAGAAATCCAAGATAATTAAGTAGTGAGCCAAATGTATCTAAAGGGACTCTGGAACTGTTAACTGGAAATAAGGATTGTTTGACACTCCCGTTTCTTCCCTTATTACAAAACTAATGAGTGTCTGTTACACAGACTTGCATAAAACCACCAAGAACAGTGGTTCTTTTAAGCTCTTCCACTGAGTAAAGAGAACTGAATTGACTTTGTTGTTGTTTAAAAGGGCAGGGGGCTCCTGGTGGTGCAGGGGTTAAAGTCCCAGCACTATCTGTCTCTGGTGTCCTCTCACTTCTCCCCCCTCCACCTCCGGTCTATACCCCAATGCTTGCATACATAACAAAAACAAACCTTTACAAAATAAATTAAAAAGACGGCAGCAAACCATGGGAGGACGTGTGTTCATGTATAAATGTGTCTTCTGTGGGTACGGTCCATCATTACCAGGCAATACTGCTCAGTTCCATATTTCCGTTCACTAAGGCAAATTAAAAATTTCCATGTTATCTTGGCACAGGGATTTACAACAAACCCTATCAAGGGGGGTGGGGCACATTAGTGAAATAAGCCAGAAAGAAAAATAAAAATACCAGATGGTTTCACTCATAGCAGGAGCATAAAGGACCGGGGGGAAAAATAATAATGAACAACTACTTACCAGAGACATGTTACTGGGGTGGAGTGGGGACTGGGATAAAAAAAATGGGGGGGGGGGAAGAGTGCAGGGACTGTGGTGATGGCACAAGGGTGATTTGGCGATGGGAAGCAGATGGGGATTGCAGCTGAGACGGGAAAAGGCAGAATGATGTAAAAATAAGTTATTATAAAGGAACTTACAATAAAAGCAATATAAGGGGCAAGTTCCTGTCACCTAGCTGAGATCCTGTGGGGGCAAAGAGGCATTTTCCATGTGACACCTCAGGGACAGAGCAGCCACTTGAATAGGAAGGGATGGGGGGACTTAGCATATTTACATTAGATCCCTGAAAAAGACATACATGAACTTGATTGTTTACTGGTTTCTTAGAGGTATCAAGTGATCATCGAGATTTAAAAATAGTGTCTTGATCGAAACATCCACGGCTTGGTTACTGGGAGAGAACCGGCCCCGCCGGGCACTGGACAGCTGAGCATCGGAGGTTGGGGAGGCTGACAGTCACTTACCACCTTTGCAAAGTAAAACCTACCCCCTCCCGCCCCTCTCCAGAATGAAAGCGATGAAAGGGGAAGCCCTGAGAGGGCGCTAATCCTCAGCAGCCAAGGTCACCAAGCAGGAAGGCAGGAGGCAAGCACCAGAAACCTCAACAGCCTTCAGAAAACAGCCAGCAAAGCTTTCCAAAACTTAACACTGCTTGTGCTCCAGCCATTCAGCTTCCCCTTCCGGGTAAGCCCAGCCCACCTCAGCCTCCAGGGCGCCCGCTCCCCGACAGCCCCTCCCCCCACAGGTGGCTCCAGTTTCAACAGGCAGCGGTTGGAAGACAGGAACCTGCCTCCCCTTGTGCTTTCACATCATGCGGCTGGCGCCACTTTCACCCCAAGAATTTTCCTATCAGGGGCCCAACAGCCCCCCAAGTGCAGCAGCAGCCTCCTCCAGAGCCAGCCCCCTGCCCTGGCGTCCCCGCCCTCCCTCCTCAGCGCCAGCACAGCTGTGCTCATTGGACCAGACCCTCCCTGGCTGGCGCTCACTGCGCCTGCGCCACCTATGCTGCCATGCGCAGTCCCTGGTGCCTGCCAGATCCTGCACATGCGCACACAGGACCGCTCCTGCCCACGGCCCCGCCCAGGCCCCAAAGCCGCAGGTGCGGGCTCCTGGGCGCCCCAGCCCAGACCTGAACCACCGGCCTGGTTGGCGCCTCACCCAACCCACAGGCCTGCGTTGAGGGCCCAGGCGAGTCAGAACCAGAAGCGGAGGCACAGACCTGTCCTGCCGGCGCCCCGAAGTGAAGTGTCGGCCGAGGCTTGTCTGGGGCGCTCGCGTGTCAGCCCCTTCCTCGCGCCCAAACGTGCACACGCGTGCGCACAGGGAGGACCCGAGCCCGGCCCTGGCGACAGTGCGGGCGACCAGCACTCTGGGCACTGCGCAGTGACCCTGCCACCACCTGTGCGTGCACACGCCCCACAGGGCAGCGGTCCCGCCTCCAGGAGGGCGCTGGCCAGGCCGTGTCGCGCTCAGTGTAACCCCAGGGCGCCGAGCTCCCGCTGCCAGACAGGCATCAGGACAGGGCCGCTGCCCAGGGCTTGCAGAGCCCACAACCTCCAGCCACCTACTGGCTGCAGGACCCTTCCACCAAGACCTGTGCTGCTCCCGCCCGCCCCGCCCCTCCTCCCAGGCCCTGCAGCCGCCCCGATGCCCAGAGCTGGCCCTCGCGGTTCCCGATGGTCACACGCACATAAAGGGGGCCGAGACTTCAAGTCTGGGGAGAGTTTCTGTCTCCCAGACAGGGGAGAAGTGTTGCCGCGTAGGCCTGGACCAGCAGCTCCCCCGGCCAGGGCCCACGGAGCCCGAAGGGTGGACGCGAACAGACTGCGAGATTCCAGGCACCGACCACCAGACGCCCTCAGAACCACTCGCGCACCCCCTTTCTGTCTCGCCCGCGACCAGCTTCATTTTCTTTTCTTTGTGCCATCGCCTCCACGGCAGTCAGGATCTCTGCCGCCACGAAGGCAAGGGCAGCGTTTAAATCGCAGCACAAAGCTGACCCTACAGATGCCCGGTCTGGGGACCACACGGGCGACACAGAATGCGAGACTGGGGGCCCAGTCGGGACACGGCGGCGTCGCCACATGCGGGCGCAGCACATGCCCAGGAAACAGCGCCCGGGACGAGGACACTGGCTCCCCACGGCAGCCAGGCTCGCACACCACCCTCCTCTAGCCGGCTGGCCGGGCCAGCCCGAGCAGAGTGCCCTGGCTGGAGAAAAGGGGCTGCTGCCTCGGGGCAGGGTGATGGGCCGGGAGGCCCAGTGAGCGGTTCCGAGTCCCGAGCTCAGGGCCTTGCAAGGCGGTCTGGGGAGCAACCTCAGCGGACCTCTCCCTGTCATCATGCACCCTACCTGGGTCGGGGACTGGTCTCCTTCTCTGCACATCCAGGGCTCGGTCCTTTGCTCCAGAAAGGTGGGCGAGGTCAGTTAGAAGCAGCAAGACCTGTTTCTGATGAAAAAAAAAAAAGGAACATAAATCTTGCTGGGGTGTCTACCACATCTAACCCAGTCCTGGGCCCAGGAGAGTGTTCCAGAAAGTAATTGAAAATTGCTTCTCCAAACACTTCTGACAGCCCATTGAGAATCCCTAAGAAGGACTTTTCAGCTGGCTGATCCTTCACTGATTTCCAAGTACTACAAACCAAAGATAAGAGAGGGATGTGTTGTTAAAATGGCAACTCGAGGAAAATAATAATAATGATGAAGAACTATATACCACACACATTTTTCGTGGGTGGAGTGGGAAATGGGATCAAAAATGGGGCGGGGAGTCTACTGGACTATGGTGATGGCACACGGGTGAATTGGTGATGGGAAGCCCACAGGGATGACAACTGAGATGGAAAAAGGCACCAAATGATGTAAAAATAAACTATTATATATATATTTTTTTTTAAAAAATGGCAACTCAAGGCGATGCTGATGAGGATCAGAGTACACAAGTCTACCAGAAACTGGCTCACGCAATGCTGGGAGCTGAAGGTGGGAGAAGTGACTGACAGAGTGGTTAAACCATCTATGGAGATGAAACTCCTCGGGGGCCAGGCACAGGCCCAAGCATGTGTCACGCTGCTGGTGTGTCAGGGGTGGAGCCTCAGGTGACGAGGAGATTCGGAGCTATTAGAAACCTCTGGTCCTTTCCAGGTTCTACACAGTTATTCAAAACGAACCATTCCACAAGGGATAAGCCCCCCCACACACACAGAGAAGGTGTTTTCAGTGCAATTCCTGCCCTGGCCCAAGGCAGCGGCCCTTCTGCCCCCGGGTGCCTATGAGGAGCTCCTCGCTGCCCGCTCTCCCTGTGCAGAGCAGCGGCCCTCCGGCCCGCCGGTGCCCTGTGCCTCTGCCCGGGGTTCTCTTCCCCGCCCCCCTCACCCCCAGCAGAGGCAGCGTTCCTCCCAACGCTGCCCGCACCTTTGGGGCACCCTCCCCACCCACTTGTGTTAACGCAAGCGCCCTCTACTCTCTCACAGCACTTTGGCCAGACTTCTTGTCACAGCACTGTGTTTTGCACTCCAGTGGACTTCCAAAATAAACCTACCCCTTTGGGCCTCCCTAGTTAGGGTTAAGCTTCAGCGCTATCACCACTGCACCACGAGGTCCATCCCCGGCCAGGGAGTGACTCACAGGGCGTGCCGACCTCTCCTGACCTGCCCGCCGCTCCCCTCAGCAGTGGATTTCATTCAGTCTGCCCGTTCTGCTTCCCACTCTGTCTCTGGGGAGTCCTCTCACACATCCCCACCCCAGGGCACCTCTGGCCTACACTCCAGTTCTCCGATGCATAAAAAAAATCTAGAATATAATGGACCAGGCGAGAAAATAATAATAATAATAAACAGCTATATACCAGAGACATGTCATGGGGGTGGAGTGTGGGAGGGGATCAAAAACAGTGGGGGGAGGGAAATGCACTGGACTATGGTGATGGCACAGGGGTGATTTAGTGATGGGAAACCCACAGGGATTACCACTGAGATGGAAAATGCACAAAAAGATGTAAAAATAAAACGTTTATATATTAAAAAATCTCTAGAAAAATAAAATAAACCTACCCTCCTTTCTTGAGGAGAAACTCGCCTAGGAAACTCACATGTGCTGCTGAACGGCACCCCTAGGAAACTTCCCGAGCTAATCCCGGGCCCTACTCTCCCAACTTGACATCGCCAAAAAGATTTCAATGCCGCTGAACTCTAGAACTTCCACTGTTCTGCAGTCGTGGAAACAGGTGACCTCAGAAACAGGAAGGGTCAAGATGGAACATCATGAACATCTCCTCACAACAAACCCCTTCTTTCCTTACCTAATTTCACAAATCACAGTGCTGAGTTATAGAATTTAGTCTTCAATATATATTCACTCTACAATTTTTTCATTCCTGAAAATACTAGAAGAAATAATGAGGAAGTAGCTGTGCAGACTGGAACAAAATGGAAACTTAGAGGGCCGAGTTCTGATAGATGGAGAACTTTGAGTAGCCA
>NW_004567128.1:3264197-3272732 GCF_000260355.1 Condylura cristata
AGATGTCGGCGGGGTCCCGGGCCCTGGGGCTGCCTCCTCAGGTCAGCTGTGCCTCACCGCTCAGCGCACACATCACCCTTGCGGGTGCGGCCCCACGGACGAGACTGATTCTGCCGAATGGAGGGGTCTGGGAGTGGGCGGTGCTGCCGTTGCACCCCAGACTTGTGTTTAGTGGCTTCTGCAGAGGAGAGGGCGAGGCACAGCCGGGTCTTGCACCCGCAGCCTCCTCGCGGCACAGCTACCTGTTGGCTCCCAGTGGACGCGGCCTTCTCTATGGGTGCCACATGCTTTGCTCGCACTTTAAATTTATAGATGACTATAAAGGCGTCCTCAGCAAGCTCGTGCTCTCTCTCCTCTCCACACCCACCTACAGTCACATGCAGTGGTGTATAGCGGCCCAGATGGATGCAGACACATGCAGCTGCTGCCGCACCGTGGGACCCCAAGCATGGGAGGAAACCCCACTTTACAGGGAACGCCTGGGAACATTTCCCTCAGAGGAGGCATATTTGTTTTGCTACACAAGGGAACTTGTTCTCTGCTACAGAAGACCTCTGAAGATCTCTGTCCTGCAAAGTTTTTATAGAAACATCTGTGAAGAGAAAGTCCAGAACAAGAACTTTTCAACACCGGTGACCATAATGCAGGAGAAACTTAAACCTTTGAAAGCATCTCCCACACCAGCCACACCTATTCTCTCTTGGCCGGTAGAATATACGTACTATCCCATGCATCTTCCACCACATGAAACACTCACTTGCGTGACAGCCTCTGAGCCAAAGCCCATCGATCACCTCAAGCCCATTTGAAAGACAGACGGCACAAGAACGAGGTGCGTCTGGCCCCTGCTTGTCCCTGCGTGCCGGGAGACCAACCAGATGACAAACCCATGAGCGTCGACCTCTGTGTGCACTTGGTTCGAGTCTTGTGTCGAATGAACATCATGGCATCCCTGGCCTAGATGATGACCCCACAACACGAACTGAAGGCGCTGAGGGCTTTAACAACAATCGTATTTTAGTGACGCTACAATCTAGGACAGTATGCAAACTCCTTTTTTCCCTTGTGATACTTTTGCTGCTCCACTGCCAATGAAATGCCCAGGAATAATTAAATTTACCGACATGCACAAGATCCAGTAGAAAAAAGATTAAGAAGCCAGTGTACCTGGGAGCTTTCTTTAAGCTCCTTTCAACTGGAGTCCATGTGGCGAAACTTAATGATCTGGAGATCACCCAAGAGGCAGGCTGTACCAGAGGACATACCTCTGGCAACTCTGTAAACACACCGGAGAAATGTGTATGAAGTGGAATGATCAAAGGAATATTTTAACCCACAAGCAGCTGCTATTCCCTGTGATACTGTTTTATGAGAATGACCACGAATTGGCTACAGGCAGGCGTTTGGCAATAAGCTCCATGGAACTTAACCTATATCCAATGAAGTGAAGACAAGGTCATGGTAAAGACGACAGCAGTTTGCCAGATTCCACGTAGTCTGCATCAAAAAGATGGTTTCTATTGCCAATTCCTTGGGGATCGCTTGCCTACAGGAATAGAGAAATAGTCATTCTTTTGAGCAGAAAAGCCCAGTGAGGTTTTTTGACATCAAAACTGACAATGGGGGATTGTTAAAAACAGCAAGAGACAGGAATGGATGGAAAGAGCAGCATGCGAAAAGCCTGCTCCAAGGTCAAGGTCATGTTAACCCACTGAAGCAATGACAGGGTTAAAGCAAACGAAAGGAAAACACAACACAACATTCCAGATAAATTTAAACCCATAAACTCATTAGGGCTTGGGCTCGTTAGGAAAAAAGCAAAAATTCAATCCCTACCCAAACTGTACAAACTATACACCAAACTGAATACATTTCTGATTAAAAATGGGAACAGTGAGTGAAGTGTTTAGAAAAATACAAAGGAATATCTTTGTGGTCTTATTATCAGACAAAATTTCTTACACAGGATAAAAAACACTAACCCTAAATGGTGAAGTGACAACTTAGATGATATTAAAATTAAGAACTTCTTCCCAGGTGGTAGAAAGAGGAGAGAAGCTGTGGGACTGTTCCCAGCATTCGTGACGAGCTACAAATATTTAAGAAAAAATACATCACACTAGGAAGTAAGGGCAAGACAACAAACACTTCAAAACAGAGGGTGCCCAGTGCCCAGTGCCCAACCCCACAGGCACAGGACATAGGAGGAAAAAGCACGGAAAACCACTGCCTGGTAAACGTTACACACCGACCACAAAGGCTGAAGAAACCTGACAGCAGATTCCAAAATTAGAGCTATGTGAATACTCCAAGAAGCCCTGTCCTCCTGGGGAGCGTGAACCCTGGGACAAAGAGTTTGGAAATCAGTTTGGTACTGGCTAGTAGAACAGATGTCAACCTACATGCCAACAGTTGCACCTCCACCTCTGTCCCCAGCAGAAAGGTGCGCACGTTTCACCAAAAGGCCGCTCCAGACTTCATAGAGCATGGCTGTCCCTAACACACTGAAAACCCTCAGGGGCCCACTGACAGAGGAGGGACAGATCAAGAGTTTGAGACCCACACAAGGGACGCCGGGTAGCAATTCTAATGACTGAGCCACAGTGATAAGCACTGACACAGATAAACTCGCACGTGCTCTGTGGAAAGGATAAAAGCCGACAGGGAAGCAGCTCATGTGCACGCGCCGTGCCAAGTAGAGCAGTCTGTTCTCTTACATGTGGCCGGCGTGCTGGCCTTCGGGGCGGGTGGCTGGGAGCCGCATCGGGCACTCTGGAGGGCCAACGACATTCTGTTTCTTGATCTTGGGGATTTATACAGACGTGTTCGGTTGGTGAGAGTCCTCATTTCTAACTCTGCAAAAGGTTCTTAAACTCTTGTGAAGCAACAAAACTTTCTACTAACATGATGCAAGAAAAATGAGCACGAATGAGCGGCCTAAACCTTCACACCGTGTCACCTGGAAAGAAAGTCTCCAGGGTAGTTAGACAAAGAGGTTACTAGATGATCAAAGTGAAGATTGGAACCCGCGAGGCAGTTTGACTTGGTGAAGAATGTTCCAGCAAGCGCAAGTTTGAATTTACTTTATATAGGAAGGACTAGTGTGTCACTGACATTAAGACGGGTTATTCCCGACAGGGTACTTGGGGCTCGAAATTATCCTCAGCGGAAGGCTATCGCAGCGCAGAGGCAGGCTGTGCAGGATTTAGGCTCTTCTTTGTAAAGGCGCACTGTGCTGTGCCGCGGCTGGGCGCCCCAGGGAAACATCCCACATTTTTAGCCCATTGGAGGCAGCGGGAGAGAGGGCTTTCCCTGCGGGCATCGGTGTTTGTGTGGCTGCTTCCGACTCCAAGCCCGTGCCCATGACCTTGCTCCTGTCCGCTGGAGCTGAGAGGGCTCATTTTTCAGATTTTACAGCGTGAACATGTTGCCTTTGCAAGATGCCAGATTTGGAAAGGGCCAGTAAGGAGAAGCACAGTCTCTTCTAGCGGGCAAGCAGTGGGGGAGGCCGACTCGCAGCTAAAGTGTGCCCCCAAATTTGCTAAGGGGGCCGGCGAAAAGGGGCTGCACCAGCAGGAAGAGCTGTTCTCTGTTCTGAAGACATGGAGCTCAGGATTGCCCAGTCCTGTACTCGCTCAGCTGAAGGGGACAGCAAAGAGCTGTATCCTCAGGCATGAGCCTTTCAGCACCTACAGCCGCACCCACCACAGGCATTCGGGTCACAGTCTCCCCTGGGGAAGAGGTCTTTGTCCAACGCAATCCACTTGGTGAGACTGGAGCAGGGGTTCAAGGTAGAAAAAGGCAGGAAGACAGCCATAGATGGCAAAGGAAACAAAGTAAAAGATGCACAGAATGTGGGCAAGAGAAAGAGCCCTGCCATGCCTGCGGGCCTGCAGGGTGGGGCCTGCCAGCTGGGCCCTGTCAGCCGAGGCCTCCCCTGGAGCAACCCCAAAAGGCATTTTCCTTATGCAAAAATCTTTATCTCCAAAATTCTCACCTATCCCACATTTCAGTACGCCACTGCCCTGTCTGGACATTATCACACACCTTCGAGGGGGACACAGGCACAGTGTCCCCAAAAAGCAGTTCTTTGCTTCTGGACTGTGCTTGTCTCACTGTACCCCCAGAGGACAGAAGCCCACCTATGTCAGCACCCCATATAAATCAAGCCCTGTCTGGACAGGCAGGATCCCTTCTTCTGGCCAAGTCTCTCCTTGGCTTCCTAGACTTGATGTTTCCCTCTGTGCCGTGCTGTGTGTGGTCATTTACAGGGATGCACCGTCTCCTCCAGCCTCTCCTTTGCTTCCGGCCACCAGTGAGTCCTCTCACTCCCCACACCTCTGGCCTAGACCCTAGTTCTATACACACACACACACACACACACACACACACACAAAAGGTTCACAAAGCAGAGTGCCAGTGCTGCGTGTTCAGCAGTGTATGTGGGGAGGCCTAGCTTATTATTAAGCCCCGTTTCGGGGCCTTCTCCCTGGTCTGACAGGCTGGGAGGAAGTTCAAACTCTGGCATCGGCCAGTCAGAATTGGACTGACCCGACCCTGCTCTGTGAGGAAGTCCTGCAGAAAAATCCAGATGCCTGTGAGGAAATGCTATCAATCACCTCTCAGCCTCTGTTGCCCACAGAAGGTGGTTACAGGAAGATCAAAATGGCAAGGACCCAGCCAAGAGCCCATAAGCAGAGTTAGCGCCCAGTTAACTCCTTGGGTGTTGACTTCTCGAGATGGAGACAATGGCAGTCTCTGAGTCAGAACAATGGGGAAAATTTTGACCCTTCAGAATCTAAGCAGGAAAACCAGAAGCCCTTTCCAAAATGTGACGCGGTGTGTGACGGCTGCACTATTCGCCCTGAGCACAGGGTCATCTCCCCCTTGCCTGAGGAACATAATCCCACTCCAACCTGTGACTGGTGGGCGTTCTCTCAGATCACATCTGTCAGACTTTTCCTGAGCTCCAGCCCTCCCTTTGGCGAGCTAATCAGCTCTCACTGGGAGTTTTATTTACGTCCACACTCTGGTAATGCGCAGCTGCAGCTCCTGTCTCAGAACAGGGAGATCAGCAAAGGTGTCCCAGAGGAGCAAACAAACCAAAGGAAGCCACTGTTTGCATTAACAGAGGGCGAATGACTGACAGACTTGTCATCGTGGAGGCAGTGGGGCTAGAGTTTGGCGTCTGAACACAGGGACCTTTCTGCGGAGACCAGCTGTGCGCTTAGGCCTCCTTCTCCACTTCTCTCGGCTTCCTCTTCAGCGCCTTTCAGTTCACGCAGTTCTGTGAGGAGAGGGATGCCCCAGGGCTCGGTGGAGGAGAAGTCCAGCCTGTTGGTTCTGCCCAGTGGCTGTGAGTTAATCAGCCTCCAACCACACAAGCGTGGCCAACACACCTTGGGAGCGTCGTTTCTCCTAAGTCCGACTCTGCCGTGGATGCTACATGAAGATGCCGATATTTTTAGCTCAGATTACTGATTTCCACTGGTGCTGTTCTGTGCCCTCGTGGGATACGTAATGCTTCCTGGAATCTGTTTCCAGGGTTGGTAGAAGCCCGAACTCCTCCAGAACAGATGTCCAGGCCTCATCCCTAACAGTGGCACCATCTGGCCTACTGCTGCTCTGCCTGCAGGAACCCTCCACCCATGAGCAAGGCTAGCATGGCCTTCTCTGGAGCTCTGGGGCTTGGCGCTTCACAACTTTGATCTCAACAATCCCCACCCTCACCCAGTTCTCCTCAAAGCTATTTGGTTGGGCTGAAACAATGGGAGAATTTAGGGTGGAAGACCAAAGTCTCTCAAATAACACTGTAGTCGGGCCTGAACCAAGTACAGCGACAAGACCCCCCGCCTTAGAGGCCACTGAACCAGTTCTCAGGGCCATGTGAGGGGTCACCTGAGACTTAACGAAGTATTTCTGCTCCTTGCAAGGATGTTGCTAACATCGGTGCCTGGCAAATACTGGAGAGCTCTTTTTAGCTGATAACACAGAAGAGAGCAACTACTCCAGGAATAGCAATACTCTTATTTCTTCTGATTGAGCACCCTAGACTGCCTGGCTCCCCTCCCCCACCCCCAGACCTGAGAATGAAGAAACTGTCCCCCACGCCTGCGTGTTCCCACATTCTTTTCCCAGCAAATCTTCCTGAGCTCGGCACTCAAGGAGAGAGACTCTTCTGGGCACTGCCCTGCTATCCTCCTCACTGGCTAATGAGCCACTTCCGTTGTGGAAACGACCTCCTGGCTCAGAGTTCGGCTTTCCGAGCCTGAGCTGGTTAGGTCAACGACGGCACCACAAAGGGGAAACATCCTTTCCCACAATTGAGGTAGGAATGACCTCACCCCTATGGTGTTAGATCAAGGTACACAGGTTGTTAGAGCAACTTTTTAAGAATGGCAGTTAATGACAACTTTCATGGCAAAAATAAAACCAGCAGAATGTTAGAGACTGGAAGGTAGCAAAAGACAGGGAACCCAGACCATGGTCCTCACCAGACCATGTGCCAGGCTCAGCATTCTCCAAGGAGGTCAACTCTGTGCAAGTTGGAAAAGGGAGTTTCACTAATGACTCATGTTTTAATCCAAAAGAGTCTTGAAAATGTGCGTTGGCCCAGGACTAATGAGTTACATGTGATGCTGCTTCTGTCCCAGGGTTAATGTATCTCAGAAAAACATGCAAACAAGGAGAGATCTGACTTCCCACAGGCAACAGGACCCTGACATCACTCTGAAAAATGCCAAAGTGCCATAAAGGGTAGAAGAGATGACTGGTTATGAGAAGTGCCAGCTCAGCAGTGGTTTCATGATCAGGATTGTGATGTACACACACTCAGTTTGTACCTACCCAGCAAGCACCAAGCGGTTGACTCTGTGGAAGATGGAAAGAGACAAGTCTAACATTAAATTTAAATTGCTTATAGGGCCTCCCTGGTGGCACAGGGTTAAGTCTCAGCACTACCAAGCGATCCCCGGCCAGGGCGTGACCCACAGGGCGCAGCAGACCTCGCCTGTCTCCCCACTGCTCCCCTCAGCAGTGCATTTCAGTGGATCCACCTGGCCTGTTCCCACTCTGCCACTGGTGAATCCTCTCACCCATTCACCCCCACACCTCTGACCTACACCCCAGTTCTTGTATGCATAAATAAATAAAACTTCAAAAAAAAAACAGTGAATCCACATTTATATTTTTTGATAGATGAGTGCAAGAACTTCACACATAATTCAGCAAAGGCACCCCAAATAGCCTTTACGCTCTGCACCTGCAAATGACTGATGAAGAAGGAGGAGACTGGACTAAGATTTTAAAATTGTGAGCATCTTTAGGACTGTCCAGAAGAGGGCAATGTCATACTGAGAGATTTTTGAATTGCCCGTTAAGTTACAGAATTTGTGAGCCGTTTTTCTCTATCCGTCAAGACTTAACTCTTAAGAACTCCCTACTTCACCACCTGTACTAAAACTGTCTCTAAATTTAAAGATTTTACTTTCCTACCTTAGTGAATACAGTATTACAGGCCCAACAGGACCTCTCTTCAATCCCTCAGGATCCCGCAATGTACCACTGCCACACAGCTTGGGGCTGGGCAGGGGGTGCGGGCTCTGGCGCCTGTTCCCGAGCCGGGTTCCACATAACCTAAGTCCACCCGCAGCAGGACCTGGCTTTTTACAAGTTGTTCCTTAGACTTCCGCTTTTATTGTCTCCTCTTTGTCTGTTTCAACTTATCCCTTGCTGATTATGTCCCCCTCTCTCGCCACCCTCTTCCCGCCCTCCCTCGCCCCCCCCCCCAGCATATCCCCATCTTCTGTAATAGTCAGCACAAAGCTTTTGGCAATTTTCAGCGTGGCCAAGGCCAGTCTCTGACTCTCCGCCTTCCTGTCTGCTGGCCACTCCACCCTCCTTCCCAGGACCCCTGCCCTGGGTCCCCCCAAAGGAGGCAGAGGAGAGGTGAAGAAGAGAAGGATAAAGGAGGGACTGGTGGGTTGTGTTTGCTCCAAGCTGGGTGTTCTTAAACTCTTTGGGCTGCCAGTAACAGAGACCAACTCTGTTCAAAAAGGAGGAGGAGGGGGAAGAGAAGAAGGCAGCCGGAGGGACAGGGGAGGGAGAATGGAAAGGGAGTGATGGGGGAGGAAAGGGAAGAGGAAAGCCGGAAAGAGCCACCCTAACCAAGAGGGGAGGGCAGAGCTAAGCTAACTGCACAAATATGCATCCCAGCTCTGCAAGACCACTCTCCACTGGCCTCACAGCTAGATTGGTTTATACAGGAAAGCCAGAAAACTCCAGGGCACTGAGTGGTCAGAGTTCAAGCGGGAGCATGGCCCAGTACAGGGGGAAGGCTGGAATGAATGAAGGTCACCGAGCAGGGATGCACAACGCAGCTGGCAGGAGCAACCGAGAAAGGCTTTTACATTCCTGTTCAAGGAGATTGTTCTTTTCAATCTCTAAAGCCATACAGAGCAAAGCGGGAGGGTATCTTTTGGCTAGAAGTGCCAGGCCATCTGCTGCAGCACATGGGGCCACAGTGATCTGATTTTC
>NW_004567128.1:3273452-3280673 GCF_000260355.1 Condylura cristata
AGGGCTGCCCCCAAATTCTCTGTGAGCACACCCACCCTTGGGCATCCTCACTCCACCTCAGCCAGTCACAGCTGGGCTAGACCTTTCCCAGCAGAGGGCCAAACTGACTCTACTGAAACCAGCAACAGCAGAACACTCTTCCCGACATCCTGACTCCAGGCTCTTGACTTGATATCACACGTCGCGGTGCCTGGACACCTATGGAAGAGCTTCTCAACGGGCCTTCTTCTCTGGAAGGAAAGAAAGTGCTACAGTGAAGCCTCCTCTCTCCGAGGCTGGGTCACTTTGGGGAGCTAAGTTTTCTCCGATTGTTGGGGACTCTACAGACATGGTGTTGCCACCCCACTTTGGTTGCTGCACCCCGATTTTGCCATGGGGGACGCGTGCTTCCCCTTGCTCCATCCGTGCCATCCCAACGGCGTGACTTCACGCCAGGTCCAGGCTTGGAATGGCCACTGACCCCATGAGAAGCTGGCTGGCTCTGGGGGAAGGCATGCCTCCTTTACGGGGGGCAGAGGGGGGGTGATGGGGCACTGTAGGGGGCTGAGCCTGAGATCACAGCAGCACTAAGCCTTCTCGACACCGTGTTTTCCTACACACACAAGTATGCTAAAGATTCATTCATCCGTTGGGCACCATAGAGATTAGCAACAACTAGTAATGATAGAACAATTATAACAAGATACCATAATAGAAGTTCTAAGTGCACGCTCTCAAGACCTTCTTGTGCATAATTGCAACCATATTGTAATGAAAGTTATATAAATGTGGTCTCCCTCAAGCTCTTACTGTACATAGTGTTTTCTGAACTGGGCTGACCATAAGTAACTGAAACCTTGAAAAACAAAACCCCAGACTGGGGACTGGTGTCTCCCTGACTGTTTTCCCTAGACTTGAACCTGGAACGATGAGTTATTAGACCACTTGGACTGTCCTAACAAAATACCACACACTGGAACCTTTAAATACCAGGTATATATTTGCTCACAGTTCTAGAGACTGGAGAACGAAATGAAGTTGCCAGCTGATGTGGTTCCTGGAGAGAAGCCTGTTTCCAGCTTCCAGATGGCTGCCTCACTCCGGGTCCTCACAGAGCCAAGTGAACGAGACCCTCAGGCGACTCTTACAGAGACACTAATCCTATCGGATCACTGCTCACCCTTTGACCTCACTCACCTTAGCTACTTCCTTACTCCAAGTACAGTCAGGAGAGGTCACAGCTTCAACATACACATCTGAGAGGGACACGCTCAGCCAGTAGCATTGCAGCCACTGGCTGCTATCTTACCACTGCGTGAGGCCTAAGAGTGAGGCCAACAGGCCAACAGCAAGACAGCAGAGTGGAAAGACAGAGCAAAACAGACCTTGCCGACATCTTGAGTCCCTGGGGCAACCTATCCCTGAAGCACACTGTGTCTGGAGTATTCAGTTCCAACCAATCGGTTCATTTTGTCTTAGACCAATTTAGGTAAAGTCTTCTGTTCTGTGAAACAACTATAGTCACCGAAATGTTCTCATTTTATTTATTTTTTAAATGTTTAAAAAAGATTTATTTATATATGCACACAAGAACTGGGGTGTAGGCCAGAGGTGTGGGGGGTGAGAGGATCCACCAGAGCCAGAGTGGGGCGCAGAACAGCTGGAGCTACTGAAATATACTGCTGAGAGGCCGCCAGGGGGGCCCCCAAATGTTCTCATGTTAGAAGTGCTCTTATTAAATGGAACTCTTCTATTTTTAAGATTTACTTATTTTTGCATACAAAAACTGGGACACAAGCCACAGGTATGGCGGGGGTGAGAGAATTCACCAGAGACGGAGTGGGGGACAGAACAGGTCTACTGAAATTCACTGCTGAGGGGGCAGTGGACGTGCCAGGGAGTGTGGGTCACTCCCTGGCGGGGGATCAAACTCATGCTGAGTGCTGCAGACAGCTTCATAGTGCTGGGCTTTAAGCCGTTGCGACACCAGGGAGGGCCCAGAACTCTTACTGAAATGCATTAGACGCCCTCTTTCCTAGTGAGACATAGGGCACGATTTAGCCATGATCTCATGATACAGCACCACCCTAAAAAGCGCATCATTTGTTCGGAGTTGGCGGGATTATCTGGCCTGGGTGAAGTGCCGTTAAGCTGCCTCCTCCTACAGTCCCACATCTGCTTTTCCGTTTCCTCCCTTATTGCTGGTGTCAGGGTGGTGCAGAATCACCTCCAGCATGCTTCCCACAAGTCAAAGCAAGCAGCACCTGGGCCCTCCCTAGTGGCACAACAGGCTAAAGCTCAGCAATACGAAGCCAGCGGCAGCCCCTGCGGCACGAGCTCGATCCCCTGCCAAGGAGTGACCATGGGGCGCAGCAGGCCTCTCCTGTCTCCCCGCTGCCCCCCTCAGCCGTGGATTTCAGTGGATCCACCTGTCCTGCTCCCCACTCTGTCTCTGGGGAGGCCTCTCAGCCCCACACCTCTGGCCGGCACCCCAGCTCTTGTGTACATACCTAAATCAATCCTTTAGAAAGCCCCTGTTGTGCCATTTCCTTGGGAAGCGCAAAGAGCCGTCTGACTGCCGTTCTGAGTGGGCCTTTCTGGTCGGGGAAAGGCAGGCAAATGAGATACCCCGACTTCCTTCCTCCTCCACATGGCCTCTCACTATAGTTTTAATCTGTATCGCTTTCTTTGGGAGCGATGAGGAACATGTTCTCATGTCTTTCGGCCTCTGGGCCTCCTCTTTGGTGAATTGTCTGTTCCTATCTGCCGCCCATTTATTAATTGGGTTATCTGTAGTTTTAATTGCTGAATTGTATGAACTGTTTATATACCTTGGCTTTCCATCCCTTATCAGTCCAATTATGTGAACAGTTTCTCCCATTCAGTAGGTTGTCCATGTAATTGTCTTGTATTTTCTATCACTGCATAGAAGCTTTTTCATTTGAGTAACCCCATTGTTTATTTTTGTTGTAAGTCTCTTGCCATAAGGGTTGAGTCACCAAAAACATCCTGATTGTTGCTATCCTGGAATGCATCACTAATTATTTTTCTATGTATTTTATTGGTGCAGGTCTTAGCTTTAAACCTTTAGCCCATTGGGAATTGACTTTTGGGTATCAGGATAGCTGGAATTCTATTTTATTAGTATCTACACAGAGTATCCAAACGGAGATGCAATCATTTGTCTCTTTCAGCTAGTCCTAAGGCACAACGAGGTAAATTGAGATCTGTCTCTAAAGAGCTACAGAGGAGTGGCTCTCCTCCTGGGGTGCCTTCCCTGCCCTGCCAGGGGCTATTCGCTCTGTCTGGAGACAGCTGTATGGTCAGAGTGGAGGGCAGCGTGCTGGCCTCTAGTGGGTACAGGTCAGGGGTGCTGCTAAGCTTCTTACAGTGCAATGGCGAACTACCTGACCCCAAGGGCCAGCGGAGCCGAGGCCAGACATCCTGTGAAACAAGAAGGTCCATCTACCAATTCGTTTGGATTTAGACCAGACAGCGCCCCAATTATGGTGGCAGAAATAAGAGGAACCTGGTGTTTCTGCAAACGTCATGTCTGAGGTGGCTTAAATTGGCACGCTCCTCCCCCCACCCCCAAACTTGTCTCTGCAACCCCCAGGGCAGGCAGCCTGCAGTCTTTGTGATTCTGTGTTTCCTGGGCTCATCTCTCCATTTCAGGACTCGAGACGTACCCTGGCTCCATGCAACCACGAAAGGTATTTCAAGCCTTGGGACAACTCAGGGAAGGGGCGGGAAGGAGAAGAAACCCAAACCACGTTTCAAAAAAGTTTGTTTTTAGAACCCAAAGAACAAAGTTTGGCAACCTAAAAAGCCAATTCTTCGAAGCTAAAGCCAGACTTGTAATATCAGAAGTGGTTTTCTGGATTATTCTCTAATCCATAGAACTTTGAGGAAGTGGATATTATGTAGCGATGTTCTCAAGAGCACGTTTTAAGCCCAACTTTCTCCCCATGTTTGAAGCTACAGTACTTTGCCAACTTGGAACTAGAAAGTGGTGCTTTCTTTTTACCGCAGCTGGAGCTCCCAGACCCACCTCAGGCTGCGCTCAGCGCCTCTCATGCTTGGCTCTCTTCACCCAGACTCCTGTGCTTCACTTTGGAAGACTAAAAATGGTAAGCATAGCTGAAGGGCCCTAGACAGTGTGGTCTGCAACCTTTGTAGGAAGAACTGCTCCCAGCCAGGCTGAAGAATCTGCACTCAGGTGCTTTGCGGGGACCCCGTTCACGTATTTCATAATCGAGCCTCATCACGGGGTGTTTTGAAACTCCAGGTGCTCTGGCACGTATTCTGCCCACCTTCCCACGAGTCGGTGGGCACTGCCGTGAGGAAGAGCAGTCGTTGGGGTTGGGGAAGTAGCTCCTGCGGTTCTAGTCGCTCTGTGTACAGTGTGCTTGAAAGCCCCGCCAGTCACCGATGGTACCTCGTGGTTTGCCAGCCACCTGTGTGGGAGGTCACTTGTATGTTTGCGGGAACACATAGGAATCGGGCAGCAGGAAACCCGGACGGGTGAGCTATCAGAGAAATCCAGAGCTGGACAGTAGGTAAAGGAGGAAAACCAGGTTTTGTGGAGGAACGACTGGAGCAGGGAAGCCGACCTCACGACGGACCTGGGCTCAACTGGGCACAGCATGGACAGTGCGGGTGGATGGGCAGCGCAGGCGGGGCGTCGGCGGGTGGAGAGTTACTAAGAGGAAGCAGCAGGGGTGGGTGGGGAGGACTCTTGCTGAAAGCAGGTCAGGGACACCATGTGTCACTGGGGAGTGTCGGGTATCACAGGTGAGGGATTTCTTTTAAAGATTTATTTATTTATGTATACGGAGCTGGGGTACAGGCCAGAGGTGATTCACCAGTGGGGATCAGAACAGGTTGTCTGACTGAAATGCACTGCTGAGGGGAGCAGCAGGGAGACAGGCGAGGTCTGCTGTGCCTTGTGGGTCACTCCCTGGCTGGGGCTCGAACTTGTGTTGCAGTGGCCGCAGAGAGCTTTTTTGTGCTGCACTTTAACCCTTGGAGCCACGGGGAGGGCCCAGGGCGAGGGATTCTTGATAGACTGACCTTACTAACACGGTTGCTGTTAAAATGCAGACAGAGACATCTAGAGCCTCGTGGCCTATGCAAGACAGACTAAAGTTCAATTAAGGAGAGATTCTTCTTCAGCACCTGCTCTGCTAGTCACCCTGGGGGCCTTGGGTCTCTCACCCAACCCCCAAAACACAATTCTTCAGGCTGTAGAATGCACATTGTACTTCCTACTGCTGTTCAGGACCAAGCGGCAGGATATACCAGCAAGGCCTTTGCCAGTGGCATTAGCTATGCTGAACAGCAATCCAAAAAAGACACCAGTGGCCCTTTTCTGATGTTACTTTGTCGCCCAAACTAGCCACGACGGTGCACATTCAGCTGGAACCGCTTTGCCTTCTAGAGCTGTGTCGGTGCCAGAATTTATTCTGAGCCTGCGGTCTAGCGAAGTTAACCACGTGGGTACCTTCTTACACAGGACACACTACTTACAGTTTCGTTTCTTAGAACCTCAGATGTCTATTTTTTGTGCAAGCTCGTGCCCTCAGCTGCCTTTCCCCGTGAGGGTGGCATGCGATACCAACAATAGCAGGCATGTAACAACAGTGAGAGCACACAGTTATCGACCACTCGCGTCCAGCATCATGCTGTGGACTCGTGGCCTGTGATTTTGTCTCAGCTCCAAATCAGCCTTGAGACGAGGGAAGAGGAAGTTGGGGCTTCAAGAAGTTAAGGCGCTTGAGTGGTCTGGACTGGGCAGTCCGGAAGTCATGCTTGCAGACCCCTTTGCTGTCCCTACACCGGGCAGCCCTGAGCGAATGTGGACTTCACTTATGATATCTCACTACTTACGGAAAAAGGAGAAGTGGCTAGAGCTTTTATATGAAAAGACAGGAAAGCAATTGTCAGAAGAAGATATACAAAAGGCCAGAACCACAGGGAAATTATTCAGCTGTATCAGTGGTTTTCTTTCAGATCGTTTGATATGCAAATCGGGAAGTCTCACTTGTAGAAACTCTTTTTTTGTTTTAAGATTTATTTATTTGTGTATACAGAACGGGGGTACAGGCCAGAGGCTCAGGGGCGGTGAGAGGCTTCACCAGAGACAGAGTGGGGTGCAGAACAGGCAGATCGACAAAGTACACTGCTGAGGGGAGCAGCGGGCGGGTCAGGAGAGGTCTGCCGCGCCATGTGGTCACCTCCGGGGCAGGCGGGGATCGAACTCATGCGGAGGTGGCTTTAGCTTCTCAGTGCTGTGCTTTAACCCGCTGCGCCGCCAGGGAGGGCCCCTAGAAACTCTTTTTTAAAAGGTGATCAGGGATGTGGCAAGGTAGCCTATGAAGCATGCCAAAGAGAACATCTCATGTCCCACCTGGGGGAAGGATTAGTTAACTGGGGTACACCCAGCCAATGGAATATTACATAACCTTTAAATCATGTCTTTTTAAAGAAAATTGAATGACAAGAGAACAGGTTTGGTAGCTGATAAATGGAAAAAGTGAGCTAGAAAATGGTATAATGTACTCCTGATCTTTTCTAAGCACAGGCTAGAGGCTTAGTAAATGTTGGTTAATCCAGGATGATGCTTTACATGAGTAAATGTGTTAGCTACTTTCACTCTTCCCCTACTGCAACTGTTCATGACGTAACGTTGGTTCTTACATTACAAAGGCTCCGGGCGTTCATCAAATAGCCAGCACCTGTAGCTAGTGCGGTAACTGCTTTCCTTAATAGTTTCATAGAAGAGTCCTACATTTTAGCCATTCTACCAGTTTACAGGTGAAAAACTAGAGGCTTGTGTGATTAAGGAATTTCATCAGTCAGAGAACTCAGCTCGCATGTGACAGAACAAGAATTTAAAATCAAATCTTCCCACTGACAAAGCCCCCAGCTGGCCCCAACATGCTTCTCAGCACGCGTACTAGGCACGAGATGGGCGAGAATGGTGAAGGGAATTAACGCCCAGAGAGAACAGTAGACAAGCGCTTTTAAAGTGATAGCATTATTCCGTTCTAGCAAAACTGCACATCTAGCAGACAAAGGGATACTGTATCCGTTTACTAAATTAGTCAAATGACTTCAAGTTTAGGAAGATGACACTGAAATCAAAAAAAGATCATTGCAGATCCAACTTGGAACTAGAAAGTGGTGCTTTCTTTTTACCGCTCCGGGAGCTCCCAGACCCACCTCAGGCTGCGCTCAGCG
>NW_004567128.1:3280868-3300308 GCF_000260355.1 Condylura cristata
GACTGAAACCCACCGCTGAGGGAGCAGCGGGGAGACAGGAGGGGTCCGCTGGCCGGGGGTCAGGCTCATGCTGCCGTGGCTGGTGACCACTTCATAGTGCTGAGGCTGAACCCCTGTGCCGCCAGGAAGGGCGCCTGTTTTTCATATTTTTTTAAATGATTGGAAAAGTGAAAGGAAGGATGCTACTCTACTCTGGATGCACGAAAGTTAGATTAATTCTGGTGTCCACAAAGAGTTTTGTGTATCAGTCGCCATATTTATCATGACTTTTGCACGATCACCGTACCGTATGTGAAGGGCTGAACCGTGCTGGAGACCCAGGCAGCCTGCAGACGCGAGATGCTCATTCCCTGTCCTGCCAGAGAGTGTGTGGACTGTGGCTACAGAACACAGGGAGTGGCCGTTCGGGTCAGATAAGCTCTAATGTCCGCTCTCTGCCGCTTGCGTGGCGCGCGGTAGCTCTTGGCTCCTGGTCACTGTAGGCTGCCTGAGCTCGTCTTGAAAACCAAGTCTTTGGGCTAAGACAACAGGAAGAAATGACAAAAGGTGTCTTTTTTTTTTTTTAGAGCAACCGGGTTGTAGGCCTGTACTTAACTATTTTGGGCTGTTTGATGAGGCGTTGACAGGGTGTTTACACTTCACAGAGATTAGTCTATAATTAAAAGTACTTCAAAACTTGCAAGCAGGGATATTTGGTTGTAAGTGCCTAAGGGGGATTTCTAGTGGAGGCTCAGTCAATCAAACAAGTAACACTCGGGCCACTTCCTTCGTCCAGGGCTTGCTTGGCCCCGGGAGGCGCCGCAGTAGCCCGGGCAGTGGCAGACCAGCGGGCGAGAGGCCAGGAACCAAGAGCAGGCGTGCCCAGCACTTGCTTGCGCACTCCTGGCCCCGCCGCGGCCCCTTCTCATTCCCCGCAGTGGCCCTGGCCGGCCTGCAGCGGCTCCCGCCAGGCCCCGAACCCCTCGCCCCCAGTGTGCACCCTGACACTTTTTTCAGCCCTGATCTTGAAAATGAGTCGGAGGAGCGACTGAGCATAAGGACTGTTGAACCCTGATTCGGGCTAGCCCAACGGGGTGCCCGGACGGACGCTGCCCTCCCTCTAGCTGCCTGGGGGCTGCGTGGAGGGAGAGGCCAAGCAAGCCCCTCTGAACCGAGCACGCCGCCATGTTCAGAGGCCTCAGTTGGTGTCATCTCAGACAAACTTCCTTGTTAACCAGTTAGCCAAGAGTAATTACGTTTAAGCACCGCGCGGAGAACAGAGGTTGAAGACTGGAAGGGGCAAACGCACCCCGCCGAAACTGCCTTTCCGCGGGGCTCCTCACGGCCTGCAGGGCGTCACCTCTCCAGTGCCCCTCTAGGCCTCCTGAGGGGCCACCTCTGCTTCCTCGTTCACAGCACATTGCAGCTGCTGGCAAGGGCCCACGCTGGCCATCCGTCCACCCCTCACCTTGCCCGTGCCTCCGTACCGGCCACCACGTGCCCGGGTCAGCCCCAGCCCTCACAGCTGGCATAGGGCTGGCCGGGGCTGCCTGCGCAGTGAGGGGGCGCTGGCCCTCACACCCCCGAAGTGGAGGAAGTGGCCAAATCAGGTCTTTTCTTGTGCCCAGAAAACCCAACTTGGAACCTATTTCTGCACAGAGGCCTTTATCTCACAGGTGGCCCCCAGGGAGGCAGCTCTCAGCTTAGCACCCAAATGATTGACATCAGCCCCGCAGGGCAGCACAGAGTTTTATCAGGGTGGAACACAAGTGTCTAAGTTGCCAAGAATGCAGGCAGGGCTTCCTGTTACTCCAGGAAGGGCGGGGGGGGAGGAAGGGGAAGGTGGCTGGAGTTTAGTTTTTTTTAAATATTCATCCATTCATGCATACAGAACTGGGGCACAGGCGAGAGGTGCAGGGGCGATGAGAGGACTCGACAGAGACAGAGAGGGGGCAGAACAGGCCGAGAGGAGCAGCGGGCGGGTCAGGAGAGGTCTGCAGCGCCCTGGGGGTCACTCCCTGGTCTGGGATCCAACTCGCACTGAGCAGCCTCGGCTCGCCCTCAATGCTGCGCTCCAACATGTTGCACCACCAGGGAGCGCCCAGGTGGCTGGAGTTTAATTCCATGTATTCCCAGTGTTTGGTCTAGGGGAGTTTTTGTTTCAAAATGGAGCAGATCTGGCAACAGTCACAGTCAGCTCCTGGAGGGGCGCAGGGGACTCATCTCTCCGGCCTGGGGCCTGGGGCCTGGGCTGGGACACTGAGCAGCTGTGGGGCGGAGCAGGTGGGGTTGTGTCTTCCTGCAGTGTGGTCTCCCCAGCATGGCAGCTGTGGTGTGGCCACACTTGTTTCAAGGACTCCAAAGGAAGTGGAGAGACAGACAGACAGCTGGAGACAGACAGTACTGGGCGAGGCGGCTAGCCGGCCCCCTTCTGTCGTCGCTTTGGAAGTCCTCCATCACGTCCTTTACTGTTCGCCATCAAACCACTCACAAAAGCCTGCCCAGGTTCAGAGGAGGGTGGGAGGCAAGGATGTTTTAAGTGCACGCATGCGCGGACTCACACTAAGGATGCCATTTGGAAGCCCTCGCTCAGGCCCACCGCTCTGCCAGCACCCTGGTCTGCTGCCCCCCGGGGTCACCACCGAGCTCTCCCCTTTCTTTCCTACTACCCCCATCACTGCTCTTAATGCTTTCAGGGTATTTCTGCTCTCACAGCCTGAAGTATGTTCTCGCCATCTTCCAAGAACCTTTATTTGGCTTCACCTTCAAAATACACCCAGTCTCTGGCAAGTTCTTACCAGCGCCATCTCTGCCAGCTGGGCTTTGGCTTAAACTGCTGTGGTGGGCTCCGGCCGCTGCGTGCCCCCGCCCTGGCTTCTCACAGCCCCTCCCAATATGCTCCCCGGCCAGCTGCAGAAAGGCGGAGTCTCCCCGGCATCGGTGTCCACTTAGGCCATGTGGCTCTAAGGCCCACAACTCACGTTCCACTCCAAGGGGAAAGCCGCCACCCTTGGACTGCGCCGGCGCTGAGCTTGCAGGGCCGGGCTCTCTCTCCCTTCCTCTCTGGCTGCTTCTACCCCTCTGCCCCAGCGCGACTGGCCTCGTTGCCACTGTCGTGAACGGTCCAGCATATTCCCACCAAGGCGGCTTTGTGTCACGCTCCTCCCTGCCCGGCTGCTCCCCCTTCGCCCCTGCAGGACAAGGACAACCTCCCTTCCCAGAGACCTTTGCTCAAAGGTACCCACCCAAACCACCCAATTGTGAGCCCCAGCTCCAATTCTTGACTCCGACATAATTTAATTTATTACAGCTATCTGTGTTTTAGTTTCTCATTTGGAGAAATAAGAAGTACCAGAAAGACTTTTCTGTTTGGTCCACTGATGTGACCTTCACCTAGCAGCAGGGACTTGGCACAAAGCAGACATCAGTAAATATTTGCTCAAGTTGTCATTTTTCACAATTTTCCCCTTTGTTATGAGGTTTTATGACGTCTGTATTTTTAATAAGAATTAGTCCTTGATTGTCAGATTTTTATTTATTTTGTTTATGCACACAAGAACTAGGGTGCAGGCCAGAGGTGTGGGGGGTGAGAGGATCCACCAGAGACAGAGCGGGGAGCAGAACAGGCAGATCCATGAAGTACACTGCTGAGGGGAGCAGTGGGGAGACAGGAGAGGTCTGCTGTGCCCTGTGGGTCACCCCCTGACTAGGGGGGTCTAACTCAGGCCTCAGTGGCTGGGGAGAGCCTCAGAGTGCTGAGACTTAACCCCTGCACCACCAGGACAGCCCTACTTTGTTTTTGTTTTTTTTATTTTTTTTATTACAAAGTTTATTTTTACATCATTTTGCACATTTTTTTTCCCATCTCGATTGTCATCCCCACAGGTTTCCCATCACCAAATCACCCCTGTGCCACCACCATAGTCCCGTGCATTTCCCTCCCTTCCCCCCCTCCCCCGTTTTTGATCCCATTCCCCACTCCACCCCCACAGAATGTCTCTGGTATATGGTTGTTCATTATTTTTGTTATTTTCTCGCCTGGTCCATGATACTCCTGCTATGAGTGAAACCATCCGGTATTTTTCTTTCTCTTTCTGGCTTATCTCACGAAGCATGATCTTTTCCAGCTCCATCCAAGTTGCTGCAAAAGACATGTGTTTCTCTTTTTTGGTTGCTGAGTAATATTCCATTGTATATATGTACCACATCTTTCTAATCCAGTCATCTACTTTTGCAGCCCTACTTTGTTTTAACAAGACTAATATGTGTCCTTTGCAAAACACTCCAAGTAGAAAAGGAGGTAACATAAAATTACAAGTCCTTCTTTCTACTCAGTGATGGGCCCCTTCTTACGCCGGCCAAGCAGGCAGCACTGTTAAAACACAGCCAATGTGTTCTTCCATGGAGTCTTTGCAAACCAGACCAAATAGTGTGCACACATGTATTCATCCACCATAAAGCGTCATCTGCTACATCCACTGTGATGTTGCTTTAAAAATTCATTTTATGTTTGGGGCCTCCCTGGTGGCACAACGGGTTAAGTCTCAGCACTATGAGCTATCTGCAGCCGTTTCAGTTCGAGTTCAATTCCAGCCCCGGGGGGTGACCCACATGGCGTGGCAGACCTCCCGTCTCATCCACTGCTCCCCTCAGCAGTGTACTTTGTCAGTAGGCCTGTTCTGCTCCCCACTCTGTCCCTGGTGAAGCCTCCCACCCCCACACCACTGGCCTACACCCCAGCTCTGTATGTGTAAAGAAATAAATCTGTAAAAAAATAAAAATTCGTTTTATGCTATATAACATAACAGTGTATTTCACCAGCTTTTCACGTCAAGACCTATTGCTCTTCCAAGTCCTCTTTAAAGGGGAGTCTGGGATTCTACCACTGGTGGCTTCCCAGCTTGAACCTTTCTCCCCCACATGGGTGGACTGTCATCTAGTCCTGGCCATCTGCATTATTTCATAGCGCTAAACACACAGCTAGAACAGTTTTACCTGGAGAGAATGTTTACTAGGACATAAAGATGGGCCCACCTGCTGGGAATTTCTGTCCTCTCCTGAAGCCTGGGGAGATTCAGAGTGGCTAAAAGCTTTTCTTAGGCTACTTGGCACTGACAGCAGCAGGAGGCTCTTTCGGGGGGACTCGGAAGACTGCCAGCTGAGGTCAGGGCCTGCAGATAAGCTCCAAGGGGCAGGCAAAGGTCAGAGCACTGGATACCCGCACCGCAACTGCCACGAGGGAGCTGATCTCAAGCCAAGCTCTGAGAACAGGAGTCCGGGTTTGTGAGGCCCAGCCAGAGGGCTGAATCCTGATCTGACTCTCAATTCACTGGATGGACACTCAGCCCAGAATAAACACACACATGACGTCCAGCGACGCTGGTCTCTTCCCTAACTTGCCTCACTCTCGCCATCTGTTCTGCGCATCCTCACAATGATATCCGCATGTCTGTTCCAAGATTGCAAAGTCTTGAAGATAACAACACCGGAAGGGGAGGGAGCGGGGATGTGCGGACTGTAGGGTGAAGGAGGGAGTCAGACTTCCAGCAGCTGACCTGCAGTGCACACAGGTGTTGGCGAAGACCGGTGACGCAGCGACACCGTCTAATGTCATAGACCAATGTTACTTCAGTTAAAAACCTTTTCTGAACTGGCAGAGGGCCAGTTTAAAAACAAATGATCTGCAGCGCACGAGGTTTGAAACAGCTTGGTAATGTTTGTTCCCATTAGTCATCATAGTGCTACGACCATAGACATCCTCTCTGGTGGGAGTCGAATATGGATCTAAAATCTGGTGACTTCGGTTCTGAATACAGGCTTGTACCCTGCCACAGAAATGATGCATGCACGGGGGTGTGGCACCACTTTGGAGGGTTCAGCCAAGCTTGTTCTTGAGGGGAGGGCAGGCAGCATTGTCTCTAGTCTTCGTGCCACATCTGCTACTTCTTCCTGTCCTGGATTTCCCTAACAGCAGAGAGCCCTGTGCTTAGGAGAACTACCCGGCTTCTGAGATGTCTCCAGGACACTGGGTTCCCAGTTGGGCAGGACCCTGCATTGTTAACACAGTGCCTTGCATAAAGTAGATTTCTAAGAGTGTTTGTTGAATGACTACATGAGCATATACTTCTTTTTTATGAAGATAAATCTCAGCATGCCTTTAACTTATAAATTCATAAATTAATCTAACATAGCATTGCTGAGCAATGGGCGAACTTCGTTTTTTCCCCTGAAGGTGATCCCACTCAAATAATAAATTTCTTTGTAATATTTGGAATGTTTTCTTATAAAAGCTCTAAATAGCAGAATAGGAAAACACTGCCATGCCAAGAATCCTTGAACTTTAAAGGAAATTAAGCAAGATGCAAATGCACATTAGGCTGAGTACCTTTGTGGTAACTGGACATGAGAACTTGAAGATGATTGGTCTAAATGGCCTATCTGATCTCTGCTTCCTCATCCATGAAAAGGGAACACTTAGACATCCTTTCACGTTCATAGGCAGGGTGGAGTGACGTAATAGATAACATCTGGCACACATGACAAAAGGCAGCCATTATAGAAACAGTCCACATGTCCTCAAACAGATGAGTACATCAAGATATGGTCTATGTACATAATGGAATACTACTCAGTGGTGAAAAAGATGAACTCACACCTTTGCAACAATATGGATAGAACTGGAAGGGACGATGCTCAGAAAAGTAAGTCAGAAAGAGGAAGATAAATACAGAGTGTTGTCACTTATGGGGGGGGGGGATAGAGAAACCAAACAAGCCTCGAAAACTGACCACAGATTTGAGGCATTGGAGCTCAAGGGGAGTTATGTAGCAGAGGAAGGTGAAAACAGGAGGTGGAAGAGCACACCAGACTCTGATTAAGACTACCAGAAGGGGTTGGGGTGGGGTGCAAGCGAAGCAGGGGGCCAGGGGAGGATTACTGAGGCTTGGCTGGTGGTAACAGACAATCGTAGACCTGTAAGCTTATACTCCGAACACATACACTGCGACGTAGATCAGCATTACCCAATAAATGTAACTTCGATAAAACCAAACCAAACCACCAATGACAGGCCGGTGGCACCTCCATGTAGCCCTACATTTCCCACCTTAACAAAAAGAGGTGATTTGCCAAGATTTGCATGTAAAACCAAGCATCCCATTTTTGCCCTAATTAACTCGATAATTGAGCATCTGGATTTACCCAGTGTGTTTGCACGTGTAATTGGCTATGTTTCATTACTAAAGACACCTGTCTTACTCAATCATTGTCTCAAATGGAAGCCAACCAAACACTATGGATCATGATTTCAAAGGACATGGGCCTCGCTTCATACTGAATAAACTTCTACATTCATAACATAACATTAGCCGAAGCAAAGGTCCCAGCCTCAGTCTGAAGCAGGTAATTCCCAGTGATTTGAGAGCAGAAATTCCCATGCTTAAGGAAATTCCTCTTGGAATAAAGGGACACTTGATACTTTAAAGTCATATTCCCAAGAACACCTTGTCAGCTTGGCAGCCCAGAGGTATTTCTTCTCTTGCAGGAACCCCTCGAGAGACTTGCCTCACTAAGTCCTTTTAGACCCCCACCTGCTGGGCCGAGCCCACGGCCTCCTCACAGTCCACCCTCCCTTTGGCATGGATCTCGGAAGACAAACCAGTATCTGGCTCCAGTTCCAGGCTTCCCGTGCAGCTGGCATGGAGCACCAAGGGGCATCTGGATTGGCAGAACGTGCAAGGGTCTCTGGGGCTAGGGCTCAACTACCGAGCCTAGGACAAGGGCACCCTTCCTGGCTGTGCCCGGAGAGATAAATGATCTCTGTGCTGCCTGAACTGGGGTTCACACCCAAGGGGACAGAAGTTCAGAGACATTGTTTTGGTCCTGGGGTTCTGTGTCCCTGGGGTGTCCATACTATTGTTTTTGTGCCTGTCAATCTCTGGCAGGGGTCTTCTCCTGAGTGCGGTGCTTGCCTGTCAAGAGCATGTGGCTTTGAAGTGGGCATTATAAAAGCAGAACTCTGAAACGTTTCCTCCCAAAAAAAATCCTGGGGCAAAGAGAAGAGACAGAATAGGAGCCCTGGAAGTTTGGGAGGCTACCAAAGGCAGCTACTCCAGGGAGAACTTTCTTTTAGCTCCTTTGCTTTAGTTCATTATTTATTCATGCATTCATTGATTCTTTCATTCGTGTATGTAGCAAAGATAATGGAGCGCAAATTGAGTGCCAGGCATTGTCTTATACAAGGACACGCAAGGACAATAGTACATCATTATCACAGTGAAGAATATTTAGATAAGTTGGTCAGAGAAGATTTCTTCGAGGATGTTCCACTGAAATAGATACCAAGATTCAAGGTGATGACAATAACCTAAGAGATGAGAATGAGCTGGTGTGGCAAGAGGTGGAGAAAGACCATTTCAGGAAGAGGTAACAGCCAGCACCAAATGCAGAACGGAAAGCAGGCCAGATGTCTGGTGTGCGGTGGGAGAGGGGAAAAATGGTTCAAGGGCAGAGAGGCTAGCTGGAGTCAGAACACGCCATGTGTACGCAGTGCTGAAGACTGGGTCTCATTCAGAGTTAACGGGAAGTCGCCCACTTGCTGTGTCACATGCTTATGAAGGCCATGCTCGAGCTGTTTGATGCATGGGTTGGACAGGGCGAGTCTCAGAGAGAGCGGTCTGGGTCTGTTTGCACGGGCTAGGTGAGACCCAGGGGCCAGCCGGTGTGCGGAGGTGGGAGCAGACAAAGGGAAAGTGGACAGGTGCAGGACGGTTAGAAAGTGGGCAGAACAAAGACCTTCTGGCCAGCCTTGCCTCGAACGCGTAGGTGCGCACGTGCAGAGGCTGACAGTCACACTGCTCGGGGTTCCCGCCGGCGGGCTCCGGACCGGCCTGCAGCACCGGCCCAGCCCCTGCTGACATCGTACAGGTAGGTCAAACTTGGCACGTGGGGGTATTCACACCGTGGGAACCGGGGCGCGCCAAGTCGGGACTCAACAAAGCAGAGGGGTGGGAGGAGAGGGAAAGAAGGCAACGGCTCCAGCTGCCGCGAAGTTTGGGCGTGAAAGTGGCGCCGAGAAGCTCTTGACGCCCTTCCGAAACACCCTGTGCTAGAGGAGAAGCAAACCGAGAGGCAACTGGCCCTTCTATGTCTCCTTCGGGGACTTCAAGGGAAGCGGGCACTTGGCTTCTGATGCAGCAATGTAACTGGTTGATTTAGTCAACTGGAAGGACAAAGGCATGACCTGCGCTAGACGCCGCTTGCAGAGACACTGCCGGGTCACTCCACCCTGGCCTCAGGGTTCAGCAGTAGGCACTGGGGGGCTCCGAAAACGCGGGAGCTGGCCCACCTTTAAACCAGCCTCTAAGGTGGCGCCAGTTCAAGCGAACATGTGACTAGCAAAGCTCTTCTTGCTTCCATTCGCTCTTTCAAGGTCTTCCCCAGGGCTCCCTCCTATGCCCAAGAATCACCATTCGGGGTGGGCTTTCGTATGTTCCAACTTGCCTGGGAGAGCCTTGGTTTCTGTTACAGTCTCGACGTGACTGTCTGCAGTCCCCCCTCATTCCCGTAAGTGTCCTGCTTGCTCAATTAGCCGTGGAAAAATCCCAAGTGAGACCGCGTCGACTGAAAACAGCGGTTCAAGGATGAGGTCAAGAAACCGGCCGGTTCCCTGACTCTTCTCTCTCTTGCACAGTTTATATCATGGAAAAACAACATGTAGGGAGAATATTCATCCCCAAGCCATCCTGGGGATGATTTCCAGAAACAGTTCAAGAGAAAAGCTAGCTTAAAGGGTGGCAGCGCACAGACAGGGGCAGGGGAGCACTGAGCGAGTCAGCTAGGAATGCTGGGTGATGCTGTAGTCTGGCAAGTGGGGGCTGGGTCTCTTCTAAAAGGCGTTTGTCCCAGAACAAGCAAATGCAAATTGCACTAAAGCCTTTGTGTGTTATTCTTCCTGGATGTATTTGCATTTAAAAAAGATTTCTTCTATTTATTTATGCATAGGAGAGCTGGGATACAGGCCATAGTGTGGGAGTTGAGAGGACTCACCAGACACAGAGTGGGGAGCAGAACTGGTGGATCCTGAGATACACTGCACGGGGCGGCAGTGGGCCGGTCAGGAGAGGTCTGCTCTGTCTTGCGGGTCAGCTCCCTGGCTGGGATCGAACTCCTGCTGCGGTGACTCGGGGATAGCTTCACAGTGCTGAGACTTAACCCAGTGTGCATCTGAACGTTCCTTCAGCCACCAACTTTCAGATCTGGGCAGCTAACTGATGGCCCTTCTACCGCGGCATTCTAAATCACAGTGGACAGGAAGGTGCTGCTTCTACCACCTTCAAAGCTAAAACACTAGAGGCGTGACCTACAGCTACGCCATTATGACCCTCGGTAACTGGCAAACACAGCCCTGGGGTGGGAGGTCTGCTCAGACAGTTGAGAACAATACCCAAAATGTTTATTTCAAACTGTAGTAAGCAGGCTGTTTCGATTTTGAGCCTCGGTATATTTTGGAATGGCAATCTGTTCTCTCTTATCCTTCCAGGCATTTCTAATGTGGACGCTGAAGAGACAATTCCTTGTCCTTTTAAACGCGATCCTAATTTCCAGACTCCTGGGGGCTCGATGGTTTCCTAAAACCCTGCCCTGTGATGTCACACAGGATGATGCAATGGCCCAGGTGATTGTGGACTGCACAGACAAGCATTTGACAGAAATCCCTGGAGGCATTCCCGCCAACGCCACCAACCTCACCCTCACCATTAACCACATACAGGGCATCTCTCCGGCCTCCTTCCACAAGCTGGGCCAGCTGGTGGAGGTGGACTTCAGATGCAACTGTGTACCTATTCGCTTGGGGCCAAAAGACCACGTGTGCACCAGAAGGCTGCAGATTCAACCTCAAAGCTTTAGTGGACTCAGTTATTTAAAATCCCTTTACCTGGATGGAAACCAGCTTCTAGAAATACCTCAGGGTCTTCCTCCCAGCCTACAGTTGCTGAGCCTTGAGGCTAATAGTATCTTTGTGATCACAAAAGAGAATCTCACAGAACTGGTCAACATAGAGCAACTGTACCTGGGCCAAAACTGTTACTTTCGCAACCCTTGTAACGTTTCCTATTTCATCGACAACGATGCTTTTCTAAATATGAGGCAGTTAAAAGTGCTCTCCCTAAAAGATAACAATATCACATTTGTCCCCAAGGTTTTGCCGTCTACTTTAACTGACCTCTATCTTTACAACAACATTATTGCATCTATCCGAGAAGATGATTTTAGCAACCTCAACCACCTGCAATTTCTTGACTTAAGTGGAAACTGCCCTCGTTGCTATAACGCACCATACCCTTGCACACCCTGTGAAGATAATTCTCCCCTAAAGATCCACAGGAATGCCTTTGATGCACTGACGGAATTACAAGTATTACGTCTGCATAGTAACTCTCTCCAGTATGTGCCCCAAGACTGGTTTAAAAACCTTAAAAAACTGAAGGAACTAGATCTATCCCAAAATTTCCTGGCCAAAGAAATCGGAGATGCCAAATTTCTGCATCTTCTTCACAACCTTGTCCATTTGGATCTGTCTTTCAATTATGAACTTCAGGTCTATCATTCAACTATAAATCTCTCTGATGCGTTTTCTTCACTGAAAAATCTGAAAGTTTTGCGGATCAAAGGGTATGTCTTTAAGGACCTGAACAGCCATAACCTTTCCCCGTTAAGGCATCTTTCCAATCTTGAAGTTCTTGATCTCGGCACTAACTTTATCAAAATTGCTGATCTCAGCCTGTTTAACCAATTTAAAACATTGAAAGTCATTGACCTTTCAATGAACAAAATATCCCCTTCAGGAGATTCAAGTGAAGCTGGCTTCTGCTCTAATACCAGAACTTCTGTAGAAGGTGGTGGGGTTCAGGTCTTTGAAGCACTACATTATTTCAAGTATGATGAGTATGCAAGGAGTTGCAGGTACAAAACCCAAAAGACTCCTTCTTTCTTACCTCTCGATGGAGACTGTTACCTGTACGGGAAAACCTTGGATTTAAGTAGAAATAATATATTTTTTATCAAATCCTCTGATTTTAAGCATCTTTCTTTCCTCAAATGCTTAAACTTGTCGGGAAATAGCATTGGCCAAGCTCTTAATGGCAGTGAATTTCGGCCCTTAGCACAGTTGAAATATTTGGACTTCTCCAATAACAAGCTTGATTTACTCTACTCAACAGCATTTGAGGAGCTACACAATCTGGAAGTTCTAGATATAAGTAGCAACAGCCACTATTTTCAGTTAGAAGGAATTACTCACATGCTAAACTTTACCAAGAACCTAAAGTTTCTGAAGAAACTGATGATGAACAACAACGGCATCTCTACATCCACCAGCAGGACCATGGAGAGCAAATCTCTTCGTGTTCTGGAGTTCAGAGGAAATCACCTGGATGTCTTATGGAGAGATGGTGATAGTAGATACTTAGGGTTCTTCAAGAATCTGCTGACACTAGAGGAACTAGACATCTCTGAAAATTCCCTGAGCTTTTTGCCTCCTGGAGTTTTTGATGGGATGCCTCCAAATCTAACAACTCTCTGCTTGGCCAAGAACAGGCTCAAGTCCTTCAACTGGGGAAGACTCCACTATCTGAAGAATCTAGAAACTTTGGACCTCAGTCAAAACCAGCTGAAGACTGTCCCTGAGAGATTATCCAACTGTTCCATGAGCCTCAAGAAATTAATTCTTCGGAAAAATCAAATCAGATATCTAACAAAACATTTTCTGCAAGATGCTTTCCAGTTGCGGTATCTGGATCTCAGCTCAAATAAAATCCAGGTTATCCAAAAGACCAGTTTTCCAGAAAGTGTCCTCAACAATCTGGAGATGTTGCTTTTGCATCATAATCGGTTTCTGTGCACCTGTGATGCCGTGTGGTTTGTCTGGTGGGTTAACCATACGGAGGTGACTATCCCTAACTTGGCCACGGATGTGACTTGTGCAGGTCCTGGCGCACACAGGGGCCAGAGTGTGGTTTCTTTGGATCTGTACACCTGTGAGTTAGATCTCACTAACTTGATTCTGTTCTCACTGTCCATGTCAGCAGCTCTCTTTCTGATGGTGGTGATGACAGCCAACCACCTCTACTTCTGGGATGTGTGGTACAGTTACCATTTTTGTAAGGCCAAAATAAAGGGCTACCAACGGGTATTACTGGATTCGTGCTATGATGCTTTCATTGTGTATGACACCAAAGACCCGTGGGTGACAGAGTGGGTTCTGGATGAACTGGTGGCCAAACTGGAAGACCCAAGGGAGAAACATTTTAATCTATGTCTCGAGGAAAGGGACTGGTTACCAGGGCAGCCAGTACTGGAAAACCTCACCCAGAGCATACAGCTTAGCAAAAAGACGGTGTTTGTAATGACGGACAAGTACGCCAGGTCTCAGAACTTTAAGATCGCATTCTACTTGTCCCATCAGAGGCTCATGGATGAAAAAGTGGACGTCATTATCTTGATCTTCCTCGAGAAGCCTTGTCAGAAGTCCAAGTTTCTCCAGCTCCGAAAGAGACTCTGTGGAAGTTCTGTCCTCGAGTGGCCAACAAACCCGCAGGCCCACCCGTACTTCTGGCAGTGTCTGAAAAATGCCTTGGCCACAGACAGCCACGTGACGTACAGTCAGTTGTTCAAAGAAACAATCTAGCCCTTCTTTGCAAACGGTGACTCCCCAACTCGTCAAGGAGGAGCGCGGCTGCTGAGATGTTCTCATAAATGTCTTACCAAGAGTCTTCAAATTCTCCAAGCCCTGGGAGCGCCTGTGTCAGTGAAGAGTCATCGAGGTATATGACGAAGGTGCCAGAAGGGAGGTGCGCAGAGTGTTACGTACCCTTTCTTACTTCTGCCTCTAGCTGCGCTTGATGGCGCCCCTTCTGCACCCACACAAAATACTGTCGGGCAAAAGGCGTCAAGGCACAGGCGTGGGGCTGTGATTTCCTGTATTATGACAACCAACTGGCGACGGGATGGCAGGTCCGAGAACTGCACCCCGGCCCTTCAGACGTGCTAGTTTGCAGAGAAGTCGGGTAAGAAATGCTCAGCACCTGTGTCTGTAACATAAACATGTGCATGCATCCAAAATTAAGCAGAGTTCATTACTGAAAAAAAAGCTGTTAACTCCTCAACCAGTTGCTTTAGCACCACCAGGCAGCCCTCTGTGTAGACGATGTGGCGACGCCGGCAGGCGGGCAGGTGGCTGCTGCGCGGGCGTCCCTTGCCCTACTCGCTTGGGCCTGCCGTTGGGCTCCACGGGGAAGCAGTGGGAGACACCAGGAGCGCTGATGGGCTGTCCACTCACAGGTGCGAAGGAGGGGCAGGAAGCTGCCCCCTGAAGGGGTGCTGTTTGCCGTGGCCAGTCACTTACCTGCTTTGATATCACTATGGACTGAGTATGTGGCACATGCTGAAATCCTAATCCCCGATGCGATGGTATTGGGGATGATGGTGGGCCTCGGCGGTGAGGAGGTCACAGAGTGGCGCCCCATGATGGGACTGCTGTCCGAGGAAGAGGCCCGAGAGCAAGTTGGCTGTTCCCCTCCCCCATGTGCGAAAGCAAAGAGAAGTGGCAGTGGCCCTGCAGGCCTGAGGCCTCCCCAGGCCAGACAGCGCTGGCTCCAGCTCCCGGCAGAAAGCACGGCTGTTCGAGTCGCTTTGTCTATGGTATTTTGTCATAGCGGCCCCAGCTGATAAAAGTAAAACCGCCGAGGACACGATCTTTCCACCTGCTTGGCTCACTAATGTGGTCTGTGTGGAATTGTCTGCAGTCTTCACTCACCAACATGCAGTGGTTTGGGGTGGTAGACTTGCAAAGAGGATGCCAGAGCGTGTACTTACTTACAGTTACCAGGCAGGCATGGCAAATTATGGAGTCCCTTAAAGTGGGAGCACTGGAGGGGTGGGGGAGGGGGGACAGGTTTGCAGACTTTGACACGGAGGAGGTTTCAGTCTTGAAACCTTTACTACTCAAAAGCCATAGAAAGGACCAAGATAATGGACCTCCCTGGTGGCACAGGAGTTGAGTCTCGCACTATCTCCAGCCACTGCAACCTGAGTTCGATCCCCGGCCAGGGAGGTGTCTCCCCGCTGCTCCCCTCGGCAGTGGATTTCAGTGGATCCACCTGTTCTGCTCCTCACTCTGTCTCTGGTGAATCATCTCCCACCACCCCTGCACCCCAGCTCTTGTATGCATACATAAATAAAAAGTTTTCAAAATCTTTGAAAAAAATCAACTTTTTTAAACAAAGGAAAGGACCAAGATACTCTAAAGACACACATACTTTCAACTGGTTATAAAGTATAAAGTCACAAGTTCAAATGCTGAAACCTGGCCAGTTTGCTTTGTTTCATAAAAGAAATGATCCACAGAGCACCCTGCCTGGGCCCTTTGCAGAATAGTGTGCATGGGTTCAAATCCCCAAATAGTAGCTTGGAGATGCTGTGTCTTCCTCACATGGAAGTGCCAAAGGTTTTACCATAAGTAGAGCTGGAAACAGAACGGGAATGATTTCGAAAGAAATTCACGAAGTAATTTCTGGAATGACTAGATATAGAGAAGTTGCTAGTGCCAACTATCTGGCAGCTTCTGTAAGCTTGAGAGTTCTTGATAGCTGCCTTTCTTCCTCAGTGAAAAGGAGGAGAACATCACAAAAAAATCAGCATTGGGCACGCATACATTTTCTCCCATTAAAACACACAAGTACATCAAGTTGAAGCTATTTTGGTGATTCATAAATCGGAAGCACTTAGAGAAAACCTAAAGATGATCCAAAATGGATCAAGAGGAAGAGAAACTGAAAAGAACGACCCAGAGCCCGCAGCGCGTTCTGCCCGGGGGCGCAGCGGGGGTGCGTTGTCGGGACCCACCCAAAGCACATGGTTAGTTTCGTCCCTCCAAAGCCTGAGGGGCGCTTTCAACCCCCCGAGTGCCCTCACCCACATGGAGCACAGACGGCTGGAGCCCCATGGATGGCTCAGAGCACAAGCCACCCGCTCAGGCTGACCCCAGAGTCTCCCCACCTCCTCCTCCCCCCCACCAAGACCTCGGGTTAGCGGGGTCCCAGCCCCAGGAGGCATTAGGTGGGGTCCCTGCCACGGCTGCGCAAAGGGAGCAAGCGTGTGCAGGGGGAGAGTGGGCGGGTGACCGAGTCCTCCTGGCCAGACCCTGCTGGCTGCCTCACGTCTGCTACAGGCCGCTCTGGCCAGCTGAAGGCCCGTGGCTGCAGATGGCAGCTTGAATCTTGTCAGGGAAGATGACGACGGGGAGGGGACACCAGGACTTGAAAACTGAGCGCCTGGTTCCTGGCCAAGGTGCAGCCGTGGGAGTGCGCATCTGCCCTTCCCTCTGCGCTCCTGGGCAGGGCAAGGTTCTGGGCCGTGCTAGATGGGACGAGAGCCAGAGGGCGCCTCCGGGCTTCCGGGGTGGCAGCTGTCAGGGGCTGGAGGGGACCCACCACCAGTGTCACCTGCTGCAAGACGGAGCTCCGACCCTAAGGGACACTGGGAGCTGTTTGAAACTTCTGAAGTGCTGAGAGCAGCATGGGCGGGGAGGCGCCAGGGGCGTGACTGCGACTGAGGAGAGGCCGGCTCTGGAGAGCGCCAGGACCGAAATGAACCACTCCGGGAGGAGGGCAAGGCGACCAAGCCACCCACCGGCAATAGCAAAGAGGAGGAGTGAGAGAGAGAGAAGAGTCCCCAAGTCACGAGAGATCGAGCGGGGACAGGCCCGCGGCACGGGGCTGTCCATGGTTTCGTGCTGTCTCAAGTCTTACGGACTTTTCACCTTTCTTCTCTTGCCTCGCCCTCTCTCTCAGTTTGCTGTTGGGCTCTGGACACCCACGGGATCCCACGCAAGGCAGAGGAATGAAGAGAGAGCGGCCGTTGTTGCAGGTGGGCGTTTCTGTCCAGAAGCAGTGGTTTGGGGCGCTTTCAGTTTAAAACACATCTCGCCCCACAGCACAGCCACCTGCGTCCCTGAGCTCAGTCTTGCAGCGTGAACTCGATGAAACCCTCATAGCGTGACACCGGCCAGATCTGCCACATTCAAATCACTGTTCACTAGGCTGGTCTCAGCTTCAAAGCACACAGCTTAAGGAACTGGAGAAGACCTGGTGCTGTGCTTTAGAGAGCCTGACCTGGGGGTACGATGCAGCAAGAGGCTTCACCAGAGACAGAGTGGGGAGCAGAACAGGCAGATGGACAAAGCACACTGCCGAGGGAGCAGCGGGTGGGTCAGGAGGGGTCTGCTGTGCCATGTGGGTCACCTCCGGGGCAGGAATTGAACAGTCGCTGAGGCAGCCATGGCTTGGCTGAGCTTTGCAGTGCAGCACTCTAACCTGCTGCGCCACCAGCAAGGGCTCATGGTTCATTTCTAATATGTTTGTCACGATATTTCACTGGCTGCATCTCTTCCCCTATCAATGCCTTCTCCCTCCTGGTGACTTATGGTGACTCGACGCGTTGGAAGAACCCAGAGTGAAATTAACCAGGAAGGTTCAAGACCTAGTGTCTCACCATAAGCACCTTCCAGAAAGAATCTTGTAGGATTCTGGAGGGAAACAGGAAGTCCTGGTGGCTCCGTGGCACTTTTCAGATGTCCCGAGAGTCCCCCCTGGGGGGCCGTTGCTTCCACACACAGAAAACACCTCTAATGTTCTGGCCGACGGCAACCCAGGGGCAAAAGCCAAACAGAGGCAGTCAGGTGGGCCGCACATCGCACCGTATGGTGCACAGACCGCTGCACTTCCACAGGGCAGGGCCAGTCTGGCTGTGCACGTGCAGGGCTTCCCTAGTGACCGCCAGGGTTGACATTTTGAACAATAAAAGTTTGCAGCGACATCGCCATGACGCCATACCTGACCCGCTGGCAGGATGCACACCAAGACAGTGCTCGGGCTGTCGTGGAGTTCAACTGGCCGGCGGTCCTGGACTCACCCCTGGAACAGAGGGCAGCACCCCACGCTGGGTCCAGGCGGCGGCCTGAGGACTTTGTAACTTTGTCAGCTTGTCACCTGGGCCGCAGTCAGTGAAGCGGTTGACAGCGTTCATTCCCCCCCAGGCCTGCACTGCCACACAGCTTAGTGGCCTTGGCTTGATGCTGTGACTGAAATGCCCGGTTAGTGGACAGCCTTCCACAACCACGTGACTCGAGTCCATTAACCGCCACGATGGATTAATCCGTGAGCTGATCACTGTCCAGAATGGCCATGTAAGAAAACAGAAGACAGGGGCCATCTTCTGAACGGAGGATGCATGTGAAAATAATCGCAAGCTTGGCTCCCACTCATGAGGGCAGCCCCCCAAAGGGAAGGGAAGAGGGAGAAGAAAGGCGTCAACTGAAGTCAGTGGTACCTGGACGCTGTCACTGAGTGAGGTGCAGAGAAGAGGGACTGAAGTCACACTCGTGAAGCAGCAAGTGCAAGTTAGATGCCTCAGTTCTCCCGCAATATCGTCACATCCGCTCTGTGAGGCTGGCATTACCATCTAAAGACGAGACACGGTTAGCTCAGGGATGTGAACAGGCCACAGGAGTCAGGCTTCAGGCCCTGGAGAAGGGAATGGCTTCTGCCACACTGAGGCGGTGCTGCGCAGCTCTCCGGTTGGCTCTCCATTTTTACTGGGGACTAGCATCACCTCAGTGGTTTGGAAATCAGGTGGTTTCCCGCTCCCAGCCAGAGACCAGGAATGCACATTTCTGAAGTTTCTGGAGCGTTGATACACTCGGCCCAGCTGTGGAAGGGCCGCATCTTCCGTGGGGTATGGGGCCCCTCATCCAGGCGTCCTGTCGGCAAGGCAAGGCCTAGCCCCGAGTTGCTCCATCTCCTCCTCCTCGTCCTCCTCCGGTGTTTGAGCCACTGCTGCGAAGTGGGACGCATGCCAGCGCAGACGGCCTCCCGCCAGGCCGCATCGAAGGGATGGAGCTGCAGGTGGGCAGACCCGCGCAGGACATCGGAAGGACTGAGGTCGAGACAGGCTGGGCGGCTAGCTGGACAGAAGACCTAGACGTGCTGCGAAGCGGAACTGCTGCTTGTGTTCATGGCTGAACGTCGCCTTGGCTGTAACTTCCCTCGTATCTGACTGCATCAGACACTGCTGGTTCAACGTCTGCGGCACAGAGCGCTGCCTGGTGGAAGCTTGTGGGTCTGTGCGTTTGGCCTCTGAGCCCCTTGGCTGAGCCTCCCAGGCTGATTGTGGGCAGAAAAACACCACTTAGGAACAGACAGCATCCTCTTTCAAAAAGCGTGTTTAGGGCCCTCCCTGGGGGCGCAGCGGGTTAGGACGCAGCATTGCAAGCTGGCACAGCCACTTCAGTGCGAGTTCCATCCCTGGTCCCGGCGGTGATCCGCAGGGCACGGCAGATCTCTCCTGACCCGCCCGCTGCTCCCCTCAGCAGTGTACCTCATCCATCTGCCTGTTCTGCTCCCC
>NW_004567128.1:3300663-3306734 GCF_000260355.1 Condylura cristata
GAGCCTCTGGCCTGTACCCCAGTTCTGTGTGCACAAATAAATAAATCTTTAAAAACAAAAAAGTGTTTATAGTCACTTGATCTTATTCCCAGTGTACCAGTGCAGGAATAGGCAGGATGGGTGTGAAAAGTTGTCGCTGCAGGAAAGAGCAACACAGAAAAACGTCAGCGCCCACGAGCGCTCGGCCTTGGGCTCCACAGAGCAGTTCTTGCGTTGCCTCTGTGCTGGGCTCTGGGGTGGGGGCGCTCACCAGTTCCCTTTGATGGGCAGGTGTGGGTGAACTTCAGGGTTGGTGGGGGAGCAGCCCTTTTCCCCCCATGACACATTTTCTCTTTTCAGATAACATGGCCCCGATGCTGAATGAGGTGAAAGTAGCTCCCGCATGCCCAGTCTCCTCACAAACCATTCCTTCCCCCTCCCTGAATAACCCAACGGCTAGGCCTCCTCACCTGCTGTCACCCTGCAGCCCACCAGCGGTGTCTCTGAAGCCTGTGGTTCCCTGGGAGTTCGTTGAGGTTAGCTGCCTTCTGGCCTGCTTACCGGTGAGCGCTCAGAACCCTCCCGAGGGTGGCTGTTTCTTAGCCACTTCCCTCACTCTTCACCAACTCAAAGATAACGGGATGTTCACCACACACACACACACACACACACACACACACACACACACACACACACTAACTGCATCCCTGGTTCCACCCATGGGTGCAAGCTCAGAGTCAGCCCGAAGCTGGTCTGATCCTGCAGACCATCCGTGGCCCGGGCAAAGGGCTGGCTTGTGAGAGTGAAGCATTTTGGAAACTGCTGCCTCAGGACAAACTGGTAAAGGCAAAAAATCCCCACGTCAGGAGATGGGCTATCGGCACTAAAAGCCATCCTTCCAGAAGGCGAGACTAACGGCGGGGTACAGCTGAACGCGCAGAGAGAGCCACGGCTAGGTGAGGTAGCCAGGCCCTACCAGATATCTTGGAATGTTCGGTGTTGCTGACAAGACCATCCCCACCGAGATGCTCAGACTGTGGGCAGCTTTCCCAGGCCTATGTGAACGCCTTCCCAGGCCTGACTGTTCGGACTTGACTCTTCAATAAAATAAAGTCTCTTCATTTTTGTTTGCCTCAATTTATTTAAGCTGACCGCCTCTAACCTGCTATGCACACATTACGTAGGCAAATAAGTTACGTAGCGTATGTGCACGACACAGCAGCCACACATGGACGCGTGTGTAGACATGCGTGTGCGTGGTATGCACGTCAGGCTGACTGAGAAGCCCGCCTGCACCTCCCACGTAAGGTACCTGTCCAGCTCAGTGCTATCGCCCATGGAAGGCCCGAGCTGGGGTCTGACCACTGCCAGAGCCTCCCTGACCGTCAGCCTGTCGCTTTTATTTATTCCTTCAACAGTCAGTTTCATCACCTTCAGATACGAACCCGCAGTCCTCACAGTGAATGCTTTCTCTTTCTTGCTGCACCCGCCCTAGCTGGTCACGCAAGCGAGGCCCTCAACCCTTTCTGCTGTCTGTAAAGTGTATGCTCCACGCGCCCTGTACACTCTGTACGCTCTCAGACTGCTACACTCTGGTAGAGCTGCTTTTGTGCAAGGACCGGCGCTCCGGACTGTTAGTGCTGCAGTGCAGTGCAGTCCCCATCACGGCTTCGCTTGTGTGCTCCGGATTCAAGTCCATCACACTTTCCAGAAATGTCTCCGAGAGCAGAGCTCATTTCTGTAGCCTTTTTTAAACTCTAGTTTTTCATTTTCCATCATCTTTCTACCATGAGAACACTGACCACTTCCTGCTGGAAACTTATCTGAGGAAAGTCCCTTTCTGTTGCTCCAAGTTCCCATATTTCTTCAGTTCTGCTTTTTCCTGATTCCACAGAAGAAATCCAAACGCATGAAGCAGCGCCAGGTGTGGTTCCCATAAAACCATGAGGGCTCTTTACCTGTCCGTCAGCCAGAATCGACTTGTTCCTGTCCCCAACTGCCGCCCACCTCCCAGGCCCGCTGCGCCTGGCCGTCGCTGGCCTCCTCAGCGTCGTGTGGCTGACAAACCCGACACAGCCTGTTTTCACAAAATCGCACTTAAAAGCCATGTTGAGAGAAACCATAAAATGTTTCTTCCGCTAGTGCAGTGGGTGGGGCTGACCTCTCCCTAGGGGGTCCCAGACTCCGAGTTGCACCAAGTCCGGCCTTGGGGTGCACCCATGGGAATTGAGAAGTCCACTCAGAGAGAGCGCGCTTGGCAGAGCTGTGGGGGGCTGAGGTGGCCGGTCACTTACACCTCTCTCCAGCGCAGCACGACACGCTGGCTTTGGGTGCGGTTAAGATGCAGCCTGTGCTAGATGAGAGTGCACAGCCTGGACTTGTCCTGCGGCGCACCACCCCCGCCCCCACATGGCCCTGCGCACCTGACCAGCCACAGGGGTGCAGCGGCAGGAATGCAACCTCCGTCCGAATGAGGGCCCGGACACACAGAGGTGGGGGGGCCGCAGACACAAACAGGAGGCGCCAGGCCCGCGGGCAGGTGGGCCCGAGGGTAAGACCCAAGGCCTAGAGCGACGGGAGTGATGACATGTCCCCACTGCAGGTGCCTCCTGGGGGTCACTAGAAACGCAGCAGCTCATGGCCCACTTCTGACCTGCTAAATCAAAGCCTGGATTTCCACAAGAGACCCGGGGGTTCCGGTTTGAGAAGCGCCGCTCTCGGGCGGCGCTTCTGAACCGAGCGCTGTGACTGCTGGTAGCAGAATACGTTTGATGGGACACGTTCCCAGGGTGAAGTGCCACCTGAGGGCCGGAGTTCGGGCGGGGCAGGGCGGGGGGGGGGGAGGGCCGGAGGGCCGGGGTTTGGAAGCGCTGCAGCCTTCCCAGTTGGCAGGTGGGCCTGCCTGGAGTCCAGGAAGCGTGATGGAGGACACGCCACTGCGTCATGCGCCACTGACCTTACAGAACAGAGGTTACTGGTGAGCTAAGAATGAGTTCTATTCCCAGAGGGGGAGGTTAATTCCAGAATGGAGGCCATTGGAGGTGTGAATTGGGACAGTGCTGAGGCCCCACCCCAGGCCCCCTGAGAGAGACGCTGCAGGTGCACAGCGCCCGGGAGCCCAGATACTAGCCACGGTCCAGTTTGAAAACCAGGGTGGCACTTCTGTGCAGGAGCTTGGAAAGGAAGGGAAGAAACCTGGTGTGACTGCAGCGGCCACTGGTTCCTACATGTGACTGCGTTACGTACCCGAACTTTCTACAAACGCATTGAAAAGAGCTACATGTGGTTGAGCTTGGTAGATAGTTAGCAAGAACAGAGGCGCCTTTTCGTTTTGTTCATGATTTGCTTAGTACAGATGCTTTTTAGTTTGATGTAGTCCTGCTTTTTTAAAAATTATCTATGGGTTTTTGCATAGAAGAACTGGGGTGTAGACCAGAGATTCGGGACATGAGAGGCTCCACCAGAGACAGAGTGGGGAGTAGAGCAGGCAGGTGGACTGAAGCACACTGCTGAGGGGAGCAGCGGGGAGACAGGAGAGGGCTGTGTGCCCTGGGGTCCCACCCTGGCCAGGGATGGGACTGGTGCTGCGGGGCTGGGACAGCTTCACAGTGCCGAGACTGAACCCCTTCGCGCCAGGGAGGCCTGCATTCTGTCTTTTAAAGGCCTGATGTTCCTAGGGAGCCCCGGGGGCTATGTAGAAGGAAAGCTACCCAACGAGGTCTTCATGTCCGGGGGTTGGGCGAGAAGGGTGCTCTTCTGTCTTTTTGGTGAGAGAGCAGAAGGGCTGGTGGGGGCGGGGGTCCTGCACGTTCTACGAAAAGGAGGAACCTAGACACCCCTTCAGCTGCCAGACATTTCCCACAGGCCATGTTGCTTTCAGAGCCTGGTTTTGTTTTCTGAGAATCTAACTCAGTGAGTGGATTTAGAACATGCATGGGAAGCCTGCGCTTTATAGCACACAGTTTATGAAGGTGACCTTCTCTAGCTCACTGCTACTTAAAATCCCCTATTCCCAAGTGGGGGAGCAAAAGCCAATCGGTTCATGGTGTTTGCTTCTCTTAAATCTTAAACACTTCTATTTGGAACCCTAAGTTGCCTTAACAAAAACAGCCCCCGAATCAGGAATAAGGCTTTTGTACATGTGTATATCTTATTGACGTTCAGGGCAGTTTAATGTTTTATACTCATTTAATCTTATATATTAGCACACCAAAAAATGACCCGGCTGCCCAGGCTGAAAGCGTGAACTACAGGGCGGGAGCGCCACCTGGTGGCAGGATGCTCACTAACGCCGCGGCCGTTAGGTGGAACTTGCCAGGCCTCGCAGGCACTCCGGAAGCCTTAGGGGCGCCGTTGTAGAAAGGAAGAAACAAACATGGTTTTCTCCAACTCTCAAAGCACCGCTTTAGAGACATGGATACAGGAAAAAGAGAATTAGAAGGAAAGGACACTTCCTGGGGTGGAGAGGAGGGAAGGAGTGTGAACAGTCAAATGAACACCCCAGGGTGTCGCTGGTGCAAGGGGTGCAGTCTCAGCATTATGAAGCTCTCCGCAGCCACTGCGGGACAGTTCGATCCCTGGCCCGGGAGCTGACCCACAGGGCACAGCAGACCCCTCCTGTCCCCCCGCTGCTCCCTCAGCAGTGTGCTTCAGGAGATGCGCCCGTTCTGCTCCCACTCTCTCTGGTGAATCTTCTCACCCCGCCCCCGCCTCTGGCCTACACCCCAGTTCTTGTATGCATAAATAAAAATAAATCTTTCAAAAAAGAAGTAACACCTCAGGGCGTCTTCCTCGCCACAGCGGCCCTGCTCTCCGACCTTACAGTTTTTGAGCTCTCAGAATGCCCTCATATATCTGAGTTAAGTGTTGTTCTGCAAACCCTGCCCGACATTTTCAGCCGTTGCTAGTGCCACCCTTCCTCAGACTAGGGTCCCCTCCCCCAGGTCCTCCCACCCGTACAACTGCACACCCTGCATCACAAGGGCCCCAGAAGGAGCTCAGAGCCGCCAAAAGCTTTGTCTCGCCTCTCTTTTGTTTTAAGCAAGAACATTGCTACTTTATTGTACATATGTTGCATGTATATGAAATCTAGGGAACCCTAACCTTTCTCCTGCTAAGGTCATTTATTTCAGCTGTTGACCAATGCGGATTTCCCCACGGCTCCACTCCCTGGGCACTCTGGAGCACAAGGCTCTGCCTCGTGAGAGACGCCCCTCCCCACAGCATGGGGTGAAGGGGCCTTGAGTCGCCATTTGTACCGCTCCTCAGAGTCCTGTGGACAAGGGCAGAGGGAGACAGCTCACGTACGAAACAGCCCTCCCGAGCTGTCAGGATCAAGGTAGTTCCTTCTAAGAGAAGAAGAAGGAAGGGAGAAGAAAAAGAAGAAGGAACTCAAACAATCTAACTTTATAATGTGAGAATTTAGAAAAGCAGGAAGTAAACCAAAAGTTAGTAGAAGGGAGGAAATAATAAAGATTAGAATGGAAATGGCAAGTAGAAGAGTCGACAAAAATCAACACGAGCCAAACATCGCATTTTCCAAACCAAACAGCTTAACAAAATCGCCAGGCCTTCAGCCAAACTGTCCAGGGGGAGAGAACAAAACAGAGATGGCTCAAATAACTCAAATCAGAAATGCAAGCGGGCTCTACCGAGATGAGAAAGACCAGCATTCTCAACCACTGTACGCCATCCGCCTGGGAAATCGAGCTGCAGCACACCAATTCCGAAAAGAGCAAACCTATTAAGACCGAGGAAGGGATCCGAAAAGGCAGGTCACCAATCAAGAGACTGAATCAGTGATAAAAACAAAGTAAACTAAAGATGCACACCGTGAACTTGACCACTTCACCGTTTCTAAGTGTCCCGCTCCGTGGCACCGAGCCCTTCCCGCTGTCACGCCACCTTCGCCAGGGACTCATCGCCCCTGGCCAGCTTCGGAATTTTTTTTTTTAATTATTACAAAAGTTTATTTTTACATCATTTTGCACATTTTTTTTGCCATCTTGATTGTCATCCCCGCGGGTTTCCCATCACCAAATCACCCCTGTGCCACCACCATAGTCCCGCGCATTTCCCTCCCTTCCCCCCCC
>NW_004567128.1:3307620-3325614 GCF_000260355.1 Condylura cristata
GTGCTCTATCTTCAAAGATGTCGATGAAGTGTATGTCGTGCAGTGTTTGGCCCATCTTTGCTTCCAGTTATTTTATGGTTTCTGTTCTTATGTCTAAGTCTTTAAACCACTTCGAGTTGATTTTTGTGACTGCAGTGAGGCAGTGATCCAGTTTCATTTTTTTGCATGTAGCTTCCCAGTTTAGCTTCAGAACTTTTTATCACCCCAAAATGAAACTCTGTCCCTGTCAAAAGCGAAGCCAGCCTCTCCCTCCACCCAGCCCTTGGTCACTGCCAGCTTTCTGTCTCTGGCTTTGCTCATGCTCGGTGCCACATCAGCGGACCCCCACAACAGCTGTCCTGTAGCTGGCTCAGCTCACTTAGCCTGGGGCCTCAGGCCGTCCGTGCCGACGCCGCGCCAAAAGCCCCTGCCCTCTCAGGCCGAGTCCACGCGTGTCTACAAGCCCCATTTTGTTGAGCGATTCACCTTAGGGTGTTTTGTTGTTTCCACCTCTTTGTTGCCATGAATATTAGAGCACAAATAACACAAAAATTCATACAAAATGAAAAATAAACGGGCCTTTTATTCTGGGACAGACGTGTGGCAAAGATACTGCCTTTTCTCACGCTCTTCTCCCGGTTAGACTCAGGTTTTGGGTTTTGAAGAGGAAGACCCACAGAGGTGAGGTGTCGTTCTCGACACATTTTATCAGGGGTCCCTGTTACCAACGAAATGATTTTTCTATTCGCCCATCAGTATCTACGTTAACTAGACCGGGGTTCAGGTGTCTGTCTCGGACTCCAAGCCAGGGCCACATGGGTCCTCCGAGCCTCTCGCCTTATCTGAGCTCTATTTTTGAGCCTCTTCACTTTAGAAAGACTTTCTCTTCCACTCTGAACTTTACCCACTGGAAAGGATGGCCACTGTGGAAAGTTTTACAGGCTATAAAAAACACTGCCATTGCAGGCACAATGGAACATCACACAGGAAGGTCTTGCTTCACCAACCAACTCCCTCGACCGTGGCCCATTAGTCCACACTGCTACTCGCTGAACCCCTCAACTGGTCCTTGAGGCCGTCCCGTCTCTCAGCCAACGTTGGTGCTCTTCTCTAAAGCATTTGTTTCCATGAGCCTCTGGGTTTTAGTGACAACCAGGGCAGCTGTCACCTGCCCTCCCTGCCCCAGTGCTCCACACTGCTTTTGCACCGTGGCAGTGAGGAAAATTCCAAAAACTGATTTTTTCCCCCATGATTCCAGATGGGGTAAGAGGGGGAGCTCTGCTCTCCTCCTGTTTCCTAAAACTTTTCGAGGGGTTCTAAGTTTTCTCGGATTTTACCCAGGTCAATCCCTTGTGTGAGATCCAACTAGCATCTTGCTCTGCTTCTCTCAAATCATCTCGTCCTCTCCAGGTGAGGTAAATTTCATCTTCTCCTAGGAAAGGAAACTCCCTTTGTGTGTTGTTTCCTGTATCCCATACATTTAGGACGGGACTAGGGATTACAGCTTTTCAGACTGCTCCCTTCCTCCAGGTCTGTGGGGTTAACCCTTCCCTGAATCAATGCCCTGTGGCCCACTTCCTGACTTCCTGACAGGAAGACCTTTCTCTCAAGATGGGGGCAGGGATCCCAGTAAGCACCCTACAGTGCTTTTCTGCTTCATTAAACCCTTCTGGTCTGGGGACATCTTTCAACACCTCCATTTGCTGGACCTGGAGCAGCAGGAATTAGTGTCGGCTTGTACACAATCCGTTGCTGAAGAGATCAATTTGACAACGAGGAGATTTTCATAAAACGGCTGAACAGTACGGACACAGGGTTAGTGGGAGCCAGAAAACCCAGAAAGTGTTTGGCTTCTTGCTTAGGCTGTCCAGAAGGGAGAAGTTGAAAGGGTCCAGAGCAGAAGTGGAGCGGGGTGAGTCCTGGCAACCCCCACCCCCCACCCTCCCCCCACCTCCCCGCCAACACACCGCACTCTTGGGCTTCAGTTCCTCCATCCATGGGTAAGAGCCCTGCCAGCTCTTAAAGACTGTGCTTTCTTGAAGTGTCCTGTCCCATAATTTGAGAGACATCAACCTCAGGAAGCACAGAAGTGGGTTGCACCTGACAGAAAGACCCAGTTTTCCAGGTTGTTTCTCCTCAGACTGGCAGAAGGCCGTGGGACCTTGCCTCGTCCCTGCCCTGGTGCCGTCAGGTATGCCATGCCCGTGAGTCCCATTCCTTGTGATGAAAGGAGCGTCAGTTTGGTTTAGCTGGGCTGCCACAGTTGGGGCCCTGCTCAAGGGCATCTGTCCCTGAGGATGCTCGCTGGTCACCCCTCCAGGGCTGCCCTGAGAGTGTCTGTCTTGTCTGCTGTGGGCACCTGCCAGTCAGAGGGCGTGGAGCCCTAACAGCACACTCACTGTGGTTGTTGAGTGTCTGCTGGGTGCAGGTTCTGTTCTCAGGGGTCACCAGCACGAACATAACCCTCAGAGCCACCAGATGAGGACAGTTATTGTTACACCATTTGAGAGAGCGCAGCAGAGGCTCAGAAAGTGCAGCCTGTGTCTCTGGGATGACGTGGCAGAAGCCTGAATGAAGGGTTGCTCCATTTCGAAATAGAGACCCGAGTCACGTGGCTGGCTGGGAAGAACAGGGAAGAGCGGGTCTGGAGAGGCTCAGGAGACCTGTACTGTCCCCAGGTCAGCAGGGAGCGCAGACCTGGATGCCAAGAGCCAGCTTCTGACCCCCTTCTACACGGGGTGGAACTTTGGGTCCGTCCGCAGGGACTGTCCTAAGCCTGGAGTGACTCAGTTTTCATTTTCCCTTCTGTGGTTATAAGTTGTGTAACCACAACTTGTGGAAAAACCTGTGTTGGCTCATTTGACTTGAATAAACAGCTCATGTTTACGCTGGGCCGACCTTGCGTTACACTTCAGATCTCACCCGCGCCTGGCCCACACACACTGGGGCCGCAGCAGTCTGGTCTAGAAGTGGCCGCCACCTGTGGCCTGGGAGCCTGGACAGGTGTGTGTGGCTTCTGCAGAAAAGCTGACCAACTCTCAAGCCTGAAGGGTCGTCCTCTGTCCAACTCGCAGCCGTTCTTCCTCCCTTCTTCGCTTTCCGAGCCAATGTTACAGGAGGCCGAGACTGGGAGGCAGCCAGGTGAGCTCTCTGAGCGCGCCATCACGAAGAATCTCAGTGAGTCCACTGAGCCATCGTCTCTGTTCTTGGACTTCACCAGAATCCCTGCCAGTCCATGCAGCTGGCCTTCCATTACTTGAGGGTCATTTTAGGATCAGACTCCCAGTCTGCGGCTTGCCAGAGGCCTTCCTACGTGATGATGTTTCCAAAGTCCTCATGTTGTCACAGAGAGCTTAGGCAAGGGAGGGAGACTAACAGTCTGGAGGGAAATTGTCATAATAAAGTATGTGCCCGCGCGTGAGGATGTCGCTCGTGCTGAGGTGCGGGAACACTCAGGGAAAGATGTCCTCTCTGCGGGCGCAGTCTGGTGGGGGCCGGCCACCTGCCTGACGTGCACTACATGCGCTCCTGGAATCTTGCGGAACAACGAGGAAGCCATGTTCATGTTATTTAACCGCATCTTTGAACGATGTTACAGCAGAAAAGTTTGGGCACTTCTAAATTTAGCATGAATTTGTGGTGAGTTTTTTTTTTAAACACTGAAGTAAATTTTCTAAGTCACGGGAATACTTTCCCCATTTTCTCTTCCTCAATGTCCCCTAACCCTGCTCTCCAGAAACAACTGGGGCAAACACCTTCGCCACTCCCGCATCCACACAAATACGCACAGACTCACAATGGCACATTATAAATGCTGGCTCGAGTCGCATTACTAGGTAAGTGATTTTTCTCTTTCCAGATTTCAGTTTTGAAATTTTCAAGCACACTCAGTAGGTGATTTGGCAATCGTGAAGAAATCACAAGTTCTCTTCTGCCCACAAGAACTTCTGCAAACCACATGCGAGGTTCCGCTGATGCTAAACTGATCTGTTTCAGGAAGTCTACCCGCCTCTCTCCTCTGAACACCGAGCCCGGCTACACGGAGGCGCCTCTCCGCAGGCTGCAGGGGACGGAGTGACAAGACCTGGACGCCAACACAGAGCGGTAAGGCATGGCTATTCCTTGAGCAACGCTCAGCAGCGAAGCAGGCATTTGAACCCCCAAACCCAGCTAGGCACGACCAGCGTGAACCAAGAAAGCGACTCCTCCGCACAGGCGAAGTGGCCTGGTGTGTGGTCAGTCTTGGACCCCAGGTGCAGCGGTTTCCTCATTCATTTGAACAGAAAAAGAAGCAAATCCCCAGTTAGAAAGCCACAGCATTGGCAGCAGACAGTGGGGAGGATAAGGGGGCTTCCTGTCACATCCACAGAATAGGACAAACTCTCCTCACATACCTCAGTCATGTGCTGGCAGCCAGGCAAAGCAAGATAAAGGACTAGGGAAAGTTCACTTCAGTGCCAATTGCTACTTTTCCTGGTCAGCGCTTTGAAGCAACCGTGTTAGCATTCTTAGCGTTCTGTTCCATGGGGTGGAGCCGCAGCAGCTTTTGGTACGGGCAAGAGCCTTCCGATGGTAAAAACAAACATGATCATTTTGAAATGCTCTATTTCTAGAAAATTCAACGTGGTCTAAGAGCAGCTGAAAGATCTGGCTCCCAGAGAACCTCATCCAAAACGTGCCTTTCCAGGCTCGCTTTGTTCTTGGACTCGTTTCTGGCAACCATGTCAGGTGTATTTATTTAAGGGTTGGATGTTGACGTTGTACATCCATTTTGCGCTCATGCTAGCTACTGAAGGTAAATGAGGGCAACTCTAAAATGCTCTGACGAGCAGCGGGGCCACGGGACCTGGGGACCGCGCCAGTGACGGGCGGGAATGTGGCAGTCAGCCAGCGGCTGTGCAGCCGGCAGGCCGGACGCCCGAGAGGGGAAGAGAATCAAGCTGCACCTGGGAAACAGCCTCCTCCTCCCGCTGGTCCTCAGCGGAGGCCAAGACCCCACCGTGCGCTTCTCGCAGCAGCAGCTCCCAGGCTCAGCCACCGGCTAGAATGGCAGAAGTCCTGGTGCCCAGGCAGAAGCCCAGATCAGTGAAGTGAGAATCGGGCGCCCCCACCTCAGGGGGCAGCTAGAGCAGAGCCACTCCCTTAAAGCAGCCCTGCGCAGCTGCTCTGGTCCTTCCCTCAAAGAGCGCTGCCTTCTGGGGAGACCAGGGTGAAGCCTGTTCACTGCCCCTTGCTTTGGCTGCAGAAAGCAAAAAGCTTCAAGTCTGCGCATCTGAAAAGCTGAGGCTGCGGGTAGGGAGTGAGAGGGCGAAGGGCCTTCTCCCCAACACAGGCATCCTGCATGCAACCCCCGGACCTCACAGAGGGTGAGAGGAAGCGGGCGCCTCAGGAAGGGTTGCCAGGGGAGCACACGACACCCGCACGAGTCTCGCAACGGTCTGTGGCCGCCATGGCCTGGCCGCTGCCAGGGCGTTGGCGGGGTGCAGCCTCCCGTGGATGCCCTTTGGGTTGAACTGAGTTGCTGCGCAGAGGTGAGGGGGCTGTTGTTTATTTAACTATTATTCCCCGTGTACAACTCTTCAGGCTGTGACCTCAGTAAACGCACCTGCGCTGCTCTGGCCTGCCACGGGCCCCGCAGCTGCGCTGGCCTTTTGGGGTGACTAGTCGCTGCAAGTCGGGCATCATATGCCCAAACTCAGGGTCCAGGTAGACTTATTACCTCCACCCGAGGGCCCGTGCCCATAAAATGGGGGGTGATGACAGCACCCACCGCCTTCGCGAGGTTCCTGTGGATTAGACAAGCATGTAGGATGCACGTACAGTGGCCCCATGGAGCTTCACGCAGAACCCCCAAAGTGCTCCCAACTGCACTGCCCAGACTCGAGGCACATCACAGTTCCTATTTCTGTATCTCTGAAACCAGGAACCCCCTCTTTTTGCTATGTCACTATGCCTCGTGAGCTTCCCAGCACGGGTGGTGAACGCATCCAACGTGGAGGGACCCAAGAGTCTCTCTTACTAGCCGTCACCCTTGAAGATGACAAATCCTATCTGCACAGCCATTTCTTGCTTTACTTTTGTAACAGAGCCTTGCTCCATAGAGCCAGCTGCAAATGAGCCACAGTGCATCCCCGTTAGGGCTATTTCCAGCGTGGCAAACATTCAGTTCTGGTTGAACCTCACAACAGGCCCACAGCTAGCTAATGGGGGGGGGGGTTCATCACACTTTATAATCACTAATCACTAGGTTCTCTGGCCACGTCGCTGGTGAGGGCATCAGCACCCAGCTTACGAAAGGGGTACAGCTGGGGAGGGGGCCCAAGCGAATCACAGCTGGACAAAGGAAGCCTTGAAGAGGGAAGGGAGGCGCTGCAAGAGGGCCCTCTGGCCCAGAGAGGGAGAGGCCAGCTGCACGCCAGAAGGCAGCCGTGGGCCCCCTGCACCCCAGACTGCGTGGGCAACCGTGCAGGGCTGAACAGTGTCACCCCGCAGTCCTGCTGCCCTGGCCTACCTGCCACCTCACTCTGGGGGCTGGGCTCTGGGGACGGCACCTGGCTCGTTCTGGCTCCTAAGTCAAGGGTGTCCTGAGTTGAGACATACTTTTCTGAGCTGTTTTGCAAAATGCTCTGGTCTTTTTTTTTTTTTTTAGTCACATGCTTTCTTTAAATAAATGGGTCCTGATTTTTTTGTGTGTGTGTGGGTGTTCCAGGGCAACGTCCAGTGAAAACTCCAAACCCAGCTGCCAAGCCACACACATCGTGGTGTTGCCGACACTGGCTCATGGGGTGTGTCCGCCGGCGGCTTCTTCGGCAGGGCCCCCGGACAGCTCTTCTCTGCCGGCTCTCTGCTCTTTCCCCTCTGGTCCCTGAGGCGGGCGGTGGCAGAGTGCCTGTGCTCGGGGCTCCAAACACCAGCAATGTGACCCTCACAGCCCTGCAGGCCAGGCGTAGAAACCGACGTGCTGGCCAGAGGGTGGTTCTTTGGGGGGCTCAGAGGGCCACTCTCCCCCATGCCTCTCTGCTGCTCCTGGGACGGACGGCAAGTCCCTGGCCCCGACTTGCCCCTCACCTCTGCGATCTCTGTCCACCTCCTGCACGTGTCCGCCCGTCTGCAGCTGCGCTGTCTTCCGCTTCTTCAAGGCCCCACCGCGGGGCAGGGCCTGCTCGGACCTGACTCTATCGGCAAAGGCCTGTGTGCCGATAAGGTCGCATCATAGGCCAGAGGTGACACTTGAACATCTTCCCTGGGGGGACACGAGTCAACCTCCCCCACTCTTCTCCTTCCCTTATTCTGCCATGTCTGCTCCGTCCGGGTCCTTCGCTTCAGCCATTCCCAGTCAAACACTTCTCTTACATCCAGTGAGTATCTCTTATTTATCTTCACTAGTCTCGGGAGGCCTGCTCTGAGCCCCGTTATTCTATCGTTGGCACAGAGAGGCCAGGTCTCTTTGAGCACAGAAGGCCCAGAGCCCAGGGGCCATGATACTTTAAGCCAAACGTTTAATTGCTTTCAAAATCAGGAAAATAATGGATATCATTATTCCATGAGCATGGTCATACAAGTTTACTTTTTTTCCTAAGGAGGAAGCTGCCCATAGGTTGAAGAGCCTCAGGCCCACGAGGGAAGTGACAACTGCATTCCATTTGTAGATGTAGCACGTGTGCGAGGAAAAGACGGGAGGTGCTAATGTACCCCACGAAGGGGCCATGCGACTCTGCAGGCCAGAGCCAGGCCCCCGCTCAGTGCTCACCGTGACGGGCCATGCGGCACGCAGAGGAGAGTGCAGGAGATGTTTCCACGGGCCGCAGTCACTCGCCCCTTCTGTGACCGGAGCCGTGGGTCAGCTCCCATCAGGCTTTGCTGCCTGATAACTTGCCAAGCAACCAACAACTCAGACCTTTAGGCCTGCGGAGAGGGCCGGGGCTCAGCCCGACAGGGTCTGCCTAGGGAGCCCACCCTGCGCCTCTGTCCAGACGCCGGGCTGCGGTGCTGGGGCGCGTCTCCCTTGTTTTCAGCATGTTTCCTTGTCTCTTTCAAGCGGGGTGAATTCCTTGGTGACTGGTGCTGGGTGCTAGACCCTCCCTGAGAGCTGGAGCGTCGGAAATGCCAAGTGCAAAGACTGGGCTTCCCCACAGCTGAATCAGCCCAGGGAGTGTGGGCGTGGGCCAGCTTTGCCGGGTGTTGGCTGGGCCAGTGTAACCCCGAGATAGTTTCTATGAGCCTGGCCTGGGCGAGGGTAAGGAGGGCACCGCACTGTACCTGGGTGCCACATTGGAGGGGGCAGGGTGCCCCCAAACCCAGTAATCAAGCAATAGGCTACTGTTTTGATCCTTTGAAATCCAGCTGTGTGGCTGCCTGCTGCAGTAAGTCAAGTTCGATTGGACCCAGAACCAGAAGAGGCGGTGAAGCGACGGCTGGGAAGGATCAGAGTCTGTCGTTGTTTTAAATGACATTCTGCTCATCAGAGATTTTCGTTTTTTTAAAGTCTCCATCTGGACGACTGCACTTTGCACCCGAGGTCCTGTCAGGGCGCGGGGCTGGTCCCGGAGCTGGGGACGGATGCGGTTGCACACTGTCCGCTGAGCCTCTCCTCTGTGGCCGGGCGCCGAGACCCAGGCCGGACGCAGGCTCTCGGAGCCCACCTGGAGCCCACCTTCGAGACAGTAAGTCTCAGAGCGCCAAGAGGCACCTTCTCACACCCTGCGCCAAGTGTCGAGGGTGCCGCTTTGCGCTGTCAGGTGCCCTTGGGAGTCTCTGCAGGCAGCTGCGATGTGAGGAGACTTGGCTCCGGCTGGCCTGGGCTGCAAGCCCGCCCCTTCTGCGGGGCACCAACTGCTCCACCAACTGCCTGCTCTCTGCGCTGCAGCTTGGTGCCCACCCCCTCTGCCTGGCTCCCCTCAGGCCCTCTGGCCCTCCAGAGAGCTCCCTCCACCAGCACTTAGAAGAGCCAGAGGGGCCAGGCTCTCCCCCTAGGCCCTCTCTCTCTGGGCCTAGCTGTCTGCTGGACAGAACCTTCCAGGCTATCCGTGCCGCGGCCCTGTGGCCTGCACAGCTGCCAGTCTCTTCTGCTGTGGCGCCTGCTTTGTGCTTGCGGCTCCGCCTTAGCCAGCACGCGTGCCCTTCCCACTGGGCTTCTGCTTCTCTGACCTGCTTTGGGATCCGCCACTTGGGCCCTCAGAGCAGTGGGTGTGGCCAGGGAAGCGCCTGGCCAGTGTCAGCCTGCGGGGACTGGGGCTCTGCTCTCTCTTCTCGGATCCAGCTGCGTGAGGTGAGGTGAGTGGTGTTCTCCTGGTTCTGCCGTGTGGACACAGCCGGGCCTTCCACCAGGGGAGGGCCTGAGGTGGAAAGAGAGGCCAGCACAGTAGGGGTTCAGGCCTCAACGTCCACGCTAGCCATGCCGCTCACCACTTTCCGCTCTTCCCACCACATGCTTCCCTTCAAATTGGGATTCTGTGGAACTTGTCAATCCGTATTCTTACCTCAGGACTCTTCCAAAGGGAACCCCCCTCTGCGCTATTCTCATCAGGCCCGTGCCCCAACCTTTAAGATGCTTCAGACTCTCTGGGAGGCTGTTTTCTCGACCTGGGGAATCAACTTCAAAAGGCCTCTCCGCTGGTCTCTAGCGCCTCCTAGAGGCTCCTCTCAATTGCTCAGCGTCATAGGGGAGGCTGAGCGCCTTTGGAATCCCACCCAGGCCTCACCCTGAAGCCGGTGAGGCCACACAGGGCCGACCACTGTCCGGACCCACCCAAGTGGCACCAGGAGTGCTAGCTGACCGTAGCCGGGCCAGCAGCCTACCCGACACAGTGGCGGCATCATAATTCCTCCACAAGAGTTGTCCTGATTTTGTCAGCAACACAATCTCAGACAATTTTGCAGTCAATTTCTTGGGGCCCCCAAACCTGAACACTAAAAACTTAGACTCGTTTGCAAACTAATTTAATGCGTTGATTTAACTGTTAGGAGAGCTCACTCTTCAGGGCTCTCCGGAGGACGGGTCGGCACTGTCATGACAGCACGAAGTGGCCGCCGATGCTGCTGGCCTGACGTGCTGCTTCCATTTTGATTTTCCCTAGGAAAACATGGCCCTTCGGTCTTCGCTGCTGACCTGCCTCTTCCTGCTAACCTCCGTTTCCTGTGAGTTCTTTGCCAGGGCGAATTATTCTAGGCGTTATCCTTGTGACGAGAAAAAGCAAAACAACTCTGTGATTGCAGAGTGCAACCACCGTCGCCTGCGAGAAGTTCCCAGAACCCTGAGCAAGTACGTGACTGAGCTGGACCTGTCGGATAATCTCATCACACTCGTGACCAATGAATCGTTTCAGGGGTTACACAGTCTCACTAAAATCAACCTTAATCACAACACCAACATCCAGCACCAAAATGAAAACCCTGAGCTGAACAAGAACAGCATGAACATCACAGACGGGGCCTTTCTCAACCTCCAAAGCCTCGAGCAGCTACTGCTGGAAGACAACCAGTTAGACAAAGTCCCAGCGGGCTTGCCAGGGTCTTTGAGAGAACTTAGTCTCACTCAAAACAACATCATTTTCGTCACTAAGAAGAACATGTCTGGGCTTACAAATCTCCGCCGTCTCCTCTTGGACTGGAACTGCTATTTTGGCAATGCATGCAATAAAAGCGTCATCGAAAACGGGACGTTTGAAAGGCTGACGCAGCTGAAGGTGCTGTCGCTCTCTTTTAACAACCTGCACTGCGTGCCGCCCCAACTGCCTCCCTCACTAAGAGAGCTTTATCTCAGCAATACCCAGATCAAAAGCATCGGCCTAGGAGACCTCAAGGGCCTGGAGAACTTACATGTGCTCGATTTAAGCGGGAACTGTCCGAGGTGCTTCAATGCCCCGTTTCCATGTAAACCCTGTGAAGGTGATGCCTCCATTCAGATTCACCCCCTGGCTTTCCAGAGCCTGCAGAAGCTGCGCTACCTGAACCTGTCCAGCACATCGCTGAGGAAGATCCCGGCAAGCTGGTTTGACAATATGCCTTATCTGAAGGTGCTGCATCTCGAATTCAATTATTTAGTGCAAGAAATAGCATCTGGGGAATTTTTAACCAAACTGCCCTTCTTAGAAATACTTGACTTGTCTTTTAACTACAGAAAGACGGCCTACCTGAGCCATATGACAATGTCCCCAAATTTCTCTAATCTCACGTCTCTCCGAACTCTGCACTTAAGAGGCTATGTGTTCCAGGAGCTCCGAAAAGAGGACTTCGGGCCCCTGATGAGCCTGTCCTCCTTAAAGACCATCAACCTGGGCATCAACTTTATCAAGCAAATTGATTTTAGTATTTTCCAGCATTTCCCCAACCTGACCATCATTTACCTGTCAGAAAACAGAATATCCCCCCTGGTGAATGACACCCGGCCGGAGCATGGGAACGGCTCCTCCTTCCAGAATCACATCCTGCAGCCACGCTCAGCGGGGGTGCCGTTTGACCCACACTCGAATTTCTACCACCACACCAACCATTTGATAAAGCCCCAATGCATGGCCTACGGCAAAGCCTTGGATTTAAGCCTCAACAGCATTTTCTTCATCGGGGAAAAACAGTTCGAAGCTTTCCGCGACATCGCCTGCTTAAATCTGTCCTCCAATGGCAATGGGCAGATGCTCGACGGGACGCAGTTTGCAGCTGTGCCCCACATCAAATACTTGGATCTGACGAACAACAGGCTGGACTTCGCTGACGACCGGGCGCTCAGCGAACTGCGAGAGCTCCAGGTGCTCGATCTCAGCAACAACGCGCACTACTTCCGAATCGCCGGCGTCACGCACCGCCTCGGCTTCATTCAAAACCTGACACAGCTCAAGGTGCTCAACTTGAGCCGCAACAGCATCTACACCCTGACAGAGTATCAGCTGAGCAGCGTGTCCCTGCAAGAGCTGGTTTTCAGCGGCAACCGCCTGGACCTCCTGTGGAACGCGGACGACCGCAGGTACCGGCAGCTATTCCAGTGTCTCAGGAACCTGAGCCGGCTCGACTTAGCCAGCAACAACCTACAGAAGATCCCTGACGAGGCCTTCCTTAACTTGCCCCGCCACCTCACCGAGCTCTATCTGAACGACAACATTCTCAATTTCTTGAACTGGTCGCTGCTGCAACACTTCCCGCATCTCGACGTGCTCGACCTGAGCAGAAACCAGCTTTCCTTCCTGAGCAGCAGCCTGTCGAAATTCACATCTTCTCTTCGGACCCTGCTGCTGAGTCAAAACAGGATTTCCCAGCTGCCCCCAGGCTTGCTTTCGGAAGCCAGCAGCCTGCGACACCTCGACTTAAGTTCCAACCTGCTGAAGATGGTCAACAAGTCCACGGGCCAAAGCAAGGCCACCAGCCTGGCCGTGTTGGCGCTCGCCGGGAACCCCTTTGACTGTACCTGTGACATCGGAGACTTCCGAATCTGGATAGACGAGAACCTGAACGTCACCATCCCCCGGCTGACAGACGTCATCTGCGCCAGTCCCGGCGACCAAAGAGGGAAGAGCGTCATGAGCCTGGAGCTGACGACCTGTGTCTCAGACACCACCGCGGCCATCCTCTGCCTCTTCACGTCTTTCGTCACCACCGTGGTCATGCTGGCAGCCCTGGCTCACCACTGGTTCTACTGGGACGCCTGGTTTATCTACCACATGTGTCTAGCTAAGGTCAAAGGCTACCGGTCTCTCGCCACGTCGCAGACTTTCTACGACGCCTACGTCTCGTACGACACCAAAGACGCCTCCGTCACGGACTGGGTGATCAATGAGCTGCGCTTCCACCTGGAAGAAAGCGAAGACAAGAACGTGCTCCTGTGCTTACAGGAGAGGGACTGGGATCCAGGGCTGGCCATCATCGACAACCTCGTGCAGAGCATCAACCAAAGCAAGAAGACGATCTTCGTCCTGACCAAAAACTATGCGCGGAACTGGAACTTCAAGACCGCGTTCTACCTGGCTCTGCAGCGGCTCATGGATGAGAACATGGACGTGATCATCTTCATCCTGCTGGAGCCTGTGCTGCAGCACTCCCAGTACCTGCGGCTGCGGCAGCGCCTCTGCAAGAGCTCCATCCTCCAGTGGCCCGACAACCCCAAGGCGGAAGGCTTGTTTTGGCAAAGTCTGAAGAACGTGGTCTTGACTGAAAATGACTCACGCTACAACCGGCTGTACGTCGACTCCATTAAGTAGTGCTCACTGCTCTGGCGGTGCTCACAGACCCAGACACAGGCAAAGCCCCCACCCCGCCGCCTCAGATACCGACTGCTGTGTGAGCTGGGCTTCACGGCGCCGTCTCCCGGAGGGTGCCATCCAGGTGCCAGCTGGGCTTGCAGGTATCTCCAGGGGTGAGGGCCACCTCGACACTCGGCTCACGGACGGCTTCAGGATTCAGTCCCTCCCAGGCTGCTGGCCAAAGACGGCTCACGGTGCCCTGCGCGTGGATCACTCCCACAGGGCCGACTGCTTCCTCAGAGCCGCGAGTGGGACTGGTGGCCAAGGGGAAGTCGTCTGTGTCACCCCACCAGGGGAGCGTGTGCTACCGCCTTAGCCAGTGTCGTGGCCAGAAGGCCGTCACAGGCCCTGCCCGCTCCCCGGTGCTCACCTCAGCCCGGGAACTGCTCTCTGAGCCCGACGGCTGCCAGCTGGTTTCTGGATCGGGAACACCAGCTTGGCTTGTCCACAACTACTTCCAGCAGGATTGGTACCACAGCTGACGTCTGAGGATGCCACGTATGGGTCGTTTGCAGAGCTTGTTTTAAACTTCTCTACCATTTTCTTAAAGTGTGCAGCTACATTAAGAGCTTCTGCAGAAGCTGTCAACTGCCACTGCTGTGAATCTTGAATGATGGAAGACGCCTCATTTCACACGCTGAGCAGATGAGAACACACAGTAGGGAGGGAGGACTGTGATGTGAAGGAAATTGCCAGTGCGCTGAGTGTTCCGCAACTACTTTCGACAATTAATTGGGAGAGATCAAAGGGGAAGTGGTTTTCATGAACTCTGTACATTAAGATAATTAGTGCAGAGAAATTGATTTTCGATTCTTCTAGCTCCCGGGGTCTGCTGCTCTCTCGGGTGCCCCTCGGCTTGTGTCACTGCGATGGCTGCCGCCACTGCCACACGGTTCTGGCCCCTCCGTGTCGCTCTTTTCTCACATGGGCGCCAGGCACACGGGCTCAGGCTCCATGACATCCGACGTGGGCTCCTTTTAGCTAGCCGCAAGAGCACCCACTCCGTTTCCCATGGAGGTCCCCCTGGAGGGACCCCACACAGTCCGAGCAGGTCACAGTTCAACCTCGCACAGCCCGGGCTTTTCTGGGCTAGAAATGATGAGAACTCCGTGGCAGTCACAGATGCCCTTGTGAACGAGAAAGTCATTTGTGATCGCTGGCAGAGGAAAGGCAAACTCCCGCTCACCTGTAAATAAAGCTGTCATGGCGACGTGCGTGTGTCCGCGGTCACTGTCCTGGGACCTACGGCCACAACCGTGTCCATTCTTTCCCACGGTTGTGTTCCCTCCCTTTCTGCCTTTGTGTGCTTCCAGGAGAGAGGGGGTCTCGGGGACCCCATGCCACCCTCCACCATCACACTGGGGTCTTAGAGAAACGAGGGGCGGGGTGGCTGGCTCCGAACCAAAGGAAACCTCGCAGGACTCGCGCCAGCGCCCACATGGCAAATGCACTTTCAAATGTCTCTCCCGTGTACACAGGAAGAGGTCAACATTCTTAACGCAGAGCCTTCGAGTTCCTAATATACACATCTACAAGCACAATCCCACTAATGAGAGCAGACTGCTTCTGGCGGAGCCACTCTGTATTTTTTTAGCGAGAAAGGCATTTATGGGAGTAGAAAGAAAAGGCTCCTCTGTCTTATGGTCCCTTCCTGTGGCCAATGTCAGGGATGATTCCTTATTTATTTCAGTAAGGAGGACACCAGAGCGTGGAGACGATCGAGAACAATGTTTGAGTTTGCAAGGAAGGCCGGAAGGCCTCAGCGCCGCCGGCCAGCAACAGCGCTCAGCACCGACTTCCTGCGTCTCCGCCTCCCCTGGCCGTTCACGGAGCACTCTGGATTTGAGCTCCACATTCTCTCCCACCCACCTTCCATCTCCATCTCAGCCATCTGCCTCCCTGGTCCCCACCCCCAGCCTCTCCCCTGGCCTCTGCGTGTCTGCTGCAGCTCTCCAAGCAGCAGCCAGAGTGACCCTTGAAAAGGTGTGGTCTCGTCCGAATTAAGTTTAAGATCTCGGCTGTCCTGCTTGCCTGTCCCTCTTCCAGCCTCTGCTCTGAGCTTCCCATGCATACGTTAAGGTTTCCAGAGGCTTCTGTGGGGTATTTACTGATGACACTGTCTTAAAACCACATGACTGTGTTTCTGACGATGTCTGTGCGAGTCATGCACCAGCCCGCTGAGGGGATACAGTCTGCGAAAACGCCCCCTGAAACTGTCAAAGTGCTTCTTCTGGTCTTCCTGCTGCTCCAACTTAGCCGACAGCTGTGCATCCTTACCAGCCCCGAGGCGCCCATTCCAAAAGGAATGCTCACCATAATTCATGAGAACATGGCCCAAAGAGAGTGTAAACCACTAGACGAGTGCATCCCCTTCCTCATTACTGATACACTTTCTGCACGAATAGCTAGCTGTCAGTGAAACAGCCACAGCAGCAGGGGATGGGGCCCAGTCTGGATTTACCACCACCAGGGGGCGCGCGATTCTTTCTCACGCGGCAACACCCATCACGGCCACGAGATGGCAGCAAAGACCCGTCCAAAACGGGCGCCTTCGCTTGCGCCCCGGGTGTGGAAACTGCTTTGTTTCCTCTGAAAGCTGGCTTCTCACCAGCCTGAGGACTCACCTCCTCCCCCCAGCACCACCACAGCCTCTGGGCCAGTGTCCCGGAAGGTCACAGTGCTGATGAAAGGCTGGGTCTGTGCCACTCAGAGAACGGGCTCTCATCAAAAGCGAAGCTGGGGGGAATCTAAACTCTACTGTCCGAACCCCCAATGTCTAGGCTTGATCAAGGAGACACTGACTGCTAAACTGGGTGGGGGTGGGGTGGGGTGGGGTGGGGGTTTCTTATTGGCTCTTGGTGATGTCAGACAGGGCTGGGAGAACAGGTTTTCCTGGTGTGGGGCTTTATTCCATGAAACATCTTCTAGAAAATGCCCCTGGGCCTTTCACCTCTCGGGAGCCAGGCGCCGCCTGCGGTAACTGGATACCAAGCTTTTCCCTGCCTGGCTCTTTAGAAACCACGGGAGACCCAAGACCTAGCATGTGACACAGGAGGAAGGAAAAGGCGCTGTGGTGTACACAGAGTGCCGCCCTGCGAGCTTCTGTGTGGATGCCAGGGTCTGGCAGCCGGGCTAGGGAGAGATCCCCGAGGTTCAAGGGGAGGTGTTGCTGGAGGGCAGTCCTTGCTCTGGGTTGTGCCAGCCTCTTCTCTAGTTGGAGTTCCTTATGCCCTGAGCACGTTTAAGATAACACCCCAAGCTGAATCCGCCGGGTGCAGAGGACCCTGTGTGAGCGGAACAGAAAGCAAACATGCCTCCCCCCAACCCCCAATTGCCAGTTGCTTCCAGAGGCTCCCGCCTGCCCTTTACTCTTGCTGAAGGAAGCGCTTGCATCGCTGACCCTCCTGGGGGCCTTTGTCTTTGGCAAGGTTGGGCCTCTCCCCACCTGGCCCCCTTGCTTCCGATCTCTCCAGCCCCTGCCAGGATGCTGCTCCCCTTTCCCCTAGGCTGGGGGCTCCCACACAGTTCAGCCTAGGTCGCTGTCAGGGGCATCACGCTGGGACACCCCTGCAGGCCGTGACCTGGGTGAGCCCCACGAAGCCTCACTTCCAACACCTTCAAGGGCCGCCCCCACCTTCATGGTGGCTACGCGGCTGTACGCGCTGTGAGGTCCCACCATTCTCTTCGACGGCTAAACGGCTGCACGCTCAGAGCGCAGAGGTGGAGGCGGTAGCCCAGGGTCCTGTAGGGGTGGCAGAGCCCAGGCCGGCGCGGCCCCCTCCACGCCGGAGCCGGTGCAGATGTGACCTCAGGTCCCAGCCGCCTGCCTGCGCCTCAGCTCTGGCAGAGTGCCCTCAGGCGGTCTCACCTCCACCACCACCCACCCATTTCGGAACAACACTGAAAAGGCCGGTGGGTGTCAACACTGAAAAGGCCGGTGGGTGTCAGGCCTACGTATTGCAGGAGCCGCTTCACCTGGGAGGCTGGGAGCTCGGCTGAAGGCCTTACCGAGGAATCTCTCTCGTGGGAGAGACAGACAGAGGCCCCCAGATGTCCCCAGCTGAACCCTCAGAACTGAGGATGCAGCTGGAATGGGAACAGGAGAGGGTCCTGGATCTTGCAGAGTGGGGGGCATCATGGCCCCTTAAAAGCCCGAGGGAGGCAGAACCCACTGGAACCCTGCTGCTGTGGAGGGGAGGAAGGGGCTCAGTCTACAGAAGCCGGAATGGGCTGGAAAGGAGGTTCGCCCCTGAGCTACAGATGGGGACCCCGCCCTCATGTACCTGGGCACCGTTTCTGGGCTCCAGAACTCTAAGGGGCGCGTGCGTGTTGCCTGAGAGGCTCAAGGCGGGGTCCCTGGCTCTGACCGCATGGGAAGGCACTGGCGAGACCTGCAAGGAGGTCTCGTTTCTATGTCTCTCTAGGCCTCTCCTCCGGAGTCCCCAACACCCAGCCTCTGCAGTTGCTCCGGTCGGAATCCCTGACCTCCCTGCAGTCTGCAAGCAGATGGCCCAGGGCAAGGACAGTGTTCTCAACACTCCCGCCTCCCTCCCGCGCACAGCTCCTTCCCCCAGACCAGCGCCTCACTCTCCTCAGAACATGTGAATGTGCCAATAAATAACCGAAGCAGAGCTTGCCTCTGACATCCTCGAGGGAGCGGCGCCTCTTCACCCCAGAAACCCAGGCGCCGCGCTGTCGACACTCCAGGACAGCTCAAAGCCACTTGAGCTGCCTGCCCCCTTCCTACAGTGCCTGCCGGCCGCCTGGCAGGAAGAGCCAGCAGCCT
>NW_004567128.1:3325864-3340855 GCF_000260355.1 Condylura cristata
CGACTCCCTCCTCGTTTATCAAACGTGAGAAAGGCCAGCTCTGTGCTCTGCTCACTTCCAGGCCTGTGGAAAGGAGGAAGACTTATGGCCGGGCCTGAATGCGGCCACACACTGAGGCGCTGGGAACAAACGTGACCACGTGCTCTGCCTGCGGCTGCGTAGCAAAGTTCACATTCACATGGGAAGTGAAAGTGACTCACAGCCTGCTGCTGTCACATGACTCTGGGGGCGGAGAGTCACATGACTCTCAGCTCCCACAGCCTGTTTGCTCTGTGTGAGAGATGAGGGATGGGAGTTCCAACTTAGTGCTCACGGCCTGCTCCTTTTCAGCCTTTCACTGATTTTTTGAAAAAGCTATTTATTGAGGTGTGTTGGTTGACAGCACTATGTGACTTAGGGGAACAGGCTCGCACCTCTCAGATGTGTGTGACCGACCCCACACACTCCGCAGCCCTGCACTGCTACCCTAGCTTTGCAGGCTGCAGGGTAACACTTTATACACGCACGCAGCTGGGCAGTGACAGGACCGGCCGGCTGCATGACCGGCCAGTTCCCGTGCCCTTTCTACCGAAGTGACTCAACTCCAAGATGGCGGCAACCGGATGTGAAACCAAGCAGGGGCCCTCCTGAGCCTGGCCCCACAGGCCACACAGAGGCTGGGCGCCACCAGGCAGTCTGACTCCAGAACCTTCTGTCTTCACATCCAAACTACCACCACAACCGTGTCTCCTGGGGGCTTTGAGGTTAGAAGTGAGCCTCATATGCTCCTGGCGGAGAGACAGCGTGAACGACCGTCTGGAAGTGGAAGCACAGAGAGGGATATGCTTGAGGGGTGATAAAGGCTCGCGGTCACAGTGTGGGTCGCTTGGAGGAAGCAGAAGTAGATAGTACTGGCTGTAAACAGTGGCCATGGAAGGCGACCCTGGGGCCCAGGCTTGCTGCTGTGGGCAGGTTTAGAGGCCCTTGATGTGGGTGCAGGTCAGGGAACTAACCACAGCGGGCAGTGTGGAGAGGGTGCCCTGGGCCCAGAGCCCAGGTGGGGGGTGGGGAGGCTGGCGCCTCTCTCCAGGGGCGGCGACAGGGCTCTTGCGATAGAGGTGGGATGTGGGGGCAGGTGGACAACTTCCAGGTAAGTGGAAATGATAAGTGTAGGTCACATAGGGGAGAGAAAGAAAAGCTGTTATGCCCGATGCCCTGGCATTTTGTTTTGGGGCATCAGACCTGTCTTGGGGTGTCACCACACAAACTTAGCCTTTGAGTAGACAGCAAACAGTGCATGTGTCTTCAAGAAGCAGAAAGTGTTTGAGAAGAAATAACTGCTTTGACTTCCCCAGAACAAACAGCTCCAGCTGGCTGTTCCGTCATTCCTCACTTTGGGTCTTTCCCTCCGATACATTTCGGAGGCATTGCTGAGTCTCGGGTTGTGTTCCCGTGTGTAATTATAGCACACAATAACAACTAAATTCCGGAGGAGAGAGCCTGCGATTAAAACCAAGCCAAATCAGAAAAAAAAAAAATAAGCAAATCTCTCCCACATTCTTTTCTCAAGCTGGGTGTTAAGTTCGACTGCCTGGTTCAAGTCCCAGCTCCCCTTCCTAGCCACGTAGCTTCGGCCAAGTTAGGTACCCTGCTTCCCTTCTATAACGTGAGGTAACCACCTCCACCATACCGCGGTACCTCGTTCTAAAGCGTGAGACTGCTTCTCCCAGCCCCTGACGGGCCATCCAGAAGTGCCCGCTATTATAGCCGCCAGATTTTCTACCATGATCCTGAATGACATTCCAAACCAGAAATAGCTGTCTAAAGTTGTGTTATATGGCAAGCTGTGCCTCCTCAACAGGAATGAAGGGACAATCCGTGAGGCCGGCTAAGCCTTATGCCTACCCTGGAGACCCAGAACTGGGCTCGAGGGCTCATGGTTTCCCATGAGGCCTCACAACAATCAGGTTTCTCACAACATATCAGAAGCCTGAGTTCAGCTAGGCACCGGGGGCAGGCTGCCCCTTCAGAGCTGCTCTGGAACAACAGGCCTGGGTTGCTATTTTTCACCATCAGGCCTGACTCCTGCTGCTATAAAGTCTTGGGTAAGCAGCACAGGCCGGATGCAGTCAGGGCCCACGCTTAGTGTGGAGAACAAAGAGAAACAAGACTGAGGCCCCCCGCTGGGGAGGCAGCCTGAAGGGGAGAGAAGACGGGAGAGCAAGCAAACCACACAACCAGGACAGAAGTCTCCACAGAAGACTTCTGAGGCCAGGGGTGTAAGCGCTGAGTTCTGCCTCAGGGAGTCAAAGTAAACTTCACCATAGGTCTCCTCCGCTGAAGCCCTAGTCTCTTAAATGACGGAGAGCCAGGGAACTTCTCAGGGGAGGAATATTTCAGCTGGGGCGGTGGTTCCATGGGTGTAAGTGACTGTCAACACTCACTGAATCAGCACTGAAAATGCATGCATTTAATTTCTGTAAATTAAACCTCAGTCAAGTCGCTAGTGAGAGAGCTCCCTGGCCTCCAGCATGTTGTCGTGGTAACACTGCCTGGCACTTGGTGGATTCTCTGCTGAATGAGACCACAGAGGTGCAGAGGGGGGAGGGCTGAAGCTTTCTGTGGCCCCAGGAGCCGCTGTCGCCCCTGGCTGTGAAGCCTGCTTCTGGGGGCCACAGAGCCTGGCTTGAAATGTGCCTCTGGGGACTGGGGGCTCTCCCAGCCTGGCCAGACTTAGGGACTTCTGAGAAGTCTCTGTGCGGCGTCTGGAACACAGCCTGCTGCAGGCTGACTGGCGGATGCGGCCCAAGCCTCACAGACAGGGCTGCGTCCTGCCACGGCTGCAGGGGCTCCCGCAGCCTGCAGGCGGAGCGCTCGGCTGCTTTCCTCTTCGCCTGCTTCTCCCCTTCCCTCCCCCATCCGGGCCAGAGGCCCACCTGGGGCAGGGCAGGGCAGGCAGAGACCCCAGCTGAGAACTGGCCCTGCATGGCGTGTGGCACGCGCAGTGGAAGCAGGGTCAGTGGGGACCGAGGCCAGAGTCCTCCCTCAAGGCAGGGCTGCCAGGAGGGTTGCAGGATGCCCGGTGGAACCGCCATTTCAGCTCAATAATGAGTAGTTGTTAAAGCTCAGCTGCCATGGGCTGACTTAGACTGGAGGGCTAGTTGTTACTCATCTGAAAGTCCCATTTCACTGGGCCTTCGGCATTTGGGGGGGGTGGCTGTCAGTCAGGTGTGATGGGGTTCTGGGAAAGGCAGAAGCCCTTCTGGCACTCCCCGGAAGGAGAGCGTGGCCAGCCTCCCCAGCTCTTCAGCACGGGCATCAGAGTGGCCTCAGCACGGGGTGGCTGTGCCGGTCACGGCACTGTAGGTGGGGGGCCTCTCTGCTCTCTCCTGGGGGCACATACCCAGCAAGCCCTGCGGGCAAGGGCGGCTGCCAGACAGAGGCAGGGACACCGACTTGTCTGTTCCCTCTCCCACCCCCGCCCCGCAGGGGCCACACGAGGGAGCCCAGTGGGAGGAGCAGGAACGCCTGGGCATGGTAAGACCAGAGGGAGACAACGGCCCCTGCCAGCCCCAGGCACTACCCACAGAGGCCTCCCCTCCAGAGCCCCCACTTGCGCACCCCTCGGGCTTAACTCTCGAGCTAGGCAGGGAAGTCAATGGAAAGTTACATGCACAGAAACGGACAGATGATGATGAAACCCCAGGAAACCACAGCTCCTGCCCTGCTGGGGGACCAGGCCAGAAGCCAACCTGCCAGGCTGGGGACCCACTTTGCCCTCACTACTGCCCCAAGTCACAGCCTGTGAGCCACTTCCTGCCTCAGGGCCAGGATGCAGCTGCCCTGTCACGATCTGGGCTGTGAGGAGGCAAACGTGAGCTAGCAGATGAAAACAATGGCACTTGCCAGGGAGGCAGCTACTGAGGTGCACATTTCCAGGGGCTCGGCCTGGCCACACAGTGAAAGCCAGTACAGGAGCACGCGACTCAGCGTCGCAGGAACAGCTGCCCTGCTTCCTCGCAGGACTGGCACGCCGCGCTCAGTCTCGCACGCGCTGCAGGCAGGGCACTGCGGACAGCCCCGCTCAGCCAGCTTTCGTGCCCTCGAGTGGGCAGCTGTCTTGCTGTGAGGTCCTGGGAGCCGCGCGAGGCCCCGACAGCAACTGTCCTCCCGTCCCTTTAAGATCGCAAGCTCCTTCAAGTGCAAAGAGGCAGGAAGTCCCCTGTTCTGTCTGGCTGCCTTTCACTTCCTTTCAGAGGTGTTTTCTTACTGAGGAACACATTCCATTTCTCCTGAAGGCACCCTGGGTGAGTTCCATGAAGTTTCTTGGGCAAGAAAATACACATATAATTTATGTGTGTGCGCATGGATTTGCAGCTATATACTTTATGTGTTTGGACTTTTAATAGACTATTTTTGGAGCCGTTTTAGGTTCACAGCAAGATTGAGTGCAAAGTACAAAGATTTCCCATGAACGTCCTCTGCCCCCCAGATACCCTCCCCGCAAGATCAATGCAAACCAAAAATTTTAAAAATATAAAAGATGATAGGAAAACATAAAATGATCTTTTAAATATTTAAAAATAAAGCGGTAACAGCTGTTCTGGTAAAAGTGTAAAGGGCAGAGGATTCTCGAGTCCCTGTCTCCAGAGGGAACCGCTCTTAATAGTTCTTCGAATTCCCTTGGGATTGTCTGTGTGCGCCTCACTGTCTTACTGCACGGAGGAGACCCGGCGCTTACGAGGTTCTCCCTTCTCCACTTAGAGCAGAAACTCTGCACGCCCCGCCGTGCCATCAAGAAGAGACCCCCCTCAGTGTTCTTCCAACAGCTGCATCAGTGTCCACTGTTCGGACTCTCATCCATGTAGCTAGCCTCCTCGCTCACAGCCACTCAGGCCGAGTCTGGTTTTTTCTCTTACCTACAAGGCAATGGGCGGAGGATGCATCAGTGTGTGGGGGTGTGGGGACAGCTGCAGGCAGACACGCGTCTGCGCGGTGTCCGAGGGGCTCGGACAGGCTAGCAGAGGGGTCCCTGGCCACGTGGCAACACCGTGGCCACAGTGAGCGCACTGGCACCTGGGTGGAGCCGCCCCGTGCTCCTGCCCAGCAGCCTGCCGAAGCTCACACACTGGTCCTGAAAGGGGCAGGGATGAACGCCTCACTGACCTGCACCTGAAAGCCTGTGCCCCAGGGCACCTTCCAGCATCAGTCCTGACTCTGCCAGGCCTGACTTGGGCGGCAGATGCTGCCAGGACGGCTTTCAGCTTGGCCAGTAGGCCCCGGTGCTCCCCTGGGCCTTTCCGTGCTCAGACCAAATCCATTGTTTGTTGACAGGAGCCAAGAAGCAACATGGTTAGGCCTAGGCAACAACGGTCCCGTCAACCCCCAGCCGCACCCTCGCCGGCAGTCTCTGCTGTGGGCGCGTGCAGGGTGTGCGACCTGCATGTGCCTGATTCACTCTCTGACATCGGCAGAACAAGAAACCGCTAACTCTGCACTTCTCAGGGCCCAGCCCTCAAACTGTACAGGCGTCACTGCTGCCCACTCAGCAAAAGCAAAACAAACCCAAAACCTGATTTCAATTGGCCGAGTCAAAGGCCCTTATCAGTTCCCACAGTACTTGAGACCCTTTTCCTTTTGGGGTGCTCTGCTGCGCGAGAGAAGAATGCAAATGAAACTTCAACCATCCCATGAAACGGTGGGTCTCATGAGCGGAGTGATCTGGGCATGGAACCCTGGTTTCTTCCTCTGTCAGATGGGATCATGACGGCTACCCATGCAGACCAGGAAGGGAGTCCCGAGCTCTGCGGTCAGGGCCTGTGGGGAGATGCTGCCCACACGCGAACCAGGCCGCGGCGCCCCCATGCCCTACGCCCACACACAGGAGCCACTGCTGTAGACGTGGCTTGCCCTCAACCGAAGTTGTGGCACGGTGCATGACCGAGCTGACGGAAGGAGATTCTCCAACACCCGCCTGCCCTTTGAGGTGAACTGTCTGCTGTGAGCCGGGGGTCATCTCCTCTGAGGTCTTCGTCAGGCCATTCTCGCGCACCTGAGAAGACCCTGGTAGATCGACTCCATGGAAACACATCTGCACGTCTGCTCCTTTTGAATGCCCTCCTTCGGAAGGGGCACGCACTCCAGGGGCCATGTGGTGTCCACCCCACAACTCAGCTGCTCGTGAGCAGGAACAGAGCGGGTGGGCGCGGTGGGCCGTCATCCACTTCCGCTGAGGTTCCGATGAACCCCCCCAGTACTGAGCACTGCGGTCTGAGGTTGGTACCCTGCTCCCAGATTCCTGTGTTGAAATCTTAGACCCCAAGACGAGGGGTGAGGAGGCAGGCCTTTGCAGCGGGGTCATTCATGAGATGGAGTCTCCATGAGTGGGATCAGCGCCCCTACACTGATGCCAGAGCGCTCCCTGCTCCCCCTGACAAGGGAAGGGACCCAAGGAGAGGTCTGTGACCCTGAAGAGGCCCTCACCCCCACAACCTGGAGAAATAAGGTTCTGCTGTTTACAGGCCCCCAGGCTGTGGTTCACTGAGCCAGACGTTCTCCGTGAGGACACAGAAATACGCGCACCACGCAGGGAGGAGTGACACACTAAGGAGCACATCTCAAAAAGCCAACCCTTGGGTCAGGTGGAGGGACCATCCGCAACAATGCAAGGGAGTGGCGGCCCGCCTCCTGAGGGGGCCAGGACGCTGCAGCTGCCTGTGTGGGATTCCTGCCTGGCCGGCACAGCCCACACCCGGGAGTAGGCAGGCGACATCGGTCAACCGAAACCGAGGGTGATGCCAGGACACAGCTGGCCTGTTGTCTTCGAGACGTTGCTGTCACGGCCGGCCGAGCGAGAGGCAGAGGGTGCTCCCGACTGAGTGACACCCGCGGTACATGGCAGGCTAATGGCTGGTCCGAAAGTGGGATTGGGCCAGAGAAAAGGTCTTGCCAGGCCATTAGCAGGTTAACAGGCACAGTCTGAATAGGGGCTGCAGATGAGGGAGCAGATCTGGTAGCCTGGAATTCCTGTTGCTGACCAGGGCGCTGGGCCCATGCTGGAGACAGCCCCTGCTCTGCGTCCAGGCTCACTGGGGCTGCAGAGGGGAGCAGGCGGCGCACAATGCCTGGGCAGGTGGGGGGACGTCAACAGTGGCGTGTGAGACGACGCCTCCATTGCGCTTTGCCGTGACCCCATGAACACGTTCAGCATTCTGGGGACACAGCGCGGTTTCCGACTAAATAGTAACGGCGCTCGCTAACAAGGGACAGAATGAGAACCTGAGCAACCGCCGTGAGGCAAGGCCCGGTTTTCTTCCTTCCCTCCCTCCCTCCTTCTTTCCTACCCTCCCTCCTTCCTTCCTCCCTGCACCCTCCCTCCCCTCCCCTCTCCCCTCCCCCTCCCTCCCTCCCTCTCTCCCTCCACCTCCTTCCTGCCTAGCTCACCGTTCTTGTGCTCAGAATAAATGTTCTTTTCAAAGTCCTCTTAGTACAAAATTGGGATCTCGTTGTGCAGCTGATAAGCACAAGTTCCCAGGGGTGCAAAGCGGTGCTCCGAACCCCTGGCACTTCCCTGCAGCCCTCGCTGGAGGTGAAAGGCCGGCAGAGACACCCTAAGCAGACTCTGTGCCCTGGGGGCTGGCGGTGTGGGCAGGAAGGGGCAAATCCTCCTTAGCCCCTGCGTGCCCACCTGGGTGCAGCTGGAAAAATCGAGTGTCTCTGTCCCCTCCAAGCTCCTCATTTCCCACATACACCCTGAGGCCCTGCACTGTTCCGCTGCCCCAGCTAAAGCTCTGCTCTTCTCTCTCCGCCCAGCTCCCGCCCTCCCCAGTGGGGCAGAAACTCCTGTTCTATCTAGCGGCCAGAACAACTCGGCGCCTGCTCACCATCACCATCCTGCTGCCCCATCCTGGCCATGGGCTGCAAAGAGGCTCCCTGCTTCCAGCCTATTCTCCCCTCCGCAGCCAGAGTGGCTCCCTTCAGACCTACATCACGTGGCAGGGCTGCGCTCACCGGGCAGTGTCAGTGACTTCAGCGGGACATCATCTGACCCTGACCTCTCCGACTTCAGGTCTCTTGCCTCTCGCTGTGCAGCCACGCTGGCCCTCACGTGTGCGCATGATCGCTGCTCGGGCCTTGGGGTAGACTGTGGCCTCCCCCCCCCCGACACACCCGTGGTTTACTTGCTGGAAGGGGCCTTTGGCAACGAGGCCTGCCTGGACACTGCCCCTCCCCTGGACTCCCCACTATTTCTCCATATCCTACTCGATTTTTCCACACTCATCTTCTAGTGTGCCACACTACACACAAGCCTCACTTTCCTATGCAATGTATCTTTTCTCCACTAGAATAGAATCTCCTTACGTTTTTGTTTACTGAAATAGCCCCAATTCCTAGAACATCGCCTGTCACAAAGTAGTAGCACAATAAATATTTGCTGAACAAGTGAAGAATGTTTAAAAAATTAAACCTAGGGGATCAATATGGGTGCTTTTTTATACATAAAATAAAGGGTCTAAAAATTAGCAAGGACAGAATGATGATCATTCCATCTTGCACCGAAAGTATTCATTCTGGGTTTGGAGTCTGCATTCAAATCTGAATTTAGTTTTGTATTTTCTGAGTCTGAGTTACCTTCTAGCAACATCCAGGCTAACAGAACTTGCCTTGAAGGGCTTTGGATGAGGATTAGATTACATACATGGCTTAATAAATGGGCTGGGAGATTTCCCCTCTTTTGGCCTGTGAATCTACCTGGAACGAGGCCAGACTTCACGGGGGAATAGGGCATGCAACCTTCCACGCAGTGTGTCCTTCTGGCGTGGCCAGTCCCCTTTAAGTCTTCTCTTACCGTAAACTGTGGAGGAGGCTACTGTGCACGGCCCCACTCTCATAAGCAATCAGCTGTGGTCCCTCGGGGCCCAGCAGCACTAAGAGACACTCCACCACTCGGGAACTTGGGAAATCCGAGGGGTTTAGAGCCTACCCCCGAACCAGGGACCAAGGCCAACGACATTCTTTATTATACAAAACCTGATCTAGTATTCCAGTTATAAAAGGAGGGTGTCCATGCACACACAGCCAGAGAGTACAAAACACAAAACTCAGACACTCAAGAACCTCCTTCTGGCCCAAACGAAACTCCTGTCTGCATCTAAACAGAAAAGGAGATTCAAGTCAAGCGTGTGTCGCACTGTGCCGAGGACTACAAGTAGGACGAGAAAGAGGGAGAGCAAGCAGGGAAGCCGTTTCCATGAATGAGCAAACTGAGGTCTTTGGAAGCCAAGCATGTAGCTTCTAATCTCATACATGGATGCTTGGATGAAAAGAACGAACTAGCAAAACGCCACCCCGCCACTACCACAGCAAAGCCAGGTGCCAGCAGCGATAAATCATCCTATGGTTGGCTAGCACAATGCCCTCGGGTGACTGAACCCACCAATGGCAGAATTTGGATCCTTTCCCACCGAGATAAATAACCTTCCTCCTGAAGTACGCATATCTGCGTCTAGCGTGGGAAATCAAGGATGAGAGAAATAGAGTTGAAAGGAAGGTGCTTTGGTCTGTGGCCTTGGTTCTGCTAAACAGCTGAATCCCCTTGGGCAAGTCGCTTAACCTCTCGTGCAGACTTTCTCCTCTGGGAAATTGGTACCCACAGCCTTTATTTGCATAAGAGCGCTTTAAGGATAAAATGACTCAAAGATGAGAAAGTGCGTGGACCAAGTTCTCAAAACCAGATAAATACGAGTTATATTACATAAGGAACTAGTAAAGCCCAACATGTAAGGTGATACCTATAAGCTGCTCTTTTTCTTCTTCCAACTGTTGTCCAACTTACAGGCTCCTCTGAGTTGCTCCCTAAACCCTTTAAGGTAAGCTGCCCATATAGACTATGGAATTGAGGCCACACAGAGAACAAGCAGTAGCCAACGGTAAGTTGAACTTCCCAAGTAGAGTTATTCAGTGGCTGCAAGGTCAGAATAAGACAGTCTGAGAACTCCGAAAGGGACCATCGGAGAGAGGTCACACAGGGTAATTCCTTTTTCTCAGAGGGCAAAGACCAGGGTTTCCTGGGGGTGAGCACAAGCCTGGTTGTATCCTGGGCCAGAGAATGATCCTCCTTCATCCAGGCAGTGATGGAGGACTGCACCAGTGCTCACCGGCACCAGCCGTCTGGGGACCTGGAAACCAGGTCTGGGAGGCCCGCTCTCCCTGCTGACGCTCGGGGTGGGAAGGTCCCCAGGCCCCCAGCCTCTGCTAGGCTGCGCCAGTCAACCCAGCCTACGTCTAGATTAAGAAGCCCGATTAGTTTCGTGCTCTAGAATTTAGTTTCCTCCGGTTTATTCATCAGAGGTCTCTGCAAATCGCTAGCACCTTCTCAACTGGGCCAAGAACAGAGCTGTCCGCGCTTAGGAGCACAGGGGAGGGATCAGAGAGGGCCTTCGAGGCATAGGCACAGCTGCACTCTCAAGATGAGGGCAGCAGAGCATTAAGCCAACAGTGGGCCTTTGTGAGGGTGTGGCCTGTGTGACAGAGAACTCAAGGCCGGGAGCAACCCTGGAGCAGGGAAAAGATCAGGGTCATTCCAGGCTGATTCCCGCCTACCTGAACTTCCTCTTCCATGTGGGCCTGGTGTCTTCTGCCACTCCTAGCCTCACTGTAAGCCCTTAACCGCACTAAGCTGCTGATTTGGGGATCAGATCTACAAAAAAGCTTTGTATGAATGCTCGTTACTGGCTAATGGTGATTCTACTTCACAGCAGACAGTATGTTTAGCGTTTCGACACGAGGCCTTGGAGAGTATGCTTCCCCTTTCCGTGGGCTGTTTGACCTCCCAATATCTTCAGCCATTGTCATGTGAATGGCTGCTGGGAAAATATTAAAGCAGTGAAAAGCTGTGTGAAACTACGAATGTTCAGGGTGAAGAATTCCCTTTATTGTGAGTGCTGGCTTTGGGGGAGGGAAAAAGAGCAGATGGAGTGTCTGTAATGACATTAATTGAAAATTGGTGCAGGCAAAGTTTTAATTCATGATATACAACTAAAAGTTTAAGCTGTAAGGACGTACCTCTGGATGGTTTATTGAGACGGAATGGAACCCTCCCTGAGGTAGCCCACAGAGCAGAGCCCAAAGGCCTCTGCTTAGGATTCTGGACAAGCATGGTGTTTAAGTGAGGCAGCTTCTGAGCCAGCCAGTCTGAGCTGAGTCTCGGTGTCTGGCTTTCTTGGTGGTTTAGGGTAAACTACTGAACCTGCCAGGACTCCCTCATCTGCAAAACGAGTAACATAATAGTGCCTCTGTCTTCGGTTGTGTGAGGATTTCAGGGGCCACATGGAAGGCCCCCGTCTGTGGTAAGCACGGGGCAAATGGCCGTTACTCTTCCGGGGATGGTAGCTGTTGTCATACAGTCTGGTCCCCGCCTGCCTCTCAACCCTATTTCCTGTCACTTCCTCTCATTCTAGGCCACCCCTGTGCGAACTAAGCTGTCCACGGCTCCCTGCACACACCCTCTGAAGATCCCTGGCCTTCTTGTGTGGCCGTCGCTGTGCTGTGTGTAGGCCAAGTAACCACTTGGAGGGATGTTGCAGAGGCATACTGAAGCCAGAGAAGGGAACTGAGAGGAGTGACATTCTCTTTAAAGTTGCTTTAGGCGCTAAGATTCCCTCAGATCAACAAAGAAAACAGGCAGATTAGCAGCACAACATTGGATATGCTCGAGGGTGTTCTTGGACTTCTCCCTGGGTGCCTGGGATCCTCTGGTCATTTTTAGCACTCTAGCCCAGGGAACCTTCTGTTCCTTCTGTTCCAGAGTACTGAGCACAGCGGGAAGACACCAGGGGTGCAAGTTCTGGAGAAAGGCATTTCAGCAAACGTAAGGCAGAGATGGGCCTCACAGGAAGTCGCAAGCTTGGCGACAGACCTCGCTGCTGGCCCTCCAGCAAGGGCCTGAGGCCCCTCAGTGGAAGTTTCTTCAGCAGCGAAATGGGGATATGACTACCCCATGTAGGGCTCCAGTTGAGTCAGCGGCTACAGTTGGTCCAGTAAATCTCCTTCCCTCCCTTCTCCTTCCTCTCCCTGTCATTAGGGGGGACTCGGCAGTGTGTTCAGGGGATTTAGAGGAACAGATGGAGACTACCCAGGTTACAGGGAAGTGGGTTGCAGGCAGGGGTGGGGGGCAGATGGTAGGAGGCCCCAGACCAGACAAAGGGATCCGGGCAGGGAGCAGTCAGGAGCCAGTCAGGAGCGGGCTCTAGCTGTTGTCGCGCTCCCCTCTTCCTCCCCCTCTTCCTTCTTTGTGCACATTTCAGAGGTTCAAAATAGCAGGGCTCGTTTTCATGAATGCAGACTTGCACGCTGCCTCCCCAGCATGGGAAGCAGCTACAAGGCTGCCCAGACCCGCCCTGGAAAGCAAAATAAAACACCGTGTGCCGGGACAGCTCTTCCTGCTTCCACTGGCTGGCTGGGAGGGGGCTTTCCTGCAATGCTTTCCAGGGAGGCTGGGGAGGGCGGGGCAGGTGCCACATGGGCTCTGGATTCCTGTTTCACGGGGCCTCTGGCCAGCGGGTGCCTGCAAGGCTCCTGCCCCTCTGAGCCCCTGTCTGCCCCACTGGCCTGGCCAATCCCACCTCACGCTCCATGCCCAGCACACACTAACCCACTTGTACTGGCTGCTCCCAGGAGGCAGGGATTACCCCAGGATACTGGGGCCATCTGGCGAGGGAACTAAGTCCACAGTCTGTCAGAGCTGGGCTCAAGGACCTTCCTCCCTCGAGCGGCAGGTTCACTGCACTGCCGCAAATCTTTCCTGCACAACAACTATCTACTAGGCACTGTGGGAAAGGAGCCTGCTCCTTCTCACTCTTCCGGGATTCTGAGGTGCACTCTCGGGGGACAGGGGTGAGAACTTCTAGGTGCAGAACTAATCGAGGTGCCTACTGACTGAGCCACCACCATGCGTCTCTAAGTCTCAGTGCGAGCATCTGTAAACCTCTCCTCATGAAAAACAGCGGCACGCAAGGCGAAAACAAATGCCCACTACAACATCTGACTGATGAGCTGTAAAACTAACAAAGGAGCTAATTCTTACTGGTACCTTGTCAGTGAAAGAGCCACTGTAAAAGCACTTAAAATTGTGAGGAACCTCAAACACTAAGACACTTTTTCTAACCTGAAGTAATTTTTTCTGCCACCCTAAATAACGATGATAAGAGTACAAAGTCCTTACTAAGTGTCAGGCACCATTCCAGACATCCGGGACTGCCAGTAACCCTGGGGGCTAGACATTACCTTGAGCTCCTGTTTTACAGGTGTAAAAACTTGGGCACAGAGTAACACGGCCTGGACCACACAACTCTCTAGAATACTCCGTTAGTCTCCATTTTGCTCCAGCGGCCCAGCCCCTGCTTTCCACTGTCTCTTGGTCCCCGGTGAGTTGACTAGTTGACTAGTCGGGTGCCATGGGGTACAGCTAGTCCTCTCAGCAAAGTGCCCCTCTGTCTTGCCCTCTTTATATCAACAAACACAGTGGCAGGCGGCTCCTTACAAACTAGAAGAATCCTCCAGACGTTTACAAACTCCTCCGTCTCCTTAGGAGACTTGGTTTCTGCCAGGCCTAACCCTTGCAAGGGAAACAGCCTCTGGGAGAAGCAGCCAGTGAGTGCTGGTGTCTAATCGGAGAAGACAGAGAGGAAAGAAGTGGTTTTTGACAGCTGCTGGGCGAGGGGGGTGGAATCATGCAACCTCCAGAAATGGTGTCAGTCCCCACAGCTGTCCACACAGCTGCCGGCTACCCCGGGCCCCATCTTTACCCTGCGCCACCCTTTCTGTGTCTCAGTGGTGAATGGGCTCCGGCCACTCAACTCGGGCTGGGGCCTGAGGGACCTGTTAGGTGAGAGGTGACACATTGCGTGCCCACAAATGGTTCGGTTTCCCCATCAGAGGGCGGAATGGCCGCCACTCAGCAGATCCTGAGCTGGGGAACCAGCTGGGGAACCTGCCCTGCCCAGGAACAGGAAGCCCAAGACATGGGGGAGCCCAGCCACTCTGCAGTGGCTGTTAAAAGTCTCTTACAGAGACTGAGCCCGGTGACACAAAAGCCTCTGCCATAAACATGATCAGCAAGAGGTTTCTGGAAACTTTCTTGGGTGCAGAAAGGCAAAAGAGGTGCTGCGCATATGTGCCTTTACGCTCCAGAATACCAGCAGGCCACTTGGGAGCTGCCCGGGTTTTTCCTTTCGCAGGCACCCCCGAGTGTTTCTGTAACTCATTCCTGCAGCCCGGGGGTCTCCGGGAGAGCGCTCAGGTGCCATTTTGAAATTGCTCCTGTCTACCTAAACCTTGCACATTTCCGGACTCTTACCAGAACGCTTCGAAAACTTCCTGAGCTGAAAAAGCTCCCTTCGAAATATGCAGTTCAGCTTTTAAATGTCATCCTCAGATTTTAGAGATAATGGAATGGCATCTTTGGCATTCAGCACTGGCCCTTTTAGTGATCACTTTTATAATTTAGAAAACGTCAGGAACAGCAAACGAAAAGAACTTCCTCCTTGCCAGGCAGCAAGTCAACAGCAGCAGAGCTTGAACTTGACTTAGTTTTCCAAGGTGGGGGGCTGTGGACTCGCTAAACGCCTGATCAATGCACCTCCAGCTCCAGCCGGCAGCTATTGCGGCCAGTTGACTTGGGGGCTCACAAAAACGAGGGCGATGGGAAAATATGGATGTCACAGTGATGAAACTAACAAACAAGCAACAACAAAAATCAGGGTGCTTTACCTACCACTCAAGTCAAGAAGGCAGGCTAGCGGGGAGACAAAGGGCCGGTGAGGGCGAGGCGGAAGCCCACGCCGGCCAGAAAGCTGACTCACAGGAATCGAGCCCCTGCGGGGGGCGAGGCCCCCGGGCCCCCGCTGCAGCCTGCGGCCGCGGCTCGGCCCAGACAAAGCGGTGGCGCAGTAAAGGAATGCCAGCCCCCCGCACCACCCCGGCCCTCCGACCCTCAGGCTCTGCGCTGCGGCC
>NW_004567128.1:3341351-3382790 GCF_000260355.1 Condylura cristata
AGCCTGGCGCTGGGCGGGGCGGCTGGGGGGGGCACGCTTTCCTCTCCTTGCCCCCCACCCCGGCTTTCCGCGTCGCCTCTTAGGCAGCGGTTGCTCTGAACACAAAGCTCCTTTGTTCGACCGAGACCCAGCCGAGCTTCCCCTCCCGTCCTCAGGGTCCCGGGTCCGGACTGCTCAGTGTAAGGTGGCTGGGCAGGACGCGAAAATGCGGAGAGCCCGAGCCGGGGTGTGCACACGCTGCCCCGGCGCCCCTAGATGCCGCTCTGCGTTGATGGATGGGCGGCGGCGGCAGCTTTGTGCGCGGCTGACTGCATTGTTGAGCGCGGGAGGAAGCGGGGAGGGCGGTGGTCGGAGGCGCCCGCCGCAGCTGCCGCCTTTGTGAGACGGGACTGCGGGGCGAGCCTGACCCCCCGCACCGAGAAAATGGGAACACTGCAACCCCACCTTCATTTCAGGCATTTTCACTCGATTCCTCTGCCCTGCCCCGCCTTCCACGTAAAAGGGCTGCACTGTTCTCTCCTCCTTCCAGCCAGGCTCTCATTTTTAGACACAGCAGTTAACCTTCGGTGGGCACTTCATTATCTGGCAAGATTCCGCCTGTACTGGGCGAGCGATCTTCCCAGTTCGCCCCCGCGCTTGGAAATTCTGGAGGAGGAACGGCGGGGCGTGGGGGGAACAAATGTCTTTTTTTCTCTTTGTAGAAAGAGGAAGGCTCCTTAGCCCCAGATGAAAGCGGAAGGAGGCGTAGGTGTGGCTTTAGCCCTCCGGAGCTAGGGCAGAAAAGAGCACTGAGCCCTCAGAGGCCAGGGTGGGTGGCTCCTCTCATCCTCCCTCTCTGCTTTGTATCCACAGCTTCCTCTGCAACCATGTCTGACAAACCCGATATGGCTGAGATTGAGAAATTCGATAAGTCGAAATTGAAGAAGACAGAAACGCAAGAGAAAAATCCACTGCCTTCAAAAGAAAGTAAGCACCCCCCCCTTGAGAAAAGGCGGGTGGGTAGGAGGGAGGATGGGAGCGGCTTGTAGGATGGGGGGGAGCCCAGATTCTAGGATGAATGTGGCCTGGAAAGAAAGGTCAATTAAAAGTGGTTTTTCAGCCAGCAAACGGCTTTGATGATTTTATGCCCATGTTAATACGCAAGTCCAATCTATTTAATATCACTATTTCATGATTTAATATCAATATTTCATGATCACGTGCAGAATCTCCATGATGTGGAAAAGTGTTCTAAGGCTATCGTCTTAGGTTCTACAGGATTCTCATAGTCGGTCCCCTCCATCTTTTTGTCTCTTTCTGTCACAGCGATTGAACAGGAGAAGCAAGCGGGCGAATCCTAATGAGGCCTGGCCGCCGATATGCACTGTACATTCCACGAGCATTGCCTTCTTATTTTACTTCTTTTAGCTGTTTAACTTTGTAAGATGCAAAGAGGTTGGATCAAGTTTAAGTGACTGTGCTGCCCCTTTTCACATCAAAGAATCAGAACTACTGACAACGCGGGCGCAGCCTGCCTCTCCCATCTGTCGGGCTGCGGGGAAGGGAAAGAGCTTGCATGTTGGTGAAGGAAGAAGCTGGTGGGACGACAGTGAAATCTAGAATAAAAACTAGTTTGGTCCAAGGTGTCCTGCAGGCTGTAAAATGCAGTTTAATCAGAGTGCCATTTTTTTGTTCAAATGATTTTAATTATTGGAATGCACAATTTTTTTAATAATGCAAATAAAAAGTTTTAAAACCTGGCTGGTGTGACTGGTGTCTGTCAGTGAGCGCCTTACTCCCAGGTGAAACCTTTGCAAAAAGGCTGGCCTGGGTCTCAGTGGGGAACAGTAAGTGAGGAACAACTGGCGATTTGGTCATTTCTTTACCGGACCAGAAGAGGGTTTCGCCTAGGTATATGCGATAACTCCTCTGGACGAGGCAATGGGAGAGGGTTTTGTAAAGCTGGCTGAATTCTCAGTATGAGTTATGAAAACAATATATTTGCAGTTCTTTAAGGGGGGGTTGATAAATCGACACAATTTATTGCATCTAATGATGAAGAAAAAAGGGTTGGTAGATCACTGTGAAGTGTTTGTCAGGGTAGCAAACTGGAATTGGCTATTCAGCCATTAACAGCGCTGACTCAATTTAAGGGGTCTTAGATAAAGTAGAAATGACATTTGAGATAGAGGCTTCCTCTTCTAATAACTGGTTTCCCATTAGCATTCAGTCTTTAAAACTGCCTTTTGGAAATGATAAGCACACTTGACAATATGATTTAGAAATTATTGAAAAAGTTTTGAGAAATAAAACCTGGCTTTCAAGGACAAGGATGGAATGTATGCTAAGATTAAATCCAGTAGGGTTTAATTGACACATGTCAGGGACTTGCCTTGAGTCCTTGAAAAAACTCAATTTGAAGAAAAGACTCTTAAGATCACTAAAATTCTAGTCTTCTGCACTTAAAGCAGAAATGGGAGACCCGCGGGACTGGTCTTTTATAGAAAGGATGTCCTTCCTAAACATCCTGAGTGGGTCCTGTTATATAAGGGAAGGTGCAGATACTTTTTCAAAGATAAAGCACCAATCCTATTAAGCAGAAACAGCACTGAAGAGTGGTGTCCTCTGTAGCTCAGCAAAGACCATGCACATGATCAAGAACTGAAGCTTCCCCGCCCCCCCAAACCTGACTTATAAAAATATCCTTTCTGAAGGGAAGGGGGTGCGTGGCAGATTGGTGATCATTAGGCCAGTTGATTTCATCTTTGCTCAACACTTATTTTGAGAAGTGCACAGGAAACCAACCATTCACCTGTGGTTTAGACAATCAAGAAGGCCATGGGCTAGAAGCTTCTTCTGCCCTGTAAGGGAGGGGTTGTGTACCTGTGGCTGCAGAAGCTGCAGCAACAAGACATCTTGATGGAAAAAGACGGCACCGCCCCCACCCCCACCCCGCCCTAGCCATGCTGGGCATTGCCTGCCTGCCAGGAAGGGCGTGGGCAAAGTGAGGTCGCCCCGCACACAGATACACCCAGGCCAAGGAGGTGAAGAAATGAATACATCAGTGTTACTGCCTTTAACAACTAGGCTTGAGCTTTAAGGGAAATGGGGTAATTAGCAAAATCAAGGGATGAGACAAGACCTTGCCCTCCTGGGAGGTCAAAGCCAAACTGTACCCCCCAGAAAGTCAAATGAAAAATCTGGCATTGAATTGTGTCGCTTGAGGAGAGGAATAGGGAAGAGCCACAGCTTCTGTACCTGTCACACGTCACAGGTCACAGGCGCTGCAGCGGGAGAGGCTGTTCATTTAATTATTTGATGGGGGAAGAGGATTCTTTTGTTTCTTCCCAAGACTCTACCCCGGAGTGGGGGGTATTAACGAGTCAGTATGGGAGCTTGGATTCCTCCTATTGAGCTGGCAGGAGACAGGAGACCCTAGCTGCCACATCTCTGCCTCCCCCACCGCAGGTGGAAGCAGACCAAGGGGGCTTAGGAGGTGAGAGCCAAGGTCACAGGGCCCAGGACAGCATCTGCAAACTGTGAACTGATCAGGAAGGAAAATGCAAATAGAGAGGAAACAGGCTCACTGGAGCACAGCACAGCCCTATCCTCACTTTAAAGTCTCACACATTTCTCAGCCCTGCAGCTACAATTTCCAGCCTTTGGACCTAAAACTGCTTTCTTTCAGATCGACACAACCTTGGAGATGTGCGCAGGGCTGAGGTTAGCGGTAGTGCTGGGAGGTAGGAAGCAGGCAGACTCAGAAACCGCAGACTCTCCCCGAGGCCCTTTCCCAGGGGCCGCTGTTTCTTCCCTGCGCAGTGTGAGCATGAGCCAGGCGCTGTCCCCTTTAAATGCACCAGGAAGATCCAGTTATTTTCCCCAAAGAAGCATGGAATGCCTCAAGGCACACCAATGGAAGAATGCTGCCTGTTTCTAAACCTACAGGGCTTAGTAAGCACTTTAACGCTTTCTAGACAGATCTACATTATTGTCAAAAAATAAGAACAAAAGTCTTTGAGCCTTTCTTAGCTGAGCATGTAAGTGGGCACTGTTCAAGGACACTTGATTTACCTGTAGCCTTCCCTGCCTAGCAGGAGCATAAGAAAAATACCCTCTCTCCAGCTCCCTTCCGCACCCCCTCCCCAAATTCTCCCCTTTTAAGAGTGGCTGACATTGCCAGCTAACAGAGTCAAACACAGTCATGTGAGGTTCAACTATATTTTATTTGCCCATAACGAGAAGGGACTACACGACGAATGTTAGACTCAGGTGCTAAGTAAGCGACGAAGAACGTGCTTGTGAGATCTCTATTTACCTGGCTTCTCTCTGGGTTGGATACTTGGCCAGCCTTTTCTCTCTCCAGCCTTGGCTTCCGAGACGACTGTGCCCACGGCTGGCTCACACAGGCGTGGCCACAGATGCTCTTTCCCCTCTTAAAGGATGGCAACTTCCTTTAACATGCTTGTTGGGGGGCTACCTTTGAGCACTCGGATGCTATGCGTGACGGCATACTTTTAAGTATATTTCTGGAAATATATTTAAAGAACATTGAACACTTTGGGTGTGCTGAGTTATAGCCGACAGCCTATTAGTAAGTGAGACCCCTGGGTCCTTAGCTCCCTGCATTTGCTACTGCCCAGCAGGCAGCCAGGATTTTCTTTGCCACAGAGATAGTCACAAGAGAGAGGCAGACCCTGATCTCAAGTGTTCCCTTGGCCAAAGGTGCCCTTTTTCTCTAAAGCTGAGCAGAACAGAAAGTGCTAAGAACTTACTCTTTCTGTGTTTAGGGTGAGTGCGAGCTGTTCAGAAGTTTGCTTTAGAGTGGACAGTCTCCCAAATGCAGCTCTAAAGATTGCATTCAAATCCCTCCAAGTGCTCCACAGAGAGTGAAATCTGATGGAAACCACCAGCTTCTCCACATCACAAGCAAATATTTTATCAGCATAACAAACATAATAAACAGTTTAGTAACTCAGGGAGTTGTCTTTTGAGAATCCTCTCCGAGGAAGGCTGAGATTTGGGAATGGGCTGAAAGGACCCATTGGCTAGGATTTTTATGATCTGGATGCTCAGCTTCCAGAGAAGCACTGCTTATTGCTAAATGCGAGCCCCTCCTCTGTCAGCCTCCTCTCTCCAGTGAGGTGACTGGGGACAGAAGTAGCCCCTGGAATTCTCCAAGTCCTTCGAGAACAACGTAGCAAAATGCTGAGCACACGAAGCCAGCCACAAACAGCACAAACAGCTGGGCTGAAGGTGGGTGGCTTTGTTTACAGGAATTCATAGCTTTGAACTTCAAGCTGGGAGGGACACATGATGGCCATGAGCTATTCACAGCAGTTGGAGCACTTGCTGTCACCTTTCTGTCAAACCACAGGAAGTTGTGCCTTTCCTTATTACCACACTGACTTCTGGGACTAGCTGATACCCTTTAGCTACACAGCCTTAGTGACAGTTTTCCCAATCTAGAAACAAAAATATTTCACAAGATTAAATATATCTTGGAACAGAAAGATCCTGGAGCAGAAAGAAGACATTGATAGAAAAATTTAGGAAATTCGCATAAAGTCTGGAGTTGGATTAAGTTGAAACACGGAGTAAAACGTTGGGAGCCGCTTAGTTACTCTGGCCTGGAGTACTGGCTTTCGCGGAGGGTAGAAGGAAAGATGCTTTATCCGTCAACATTCATGCAGCATCTCCCCTTTCCAGAACGCCCTTCCCTTTCCAGCTGCGGGGGACAGATCAGGCACACATGGCACTGTCTTCTCTCTATGCATCTACCCAACCACCATTTACTGAGCTTCTGTTTTTGTCTGCAATACATCAGGCTGGGAGACAGCAGGAACCAAGCTCTGAAGGCCCCTAGGCTTGGGGAAGAAGTCTGGAGTTACCCTTGGGCAATGAGGGGAGGGCAGAAGCAGCCCCATTTAGTGCCCATGAGGCAGCCTGTGCACGCTCCAGTTCAGAAAGGGGACTCCAGGGAGGCGGGCGAAGAAGCGGCTGTCTGCCCTGGCTACTGCAAAGGGTGAGCTTGCTGGGGCAGCCTTGCGCGAGAAGCTAACACGTCACACTCCCACTCATAGTTCCTAATGCACATTTCAACCAGACGGGCCGGAACACCTCCACATTCTGGACATTCTTCATTTCCTTTGCTGCAAAGTTTTATACTGGTGTGGACAGAAGGGTAATATCCTTGAAATGGCTGAAATTAGATTATTTGTGAGATGCTGAGCTTTGCTACGCTCCTTGCCTTATACAAGGCCTTGCACGTTAAAAGCTGCTCTTCAGGGCCTTCCCTGGTGGTGCAGCGGGCTAAAGCGCAGCACTGAGAAGCTAAAGCCACTGCAGCATGAGTCCGATCCCGGCCTGGAGGTGACCACATGGCGTGGCAGACCTCTCCTGGCCCGCCCGCTGCTCCCCTCAGCAGTGGACTTCGTCAGTCAGCCTGTTCTGCTCCCCGCTCTGTCTCTGGTGAATCCTCTCACCGCCCTGCACCTGTGGCCTGTGCCCCAGTTCTGTGTGCATAAGTAAATAAATCTTCAAAACAAAACAAAACAAAAAGCTGCTCTTCAATGAGGTATTAGTTTCCTGAGGCCACTGGAGCAAATCACCAGGCAGTGGCTTACACAGTGGGACTTCACGTTGTCACAATCTCAGAGGCCCTAAGTCCAACATCAGGGTGTCTACAGGGCCACATCCCTCCAAAGGCTCCAGGGGAGAAGCTTCCTTGCCGCTTCCTGCCTGTGGCGGCTCCAGGAGTTGACTGACTTGAGGCCACATAACATGAGCATTCACCTTCACTGTCACATGTCTCTGTCTGTGTCCCCACTTTGTGTCCCATAAGAACACTTGCCCTTGGAATTAGGACCACCGAGAGCCCAGGATGACCTCATGATCCTTTGCTACATCAAAGACTCTTTCCAAATTAGCTACCATTCAGCCCTCCCTGGTGGCGCAAAGCACAGCCCTATGAAGCTACCCGCAGCCACTGCAGCAGGAGTTCCATCCCCGGGGGAATTAGCCAACATTCCAGGGATTTGAGCTTTTGGGGGGGGGCATTCAACCCACTATGGCCTGCAATCAACCAGTTTTCAAGTGGAGGCATCACAGCCCTGGGTGAAGCAGTAAACTGGCAGCACCCTCTCCTGAGTGGGGTCTATTCGGAAGACAGAGGATGATGTCACTGTTTTCAATTGATCAGAAAGTCACTGCCTGGTATAAAAATTAGCATGGAACGGCAGAGAGGAACCCCGAGTGCATGGAGACGCTGCCGTGAGCACTGGGAAGAAGAGCAAAGGCTTGGGGTCAGGTCCATGTGTACGTGATGTAAGGAGCTGGGCAACACGTGGCCGTGGAATCATGCTGGCCCAGGAATCAGGAATGCCCCCAAGCATTTACCAACTGGGAAATAAGTCCATACACTGTCACCAGTGGTGGGAAAGCCAGTGCCGAAAATTAGAAAGAAAACAACCAAGTCAAAAGGACATAATTTACAAATATTAATCGAATTATTTGAAGAAAGGATCGACATGTGTAATCCTGAACTTGCCCTTTCAAAAGTTATTGCTAACCTGAGTGAGGAAGGCAAGAGTGCTGTAGTTTCTATATCCAAGCAAATTCTAGACGCTGTTCACATATGCCAAGCATTCCTCTAAGAATCCAGACTTTCTCTTGAAAGCTCCTTGTTGAGACAGATACACGAAGACATAGGAGCACAAGAGCAGACCCACTGGCAGCAAGTGCATACCCAAAGCTAAGTCTACTTAGGGCCTCAGTCCCAGTGTCAAAGGATGACTTCTCCACGTTGGAAAGAGGTGGGGTTGGCTGAATCCAACCCAGACTCGAGGCCCCTGTGCCCCAGGGAAGGCTGCTCCCGACCCTTCTGACCATATTCCTCTGACGCAGCTCTGTGACTTTCTGTCCTCTCTCCTGGAAGCTGGCAACTCTGAAGTTACCTTCAGCGCATGTTCAGGATGTCTTAGGCATCGGCTTCCCCAAGGCCACTTGGGACTGGCCCCCTGTTCTCTTGCTTTGTGCCACTCGTGTTTCCAATGGGGACCTCAACCAGGGTGTGAGGGGAGTTAGGGCTCTAGGTCATCGGGTCAGGTGAGCAGGGAAAGCCCGGGGCTTAACTCAGGAAAGAAGGCTGTGGGTGAGCTCTCCACACCACACCAGTGACTGCCACTGTGAGCTCTACACCCCACCCCAGTGCGGCTACCCTTGGGCCACACCCTAGAACGTGGTTTTCCAACCACAGACCATGTCCCCTCAGTTTCAGGAGATCAATTTAGTTGGTTTTAGCCAGCATTGAAAAAAATGTAAAAAATTGAACAAGCCATGACAAATCACTAAAAAGAAACAGAACAAGAAAGACCGGCCTCTCCTGTATGGTAAGGGGAGGCATTGTTTAATCAGCCTTCTTGCCGGATGTGTGTGTGTGTGTGTGTGTGTGTGTGTGCTGGCCCTTCAGGTAAAATGTTTTCCTCAGTGTGAGTCATAGTCACATTGTTCAAGATAGCTATTCCCCAGCCTCAGGTCCTTGGGGTCTCTTATCGCCATGTAGCTGCCCACCCCCCTCATCAATTACTTCACATGGATGCCAAACCCTCCCCTCACAGCTGAAGTCGTCCTGCACACCCCTGGCCTCAATCTACTCCCAGAGCTTGTGTTCCCGTTCCCTCATCCTGGCCCCAGAGCTAACAGACACCACAAGACTTTCGTTTTCATGTACTCACCACCAAACTCCCCATTAGCCGAACAGCCTAAGGCTCTCTGCCCTCTGTCACTTCTCCGAGCCCCTAAGTTTCCTCATCTGCAAAGTGTGTGTGGGGCGGGAGCGGTCCTAACAGGGCTCAGGATGAGGGTTCACAGGACTAGCTGCACCTCGTACTTCACAGAGTTCGCAGACAGCTAGTCACAATAAATGAGGACTTTCTCTCCTATAAGCACAGTACAATGACCAAATTCAGGAATTTAACCTCAGTACAAAGCTACTGTTACCTACTAGGAAGCCCATCGATAAGTTTTGCCAGTCATTCCATGGATGTCTTTTGAAGCAATTTTCTGCCTCCTCACAGGGCAACCGGCTTAGGCTTGTACAGTGTGTTCAGCAGTCATTTCCCTGTAACCTGCAACCATCTGCCTTCAACACTTCACCTATTTTTTAAGAGCATAGATGGTGTTTGGTAGAATTCTCTCAACGTGGGTCTCCTGGTATTTTCTCACGATTGGTCAGATAACTGGGGAGACACCGAGGAGACACACGGTACCCACATGTCCCATCCGCTGCCAATGGGCAGCCTTGCTGGCCGGTGGGTTTGTTTGTTGCCAGACTTCTGTACTGCGAACCTGTTTCCTTTGTAATTCATATGTCACCCATGGGGAGAGAGTTTAACACTCAAGTCTCCTGTTGCCTAGCAAACTTTTTGCCAAATAGTTTGGCATTTACTTGCTACCACTATTATTTTTTTTTTCATTTTGGCATTTATTAATTAACTTGCCTGTATCAATTATTTCTGTGAGGTCAGCAAAAAAGGTGAATGTCTATTATTCTTTCTGGTGTGACTACCACTTTTGTATGTTCTGCCTTATACCCATAAACCAATGAATGCAATTTCAAAATGTACATGCTAACAATATTGAAAATAAAATCAGCTTGTACCTGGAGTAGGCTTACTCTGCCTGACTAGAGTCGATACTGTCGAGCGGCCATATTACGAGGAGTATTTTCAAATGTACTTTCACAATATGGCTGACATCATTTCAACTTGAAGCGTCAGATGAGAGTTTATTTGCAACCAACCAACATTCTCACAGGTTATGGCTGGGATTTTAAAGAAGAATACAGATCCATGCAGATACATCACATTTGCCTTCAGTCCAAACTAGATTTTTTTTTTAAAGACTTATTTTTTTATGCATATACAAGATGAAGTGCAGACCAGAGGTGCAGAGGTGTGGGGGGAGGGGAGGGAAGGGGGGGAGAGGATTCACCAGAGAGAGTGGGGAGCAGAACAGGCAGATCTACTGAAATCCACTGTTGAGGGGAGCAGACGGGGAGACAGAAGCGGTCTGCTGTGCCCTGTGGGCCAGCTCCCTGGCCGGGGGTGGAACTTAGTGTTGCAGTGGCTGGAGACAGCTTGATAGTGCTGAGACCTTCACCCTTGTGCCACCAGGGAGGCCCCCAACTAGATCCTTCCCATTCACTATGATCAACTACAAATTATACTCAGTTCCCATGACCTGGGAGACAGACTGCTCATGGGTAGTTCCACATGGTGAGGCCACAGCAAAGACTTGAGATGTTAGGGACAGGTGGATGCTTTTGGTCAGGTTTGGGGTAGACAATGGATGTTCGCATCACAGAGAAAAATGCAGTGGGACTGGAACGAGAAGGTGAGGCTCTAGCAAGTCACCTCTGCAGCTGCACTAAGGATCCTGCTCTTTGAGAAGCAAGAAGCGGCTTCTGGGTGACCAGTTGTACTTGAGTCGGGTGTTGAGTTTCAGAGAGGCTCAAAGGGACACCTGCGGTCCCATTGGTCAAACATACCTTCCCAACACTAGTGTGAAAGGAATGAAAGACTCTTCAAACCTACCTGACCCTTCCCCTCATCTACCTGGAGAAAATAGCCTCGCTCAAATTCTCCTGCTTGCTCAGAACTACTGCGCCCCATCCTATCTGGAGCTTGGGGCTGGTGCTAATACAACTGCATACCTAGGGCATGACTCAGCCGGACTCACTTCACAGACTCGCTCCCTCCCATTTGTTATGGAAACCAGGAAAAGTCCAGGATTTCACTGGGGCCATAGCCTCAACTGAGCTAGAGTCTCCAAGATATAATCTGTAAAACTGTTCTGTTTTTTTTTGTGTGTGTGTGTGTGTGTGGGAAGTCAGGGGAGAGTAGTTGACCTTTTACAAATGCTTTTAATTATTAACAACTTGAAAATACATAATACACTTATATGGTTCAGATATTAACATAAAAGGTATATTTCCACTCAGCTGATTTCCTTTCTCCCTGGGGTGGTAACGTTTTTTTAATAGGTTTTGTGTTTTATTGCCAATATATATGCAAAAGCAAATATATATTTTTATCTCCTCTCTTCTTATGCAGTTGGTATTTAAATCCTCTTTCTAATATTCTTAAACTTTAAAAGTTGTTACAAGAATAATACACACTTGTTAATTTAAAACAAATCAAATGATACAGAATAGATAATGAAAAAGGCAAAGTTCCCCTAAGCCAACTCATGTTCCAGAGAAAACTACTGCTAACAGTTTTATGTGACCCACTCCGATGTTACCTAACAGTGGTACCAGGCGCAAGGGCTGCTTGCTAAATTTTTCAGAAATTTGAGAGCTGATTGTTAAACACAGTTGCTACAAACTTACAATAAAATAAACTGTATTTAAAGTAAAGGCAATAAATAGTCAAAACTCAACACTGCCTAATTATTTGTCTAGTTTAACATGATCTTTGCTCTTGGGGTTAATTACCATCTCTTGCATCTACAGGGTAGAAATACTATGAAATGGTGGCTACTCTCTTGGCACAAAATGAAAAAATACTCGGTCACAATGGGTCAAAGGTATCTATCAAGAAATGTAAAGGCACGATTAAAATATAAACTTTTTTTTTTTTTAAAGCAAATTGGCCTTCCAATAAATAACATTGCTTAGCATAGGAAAAAAAAAATTGGCTTCTTCTCGTGGATGTACAAATACCCTTTCTCTTTGTTTATCCACGTGCCCAAACAAATAAGCTGGCCCTCCCTCATCCCGGAAAGTCTCCTCTCTCATCGACTGGTTACGTTTTCGTTGTCATTTCAGCACCTCCTTTACCTCCTTTCCGGCTGCCATTTATTCTACCTGTAACTTCAACATGGGCTTGTCCAAGAACTAACCTTGACCTTACACTCTTCCTCACACATTCGCTTCTTTTCCCCTCAGGCTTTAATTAGTTGCTTGAAACTGGTGACTCAGTGGATCCTGTGGACACCATCTGCCTCTTTGGCTCCATCTGGCCAGACACTGCCCTCCACTGTTGCGTAGAGTCAACCCTTCTTCAAAACTTGTCCTCAGCGTCATTATTGTTCAAGTCCCATGACATGTCTACTGTATCTCGTTCCTCTTCACTCACATACGTTACTCCTGAGCACTGGGAATCTCATCCAGGTGCTCTACTCTACAATCCCCAGCTCTGTCCCTGCCTTCAAGCTTTGCCTTTTTTTTCTGTCAAGCTCTTTCTTCCCCATCCGCACCCGTCATCTACCTGGGCCCTGGCTGTTTCACATCTTCCAAGCAGCCTCGAGAGATTGTCACAGAGTGATTCTGCCCTCTCTGTAGCCCATTCTTTCTGCCAGTACTTTCTAGGTAGACACAGAGCACATGCCTCATTGGAATGTCATGATTAACGACACCTTTCCCTCCCCAAATCGGGGGCTCCTGGGCTGGAAGAGACTAAACGGATGCTAGCATGGAACTCTGTGGTGTATGTGCTTAATAAAAATAAGTGGAGTTATTTTCTATAGAATTCATGTGACAAGAAAGGAAACTCGCCAATAAAAGGTGTAGGAAAGAGCATTCTCTTCACCTCACGAGTCAAAGGTTCACATGTCTACAGGTACCCAGCAAGTCAAACTTAAAGTGGAGAGGCCAAGATGTCATCAGAGGGGAGGCAATCCCTTCTTGCTCTCGCCAGTTCCCATAAGGAAACATGAACCAGCATTGAAAGATCTGATTTTTCAAGAGAAGTCAGAAATACGGGCATATAAATCTGCACTTCCCAAGTTTCAATTACTGACAATGAACTCAGAGTAATTTTTTTTATTGAAGCACCTGAGGTATTTGACATGTAAAGGGTTCCACAGTCTGGATTTTGCTGCTATTTACTGAATGGCGGGGCTCAACATGTGGCCTGCACTTCCCACATTCTGGCAATTACATCCCAAGCTCGATGTCATTACTTAAAACAGTGCTCGCAATTGTTGCTATTATCAGTTGGCAACTCACCCTTTACCTCTCACTCGGTCTGCTTAGTTTCTCGACACGCTGACTTGCTTTACCCTTCTTCTGAATGATAGATAGGCTTCCTTGCCACTTTCTGTGTTCTGCCCTAACAGAGTAAGAACGTGCATACTTAGACCATTGCTGGCCATAAAGGGGAAGGGCAGTGGCTCCTCCGAGCCTGAACATGGGCCACCTGGGGATGCTTTGAAGGGAGAAACCAGTTATAATTCCAGAGCCTCATTTGTTTTCTAGGTGGTTCCCCAAATGGCCTGAGTCAAGATACACCAGTCTTTCACAAGATGACCTCACCAAGGTTTCCTCCAACCACACGCATAATGGCTTAAAAGAGAAATCTAGAAAAACTCCCCAGATGTGGGGGGGGGGTAAACTCTTACTGTAGATGCCAAGAGCCAGAAAGTTTTAAAGAGAAAGGAAGGAGGGCTGGAGGTGGGGTGAAGAGCAGGGAATGGGTGCTTCTTGCATGGGTGTGATCACAGACAGGTCTTCCATGGCAGTGAAAGGCAATAGGTCCGTCAGACCAAACAACAATCAATTTGACATCTGACTCCAAACCCAAGGCAACCAGAAGAGGAGGGCAGTGGGTTGGGAGGGGGGAAAGTAGGGGCCCAACGGAATGTGGTGGAAGATTGTTGGGCAGGGCGTGAACACATAGACCTGTGGAGGTTTAAGCCTATAACCCCTAAAGCAGATACAACAATGCAAATCAGCTTTACCTCAATAGACATAATTTGGGGAAAAAATATTGTGCATCCATGGCAAGTAATTAAAATTATTTAAACCACGTAATTGTTTGAGGTAAATGTTTAGTGTTAGACTGTAGCCCAAAGGAAACACTTTTTTTGTGTGTTATAAGTCAAAGATTGAGGACTCAAATGCATAAGTATGATGATTATTGATGAGAGAATTAACCCAGGCAAAACCTGTCTCCAGGGAAGCTGACCTGTGTAGTTATTGTCCTGCCGGAAGTCCCTTCCGCTCATGGGACAGGCTGCTACTAATGGATTATTCCAGCAGGTCGGCGCTTCACTTGGCCTCTTGTCCTCTCTTTTCCTGGCTCTGTTGGTTACTGAATTTCCAAAAAGTTTTCTCAGAATGAAATTGGCCTAGTCACCATGCTTGGACTGTCAAAAGATAACGTAACAGGAGAGAAGAGACAAGCCTTCCTTACAGAATAATTCCAATGATGTATTCAGATATATCCAATCCAGAAGAGGGATCAACCTCTCTCCACCATCAGGGGGTCACACTTAGGGGCTCACTTCAAGGAACAAAGTGTGGACACAGAAGGAAGCATAGCAGCACCAGAGTGGAGAAAGCTGGCAGATGGCACTCACGTGACAAAGGAGAACAGCACCAGGAATGTGTAGATACCAGGCCTGCCCTGAAATGTCCTAATGAGAAGAATGCTTCCCCTTTCAAAAACGCCTGGCTCCAGTCTAATGAGAAAAAAATCAGGCAAACCCAAATCGAGCAATATTACACAAAATTCCTGACTGGCACTCATTGCTCAGAGAGGACTAAGAGGTGACAGACAAGCGCAACGTAGCCTCCCGGATGGAGTTCTGGAGCAGAAAGGGACATTTAGCGAAAGACTGGCGAAACTAAAGTCAGGTCTTGAGTTAGAACAGTGATGTGGTGCTGTCGGCTTCTTGGTTACGCCAGTAGTGCCTTGTTGATGTTAGATGTTAGTAATGGGGGCAACTGTCTGCAGGTGAATGGGAACTGTGTGTCCGACTTACGCAGCTTTCCGGTAAATATAAAACGTTTCCAATATAAGGTTTATTTTATTTTTTTAATTTTTTTAAAGATTTATTTATTTATTCACACAGAACTGGGGTACAGGTCAGAGATGCGGTGGGTGAGAGGATTCACCAGAGACAGAGTGGGGAGCAGAACAGGCAGATTGTGAAGCACACTGCTGAGGGGAGCAGCGGGCGGGTCAGGAGAGATCTGCTGCGCCATGTGGATCTCCTCCGGGGCAGGCGGGAATCGAACTCAGTGGAGGGGGCTTAAGCTACTTAGTGCAGTGCTTTAACCCGCTGCGCCACCAGGGAGGGCCCTATAAGGTTTATTTTAAAGAAACAGAACAAACCGAAGATAACGTCTTTTCATTCAACATGGAGTTGTTTCATGACTTCATGCTCTTCCATGAATTGTACAGACCAACTGTTAACATAGTAGCGACCAGCTTCCACTTGCAATGACACACGGTTGTCTGTGTATAGAGCAGCTGGAAGCAAGGCTGTGTGCTGGAGCCAGCTTGTTTGTTCCCATTCTCTCGCCGTGGTCTCAGTCCTAGCTCTGGCTGGAGAGCCTGTGGAAATGTGCCCTGTCTGAGTGTGAGCGAGTAAATATCCCCCATCCACAGAAGAAACTGCAAGCACATGTTCTCTTGAAGGCCTTTCTATGAAGACCTGCTTGATTATAATTAAAACTTTCATTTGACTATTTAAATTAAAGAACAGCTATCAATTAAGGAAACAGTACTAAAACCTCTGGGGTAAGTCTAAAAATCCTCTAATTAGGGAGCGACAAGGCTTAAGGAACACTAATTCTTTTTAGCATCAAGGTCTCATTTTGTAAGGAAGCTGGTATTTTGTAAATCACAGCTCTTCTAGGGCTGAGGACAAATTCTGGTTCTTGCCTGCACTCTTTTCCCTTTATGAATTAGACTGAGAAGATGGATTTCTTTTGTTCTGATTGGACACGTGAGAACCTGAGTGGTCTCGGTCTGGTGACCTTTCTTGACTAGCATTTCCACAACTCTAGTTAGAGGTTGGGTTAGTAACCTTCTTTGACTCTTTTGCTTCAAAACACTGGTGCTTTTATTGTAATAATGAAAATCATATTCCTTAGCACAACCTCTTTTTTAAAAAAAAACAGAAGATACTAGTTATCTTTGGGCAGTGAGCTTGGTTTTTAACAGTTTGTCTTTTTTCTTTGCACTTGTCTATATTCTCCAAATATGTGTGTGCCACGCGCGTGTGTGTTAGAGTGAAAAATAAAATAGAAAGCTATTTTCAAGAATGCATTATGTACATAAACAGATTTCTCATTAAGACTTACTGAGTTAAACTCAGGTGAGTCTTAATCCTTCACTGTAATGAGAATTTTGCCAGGACAATTTGAAAGTCGAACTTGACCTTCAGTCCATCCCCTGACTGTCTTTTTCCATTTGCTAGTCTTAATATTTGTACTTTCTCTTTATAGATCTTATTCCTCAGTTTTTATCTTTTTTTTCCATTGGTTTTAAACAAACAATGAGCTTTAAAAAGAACATTCCTCATGGATATCTCTCGAGAGCTTATATTTACTTTAAACAGTTCTTGCCAGACCGCCCAAGCGGACACTCCTGATTTTTCATTATCCATCTTCTATCACACTGTAGTGGAGACAGTGGCATGAAAACTTACAGCCATGCAGAGCCTCAATGACCCAACAGGACAAGGCGACGTTCTGAGAGGACATTTCTAGCTGGTTCTAGAAAAGCGTTCATACTTTCCTTCCTTCCTTTCCTCTTCCCTTTGAAATTGGCAAACACAAACTTACAGACAGGATAACTTGGCATGGATGAATTTGGACTCAGGAAAATGGGCTTGCCACTTGCACTGTTTGCCACTGGCTAAGAAGAGACTTTATCTTATGGGCAAACATGACCATTCAGTCCTTCAGGTCTTTGAACGTTACTGCATCTGTTTTAGAACACCATGCTGGCACGGTGCTGGGGTCAGCTGCATGAGACTAAAACCATGCATTCTGTCTTCGAAGCGATGAATAAGGACCCGAATGTTTGACTTTGCCCATGACTCACTTAAGTCGACAGGGACCTGGATATGGGTGGTCTCTATGGTTTCCTATCACTGCCCCCAAGCACATCGAAGGTTTCTGCCAACCCACAGCCCCACTTTTCATTATACTGCTGCGTGGCTGGCATGAGTGCAAAAGGCTCTGTGGTGACTTGAACCTACTATATGGGGCTTCAGCTGTGAGAACCACAGGTGCGTCCCACTTCACTGAGTAGAATTAAATGTGCAGACAGAACCCATTCCATTAGCAGAAGTAGACACCATCTCCTCTTTGAAGGTCTGGCAGAATTTGAGAATCTGATATAATTTGAGAATGAGGACATCTTCCATTGGTTTAGTCTGTCTGTCTACCTATTACTACATTTTCATCCCCCCCAAAATTCACCCCCCAACGAGACGAGTCTTTCATTGTAAGTCAAGGAGGCTGCCAACTTCCTCCACACCGAATCAGCAAAGTCTGACCCGAGGGCCAAACATGGTACTGCGGCACGGGCAGGATAGGAGAGGACTGTCCTTGCGTCTGGAAGCCTGTCCACTTGGGCTCATGGAGGGTTCCCTGCACTTTTGTAATGGATGAAATCTCCGGCCTTTGGTGAATGCTTCAACCGCCAGCCAGCCAGCCTTTCTCCCTTTTCCGGAAATCAAGGGGTGCATGGAAAGTTCCAATCCTCTTTGCAAGGTTGGTTCCCCTGGCAACCAGCCCCCCTCTTCAGGTGCTTTCCAATGGTTGCCTCCTTAACATAACAAAAGACACCGTTAGGGTTTCTGAGCTGCCCCAGAGGGCCAGGCCAAGCTCTTCTCCAACTGCCACCACAGAGCTAAAGTTGCCCTTCCTGCCAAGGTCAAGTTCTCCTGACTTCAGCAGCCATAACCACCTCCTGGAGAGGTGCTGAGCCCCTGACTTGGCCCAGTTGCCAGCCAAGAGTGCACGGAGTCGCCCCACACTGGACCACATCATCCAGAGCCGCATGGATGACCAGGCCATGGAGCATGTGTGGTTGGTAACCAGGAGTCACATGTGTTCACCGTGCTCCTTGACTCCACCCTCCAGAGCCAGCATGGCAGCTCTCTACACAGCAACAAACTCCAGACTGACAGTCTGCAGGGCAGTGAAGGCGTGGACCGCACTTCCTGCTGAGCTCCAAGGTGCATACTGGCCACAACAGCTGCCGGGAGCACAGAGCCCTTGAGAAGCTGCCCCGGGAGCCCTGTTTCATCTGCACGGCCACCTGGCTGACAGGTACCACGCACTCGAGGAGCATAATGGAGGGGAGGGGGGCAGCAGCCGCTCATCCCTGAGCCCCCCTCTCCAATCAGCCTGTGCTGGCCTTGCTGCAGGTTCTCCGGCATGGCTGGCAAGTGGCCTGCTGCCTATGATACCTGGCACAGTGACAGCAAGATTCTCCTGGTGTGGGTCAAGGAGGTCTACCTCCAGGTCAGCAGAAAGGGGGTCACATGAAGGGTGCATCTGCCTGCTTCTGTCACAACCTTGTCCAGAGTGAAAGGCTCTTTGAGCCTGAGAACTACATGTTCACCTGGAGCCCTCACCTGGGCTCCATCCTCCCCGCCTGTCCAACCTGGGTGCCAGGCTGCTGATAGGAGAGAGACAGCCATGCCGGAAAACCTGCAGCAAGGCCAATCCAGGCTGATTGGGGAGGGGGGATGAGCTGCTGCTGCCCCCCCCCCCATCAGGCTACTCGAGTGTGTGGTACCTGTCGGCCAGGTCCGGCCAGGGGCTGGGAACGGAGACTGGTCCAGCCCCTGAGGGAAACAGCTTGGCGTTTCTCAAAATACTAAACACATACCTACCCCATGACCTAGCAATCCCTCCCCTAGGTATCTACCCCGGGAACACAAATACACTAATTCAAAGGGCTGTTTGCACCCCTATGCCCATTGCGGCCTATTTCCAATAGGCCAGCGATGAAGCCATCTACGTGACAAATGACAGTGAGTGAAGAAGGCGTGGTGTGTATGCGCCGCGGAATACTGCCAACTGGCGCCTGGCGCCCACCAAGCTTCCCGTACGATGTCGTTTCTACTGAAGTACCTTGCAGAAGCAGGAACAATAAAAATCTGGAGAGGGAAGCAAAGCGCAAAAAGCGAAAACCAGAAATTTGCATTGTGGGAATGCTGGATGAGTACAATGTCCAGATGAAAGTTGTTTTCTGGGGGGTCTGACTGCCCTTTGGGGACCAGCACGCGCTGCTTCCTCACAGCAGAGCCTCGCAGCCCCAGGTAATCACTACCCCCTCTTGACTGACCGAGAGGGACACTCAGCTTTGATTCCAGTCCGGAAGGCAGTGTTGAGGGACTCAACGCAAACATTATTTGGGGGTCCCTTGAAAAGGCGAGAACGCAGCCTTTCATGGATGGCTCCCTGGAAGTGCTGTGGCTGCTTCTCAAAGGGCCGCCTGTTCCTTGCGCTGCGCGCACTTTATCCCACTTGGAAGCAGATAACTAGGATCAGAGTCGTAGCGTCAGCTGCAACTCTACAGCTGGGGTGAGGAGTGCCTCTCCAAGCTGTGCCTCCTGGCGTGTGGGTGACATGGTGCTGATGTCCACTGAGGCCCTGCAGGCTCTAGAGAAATTTTTACCACTCCCTTAACTACCTAGAAGAATGTAAGTTGAGGTGTCTTACCCAGAATAACGGTCACCACCAGAAATACCCTAGCAGAGGAAGCTTCCTAAGCGGCAGGACAAGCATCTCACGCGGCGCCTCTGCTGCTCCTGTGAGGCCCCCTGTCTCCTGGGCACCGCGGGCCCAGATCCCATGCCTCAGATCATCTTATCTTTCTTCCTCAGACATCTCATGTGTATGTGGGCCTCCCGGAACATTGGGAGTTAAATCTGTTTACTTCTACTAATCGACCAGCCTGAGAAGAAGCCGGGGGTTGAGGGAAATTTCCCCCTTTGCCCATACTGGTGGTGAACAGGTGTTAGAGAGTCCTTAGCTCCTCCAACTTACACACAGACATTTTATTCCTACAGCAGAAAATGATAACATTAGGTGTCACTGAAATGGCCATCGTCTGCTCTCGAAGAAAGCAAGACCAGAAGGAGGAAACTAGGCCTGACAATCCTGGTTCTGGAAGAGAAAGGGCTTGCTCTGGTGCTGGTCAGAACCAGCTGGTTCGGTCAATGGGGCTTTAACAACAAGTGAGACACAAGGCGCTCACTACACATTAGCTGAAGAGGTGTCTACTTGTTGGTGGATTAACCGATGTGACTATCCTCTGTTTAAAGTCAAATCGCTCACCTAGCCCAATTATTTCTTCCCTTTATTGTTGCCTGTAGAACTATTTTCACATGACAAACACTTCATGTGCCCGCAGCCACCTCCCTTCTTCCCCATCTGAAGATAAGATCTGTTAATATGAAACCAATAGAGAGAGGCAAAGTGTAAGAACACTTGCCAAAGATCTCGATAAAGCATTGTGTAGCAAAATGGAGAAATACAAATGTCAAATCCAGGGCCTGGAGTTTCTGCGCTGAAAAACACTTCTCCAATTCCTCAATTCCTCATTTCAAAAGGCGACAGCAACATCTTCTTATGAAGGGGAGGAGGAAAAATCCAAAACCACCTTCCTCAGAGAACCCCTCCCCTCCTGAAGAGTCACTCCATATGTGCTCATGTCCTTGCAAATCAAAAGAAACCGCTCCCTCATCACAGACTTCCTGACAGGCAGAGAATGCACAGCGCAGGCCTCTCGCGCAACAGAGGGCGGACAGTTGCGCACAGTGCGGCTTTGTCCTCTCACTCCTGTCATCTCACTCCCGGAACTGCTTCTGGCCTGATGATGGCGAGAGGGCCCAGTTGCCGAGAACCCCTCCCCAGAGTGGCTGTGGTGACTGTGGGCGGTATCAGGAGAGGCTCAGAGAGGAAAATTCCTGGGAGCAGGGGCTGAGCTGAGGCACCACTAACTCAGCCTGGAATTCCTGACAAGTCTGGAGCCTTGTGCCACTGCAGGTCCTTCCAGAGTGAACCCTGTTCTAAAGGGTCCGGGCCAAGAGGGGAGACAGCAGGAAGCAGCGCACACGGCATTCTGCGTCTCACCCTCAAGGGGAGGCCAGGCGTCCCATCGGGAGCGCTAGGTGCTGCTGAATTTCTCGTAAAGTAGGAAGGACTTTAAGGCTGGGAAATCATTTCTTGCCTTCCTTCAGAATCTCTGTATATCATCTATTTTTGTCATTAAATAATTGGAGGAAAGTACAACAATGGAGGCAATCTTCCAGAAATTTCCAAACATCCAGGTGTTTGACACTGTGAAAACACAGACATAAGGGCCTGGCTATCCAGGGGCTTGTTACCCTTTTCAATCTTTATTCACCCATTCGCATGTATTTATTTGGAGGGGCCTGGATGGGACACCCCTCATTCTACACACACTTATGAAGCATCTACTGTGGGTAAGGCACTGTGAAAGACGCACAAATGATGTACTAAACATATTAAGAAAATAAAAGACACACGCGAGACAGAAGGACTCTGGACTGAAGGAGTCGGGATGCTGTGGCGGGGACTAGACCTTCTGGAACAAGTACTGTTCCTTGCTATACTGACATTCATACACCTTCTGGAAGAATCTAGTAAGTGGTCAAAAACATCCAGTGAGTGGCCCAATTCTAGTAAAAGGCAAAAGAGTTCTTCAAGCTGTGGAGAAGCAGGAGCACAGAAATGCCTAATTCCAGAAGACAGGAGTGAGGCTGACTTGATTGGTAGCTCAACAAATGCGGTCAGCTGGATCCCCAGTATGCTTACAGCCAAACCAAACCCCACTCTGCGAGGGAGGGGGCTCCCCAGGCTTGTCTCCTGGAGGAACAAACAACCAGGCCAACTGCCATCTGGAAGGCCAAGTTGCAAGCAGCCTTTTGAACCAAGTGTTTGCTTTCACCTCACACTTCCCCCAGGGCGCTTGTGATCCAGGCTGTATCTCCCTCAGTCAACCCATCTAACTTTCTCTGTAGGTATGTTGCAAGACATGATAAAATACCTTGATTATTACCTGAGGCTCAACATTACCCCAGGAGATCTCTCCTCAGAAACTAGCAAGCTGTTGCACTAACCAAAACAGTGAAAAGCAGTGGTGGTAACCCAGGGTGTGTACTGCCGATGGGTACTGCACATTACACTAAGAAAGTCCAAGAACAAGTGTCTTGTCTCAGTTTCTCAGCTTCAATCACTGCTGTGTTACAGGAGCCTGTTACCTTCTTAACATTTGTGGCATATTTCCTAAAGCAACAACAACAACAACACACACACACACACACACACAGACATATATATGTACACTGAGAAAGAGCGAGCCGCAGTTATTTGCACCAGCTGCAGCACTATTGCTAAGGAGAATCATCCATGTAAGCTCCGACGCAAGTCGTTCTCTGTTTTAAGTGGTTTGCAGCCAGTTAAGCTGCATGGGTAGGATCCTAACAGAGAGGGGTATTTTAAGCAAGGCTGTGCCCTCTCTTGGGCTGGGGGTCCCTGGAGTGTGGCCAACAGAGTGCCAAAGCTGAACTCCATGTGACGGAAGTGTTCGTGTCCATGCAAGGCGCCACCGCCGGGCCTCTCAATTCCATGTGAAGACGCGTCATGTGGCAGACACTCTCCATTCCGAGGCAGCAGGGGGTTTGAATTGCTCTTTTGTGTTCAAAAAAGGCGAAGTAGGAAGTGAAATCGTTTGCACTGCTGGTTTTTCAAATGAAGCAGAAACAAGCTTGCCCATGCTTCCTTGTCAGGCCCTGTTAATAAGAAAGGGTCGAAAAGAAGAGGGAAGAAGTGCTGTCTATTTTGCTGCCTATTCCCTGGCTATGAGATGAAAACTGGAAAATGACATTGAATGTGGCGCTTGAGCCTGCAACACAGTTGCTGTCTGTGACGACACAGTATGCCAGAAGTCTCAGTCTGCCCCAGGAGCCAGCTCAGCCATTTCTCAAGAATGCGAAGAACAGGGGACATGCGGTAGTTTCCTCTTCCCGGTAGTGAACTGGGCAGCAACACATGCAAACAAAAATCAAGAGCCCCAGAGAGTAACCAAATCATTTCCAAACACTCTGAGATTGAATTTCAAGACTTCAGCTCGGATAGCACTAATTTAAATCCACTTGCTCTAGCTCTGTAATAAAATGTGAGGTTAAATACACAGACAGGTTATTAGAGTTCTCTCCACACTGACATCCGCATGTGATTAAAAAAAAAACAAACAGAAAGTACAGTGATTTTTAGAAATCTAGCATTTATATTTCAATAAATCTGGGAGAAAATCTAGCAGAAAATGAGAGCATGTCAGGTGCCCTTGAACTTCTCCCAGATTTAGAGCCATTATTTTCCCCTTTTCCTTTATCATGCTACCTCGAAGACATGAAAACGTAAGCTGGGCTTGAGCTCGAGGCCGCACACAGCCAGGAATGGCTCTGGCACTTTCACTGAATGCTGGAGTCTGGCCTTCTGGGCCTGTTCTTCTGACCTGTCCTCGGACTTCTCTTCGGGATAATGTGAGATTTGTATCCCAGAAACAAGTAGTGCTACTTGTCTTGCCAGGGTTACATTAGAGAGGCGAAGAGGTGAACCACCTCTGAGGTACATCCCCCCGCTTTTTTTTTCCTTTGAATTGGAAGATTTATTGAGAAAATCTGTCTTCAGTTATAGGGTGGCTCCCTTACTTCCTGTTAAACATTTGCATCTCTATGGCCTACAGTAGCTGACCATCTCAAAGAACCTCATAAAATGTGAGGATTCCTTTCATCCAACCTTACATCTGTCTCTGGGGTCAGGATGACAATGTTGTGCTCACTTCAGATCTGGAAAATAAAAGCCCAAGACTGTAAAGCTCTTTCTCTTTCCTGATTTTGCATATACATGCAGTAGATGAAGACATCATTCCGTACAGGGGGAGAAAATCAGATTTTCCTCCCTGGGGCAGGAAACAAAAATTCTTTTCAGAGATTTTGATGATTCTTCTAAACCTCAGCTTTATCCACACCCCGTTAATTAAACCACCGCTATAAAACCAATGGAAGTGTCTATCTTTGTGATGAGGGGAAGCATAAAGAAATTCGCTAAAGAATCCAAACCTTCCTTTTCAAGGGCTTTTTGTGCTCTCCCTCCTCTGTGAAAATCCCTCCATGTTTTTGTCTGAATGTTCCATTTATATTGCTATGTCAATAGTTCTCAAGTTAAAAAAAAAAAAAAAACAACTTCCTTTTTACAGCCTCAATTGTTTTGTGGCCTCCCACCTAACTTTTTAGAATTTTGAAATGGATTAGAAAGGGAAGACTTCTGACAGAGGAACTGCATGCATTTGATTGGGAAAATACATGTTTGACACTGAGTCTGTCCGTCCCACAGAACCCCGCTGAGAGGGAAGGAATCCGAGACCCTCAGGAAGAGTGTGCTGCTTTCACTCAACCATTTGGTCACTTCCTGGTTCTGTTTTCTTTACCTTTTCTTATTTGTTTATTTTCATCTGGGGTCACCTTCTTGCTCCCCTGAATGCACACGTTCCCCTCACCCTCCACAAGCCACCCAGTGCCAATCCCCCTTGGCTTCCCCATCCTCCTCCCTCGCTTCTGTCCCTTCTGGTAACCATTAACTTCTTTCACAAAGTCGAAGATTTATCCCTGCTGTATCTTGCCTGTGTGTGCTTTTTGGATATTTATATTCCACAGATGAGTGAAACCATCTGATACTTAGCTTTCACTTTTTACTTATTTCTCACCGAGCCCCGTCCATCTTGCCCAAAAGGCTCAGCTCTTGCCTTTACAAGGATGGGACCGTCTTTCGATGACCCTTGGGCCTGACTGCACGGTCCTGCTTCAGAGGCTGCTGTTCACGCGTTGCTCAGTCAGGTTCCCTGGCTGAGGACAGGCACCCCTGACCGTTTGAACATGTCCTGGGTGATGCCCCGTGCTTTGCATTTTCCTCTGAAGTCAGAGGCCTCCACTCTATCTATACAGGATATGCCTAGGCTGACAACCTCCATCTCTGAGAACTCTGCCCTTTGAAGCTTGTCTAACTTGCTTTTTTTCACCTTCATGGGGTTTCTCGGGTTTCAGATGAGCACAGAGGTTCCAGAGATGCTTTATCTCCAGAGAATAACATCAGGGCCACTCAGCTGGATGGAGCAAGGGTCAAGGTTGCTGGGATAACAGAGTAAGAAAAGACGGGCCACTGACCACCTGTCCTCACCTGCCCTTTAGTTTCACTTGCAAGTTGTTTTTTTTTTTTTGCCCTAATGTCTTTGTCTTTTCTCCATAATCTTTACAATCATCTTCTCAATATGTTAACCTACAACTTAGCGAGATGGCTCCACAAAGCTCTCCTTCGTGACTATTGCTTAGCTCATGGAACACGTGGCTAGAATGAACTTGTTTTGAAAATTCTGACACTGGAAACACATCTTCACCAGCAATGTGCACAACGTCTCCCTCCTGGGCTTCTTCATCTGACTGGCAATGACCCAGAACCTTACTCGACCATGAGAACTGCCCAGTTCACTTAGCGCCCAAACCTCGTCACTACTTCATTTCTCTGTGCTGCTGGAGGCTGAACACATCACCTTCACCAGTGGCAGAGAACTGGCTGGGAACCGCACGGGTGTCTCCAGCTAAGGACTATTCAGAATGCTCCTTGTGGCTCAATCCCGGTTTATATTGGCTCCTCCGAACCTCTGAAGATCTGTGATGAACAGGCCTGCCGCGTCATCACGAGTGCCGCACAGCTCCATTCCTGGCACACACACACATCTCCATATGCACCCCCTTGGATTTTAAAGGCGGGCCAATGGAGACAGAGACTCGAAACCCACGTTAGTTTCAGATCTGACTTCACGATTTTGAATTTTAATGTTTTCGCATATGACACAGTGAGTAGGCAGCAGAATCCTTCAGAAAGAGAGTCCTGAGGCGGATGAGCAATGCACAGTCCCTCCCTACCAGGGACTCTCTTTTGGAACAAAACACATCCCTGCTCTAAGTCAAAAAGAACAAAATAAGAATAAGCAGAAGAAGGCAGAAAGCCTGCCACACTGTGTGGGAAGCCTTGCTGAGCAGACACAGAACATGGCGCCAGGCGCACCCCGCGGCCCTGGGCGGCCCACCTGCCTCTCCTGCCCACCTGCTGCACTGCACCCGCCTGCATCAGGACACTTTTCACGAAACCCTTGAAGGCCACAGGGTTGCTCCCAGTCTCGAGATTTCCAAAAGCCAAAACCCAAAAGCACGGGGCTAAGGAGGACTGTTGAAATGACGGGTGCGTGAAGCAGCTGTCGAGCAACTCTGTGGGGGCTTTGATAACTGACGGCAGCAAGCGTGGTAGACGACGGCGCATGCCCCTGGCCTCCCAGGATCTCCTGCCGAGGCAGAGATCCCTGCCATGAAGGCGCCCGAGCACATGGCCTGCCATCCATCGGGTCACAGCCCTTGGCTGAGCTGAGCACTGACTGACAATGCATTCCTGGCAAATGACTGCCTGCATGATTTTTCAGAGGATATTGTCACACAGCCCTTAAAGGAACTATGCAAACCACTCAGGGATCAGGGAAGGTCTGAAACGGGGCTGGCGAGAAGAGAGAGATGATGGAGAGAAATGTTAAGGAAGAACTAATGAGGAAAAAACACATGACACTACTGCACTGGAATTTTTCCTTTTTTGGTCATTCCTGAGTTTCCATAGATCTGTCTCTGCAGCTGGTCTGATTTTCTGTACCTTACAAGAATGAAGGTGCCCATCACACCACCCCAGGATTCTCAGACTTGCTCTCCTCAAAAGAGTGGGCAGGCCCTCCCTGGTGGCGCAGCGGGTTAAAGCACAGCACTGAGAATCTGAAGCCACTTCCGTATGAGTTCGATTCCCGCCTGCCGCCTGCCCCGGAGGAGACCACATGGCGAGCCAGACCTCTCCTGACCCGCCCGCTGCTCCCCTCAGCAGTGTACTTCGTTGATCTGCCTGTTCTGCTCCCCACTCTGTCTCTGGTGAAGCCTCTCACCGCCCCTGAGCCTCTGGCCTGTACCCCAGTTCTGTATGAATAAATAAATAAATCTTTAAAAAAAAAAAAAAAAGAGCGGGCAGAGTGTTTCAGTCAAGAGCCCAAGAGGTCAGGGAGAAAGTCTGTCCTTGCCTTACCAATCAAAGAAGAGCCCGTCCTTCCCTAAGCTTCCGCCCTCCCTAATCAAAGGCACCGTCACTGCTTCCCTTTCGATGAGCTCCAAGAATGTAGTTTGGGGTGTCACCCAGGTGGCTTCTGTGCAAACATGTCCTCTCTATCTGAGAGCCGCATCTTTACCCTGAGAGCAGGGACAAAGGCCTCTCCTCCTCATCACGTGACGCTCTTCCCCACCCCCCTTTGGCTCCCCGGGCCCCTAAGCTCTGGATTTCTACCTCCATCTTCCCGAGCCACAGTGAGAGCTGTGTCACAGCCACTGCACCTCCCCCACACACCTTGTTACATGCTCTTTTCCTCTGCTAACCTGTCTGATGCTGTCTTGATGACTTGTGCAGCCCGAAAGGACCCCAGAGGGATGAGAGATGTCCCCCTGCGCCCCAACACTAAAAAGAACAACATTTAGAGGCCTGTGGCACTTGTAACGGACTCTTCGCATGGCGTTGTGACTTAGTTACCATGAGCGCCTTTCCCAGCTTTCCTGGGGGTGTGGAGGGAAAATTCATCTGCGTGTGGAGAGCGCCTGCTCTTTGGAGAGTGACACATAAAGAAAGAGGACATGGTGCAGACGACAAATTTAAAACCATCACTGGTTGTGGGAAGGTACCGAAGAAAACAGGGCAGACTGGGGGAGGGGATTCTGGGAAGTCAGACCTCGGAGGGAAAAAACTACATGCCCGCACGTAGGGGTGAGAGAAGAGATGTCGCTCCAGAATCAGAAAACAAACACAACTGGAAGACTGATTTTTCTCTTCTGCTCAGTGTGGGGAACCATTGAAATAGAAAAACACAATGTTTCCCCACGGAGCGTCACAGGGAAAGCTGGATCCCGGTTGGCCAGTGGCCGTCTGCTGGGTGGCTCCAGGTGTCGGGGCTGCATGGTGACTAAAGCACACAGCTTTCCTGTCCCCAAGGGGCCAACATTCCAGGGAGGGGTCACTGACACAGACAAGGAAGAAATTATATGCCAGGCACAAGGACACATGCTTTGGAGCAGAGGGAAACAGCCATGGGGCGGACAGGCACGGCAGGCTGGGGCCTGCTCCGTCACGGTGGTGGCTGTGGTGTCCACTGGGCCTGGGCTTCCTGCTTCTGTACACACGAAGAAGCTGAGGCACTGAGAGACGGCCCAAGGTGCCCCAGCTGGTTAGTGGCCCACTGAGGCTAAAACCCAGCTCTCCGGATCCACAGCAGCACGCCTTCTCTGGCCTCCACACGAGGCACACACAGAGAAACGAGCTGTTGCGACCAGGTTGGAAGCCCAGCGCCACTTCCCTCTGGGCATATCACATCGACGCTTAGGAGTCCAGAATGAACTGTCCAGCACTCCCAACCTACTATGAGGTGGACACCATGCCCAGGCCCACTCCCGGCCACGCTAATGGTACCTAGACCCAGAATGGGCTAATTCACGAGTGGGGACTGGGGGCTTGTGAGGCGTGGACCCGCGTGGCTGAGAGCACCAATCACCACTCTGCTCAGCCCTCTCCCCAGCTTGTTCCTTCAAGAATGGACTTTACGCAGGGGTCACCTGGGAATCATGTGAAAATGGGGCTTCGGCTTTAAGGTGGCTGGGAGCCTGAGACTCTGCATTTCCTCCGGCTCTGGGCTGAGGCTGAGGCCGCTGGTCCACAGAGCACGCAGCAGGGAGGGGGCTCCTGGCGTGTCTGCCCAGGCCACTGAGACAGAGGCTTCAGAGCGCGCTGGCATTTTCCTTTCTTCATTTCCCCATTTGCCTACTCTCCCCTCCCTTGGAAGAATCCAGCTTAAAATGTTATGAAACGCCAGTGCGGTGCTTGAATTGCAATGTCAGGCACGTCATTATCAGGGCAAAAAACCAGATGTCTCGGACTGGGGGCTGCTCCCTCACTGCAGGGGGACATGACGAAGTTGCTAGACTGTCAAGGCCAAAGGCATATGCAAGAGAAAAAGGGGTACATGCGATGAAAGTTGGGGAGGTGAGAAGTGAACAAGGGTTACCGTTGCACAAATGATATTAGAAGCTTCTCCTTCCCCAACAGATCGCAAGCTGAGCCTCCTGTGTGCTAATCTTGGCTGCAAGGGTGACTCAGTCTGTGTCTGCAAATGAAAGCTTTCACGCTTGGCTATGAAATAAAAATAGCAATCTGCGGGTGGCATGCATGGTTTTCAACTCACAGGAGCAGGGCCTCGTGTCCATGGCACCATCCAGAAGGAAGCAGTGACCGTGAACGAGGGACAGAGCACCCAGTCAGTCTGCAGAGAGCGGCCTTCTTCTAGGCTCACACTAACCCGCCTTCTGCTGCTCTTTACATCTTTACTGGCACCGTCTGTGTGACTGTGCCCTGGAGCCTCAGAGGACAGCTCCGGAGAGAAAAGTCAGGTGTCCCCCCTCTCGCCGGCCCCTGCCTTACCAGGAATCTGGCTGAGCTCAGGACAACGGGGGTCCTCTTGTCTAAGTTTCTTCTGAGCGGATAGCAACAGCGGGGAGAAAAACTGAAACTGACATCTCTAAGTGGACAAATGCTGGAGACTCCCATACTCCCATTCTGCTGGAGGCAAATCCAGTTCTGGTGACCTCGGTTTTCCCCGCTAATGAAAGGGGGCCTCGTCTCCTCAGGAGCGCTTGCACTGTTTGGCCTGGCTCCAGGAGCCCGGCAGGGGCTGTGAGGAAGGGGGAGTGGTGGCAGGAAACCAACTGCACTTCCAGGTACTGGCTAGAAATCTTTTAGCTCACCTCACTCCTACTCTTCCCAGGTGAAAACAGTCGCTCAGCTTGAACTGCTGGGCTCCCCAAAAGGCTCTCTGGAAGGCCAGGTGAAGCTTTTGGGCCCTCCAACCAATGGCCCAGAAGGCTGAGTTCACTCTGGGAATTTTCACCCGTCTCTTTGCTCTGTGTTGAAGTAGCGAGGAGGCACGTAGAGGCGGCAACTCTTGTCAGGGGCCAGAACGATTGTCCATGGCCCAGATAAGCCATCGGAGCGAAACAAGTTCCCCTGGTCAAGATCAGCTCCAGAGGACAACCGTCTTCATGTCTTGGGGAAAAGGGCAGGCGAGGCAGACGCCCTCTTCTGCACCGATCTCAATCTATTGCAGCAGTTCCAGGATAAGGCTCTGGGGTCCCCCCATCTGTGGCAGATGGGTTTCTGCCTGGGACTGTGATCTCGGCGTGGCAAACCCCGAGCATTTCCAGACAGATTCTGAGAAAACAAAGCCAACGGCCCTCTCACTGCTGCTGAATGGGTACGCCACTGCTGTCCACACTCTCCGACTGCTGGACACAAATGGGCATACGAGCGAGGCCCCGATGGAGAGGGGCGGAGAAAAGTTCAAACTTATTGTCTGCTCATCTTAACACACTACAGTTTCTTTAAATCAAAACAGCATGGTTGCCTTCGTTTGAAGACATTTAAACATTGGGGAAATCTTTCATCTGAAGGAAGGCTGCAAGAGAGTAGAGAGTTGCTCAGCTTTGCCTAACGCTGGCTTCTTACATGCGCATAGTTGACTTCTCAAAACTAGCAACCCGCTCTTGGGTTGCTGGAGTTTGACAAAGTCAAACTCCAGACTTTGTTTGGGGCGTTGTCATTTTTTTTTTCTGCTCAAGAGCCTGCTCTGTTGCGGGAGCCAATCCAGGGGGCCAGACTGCACTCTCAAGCGTGCGCTTTTCCAGCACAGCCCCACCCAGCGTCACCCCACTGCTCTAACCAGCCCACGAGCAGCCGTTCTGCACAGGGCCCTGGCTGGACAGCCCTACAGGACAAAGATGAGTAAGGCACTGTCTCTCTGCAGAGGCTGATGCCCCGACACCACCCTGGATGTATGCAGAGGGCTGTGCAGACACTTGGGGGTGCAGAACAAGGCCAGAGTTGGGCCTCGGCCTGAGGACACAGCTGCTCTGAGCCGGAGAGTCCAAAGTTGATCCTCGGTAGACAGGTGAGCAGCGGAGGTCAGGGGGTGAGCAGGGCTCGGCGCCATGTGAGCTCAATAGGAAAGGAACAGTTTCGAGATGTGGCCACCTGGAAGTGGAGGATGCCCTGGTCTCCAAGCACGCTGCAGGGAAGCACCCCAACACTGGGAGCAGCGTGTGTGCGATTAGCTGGGCCTCTCATTGGGAAGACTCCCATGCATCTTTCTCTTGTTCTATGGCAGCTGTTGAACAGCAAACTTAAGAACTTAGAGCAAAGAACTGAGAAAAAGGCAGCTTTTGTTCCCAGACTAAAAGCACAAGAAAACACACAGGCACAAAACAAAACAAAAGCCTTCAGCGTGCCAGACCCAGTTAGGAGATGGTTCATTTACTTTGACGGTGGCTAATTTTGAGGTGGTGACCAGTGCCGCCCTCCTTGCCCCAGCCAAGCTGACGCCTAGGGGAGGGGGAACTTCTTTCCCCCGTGACACCAAACAGCTGCAGGGAAACAGAGCCTTGGATGCCACATGGTCTCGGTGTAGCCCCCAGCAAAGATCTTAGAAACAACACAGAGCTGAAGCAGAGCGCGCTAATGGCAGGATGTAGTGTCAAAGGAACTTGCAAAGCTGGCCGACAGGGTGACAGGGGGGCGCAACCGAGGTGCGCCTGAGTTTTGCTTCCCACGTTCAAAATGTAACTTCTGTTTTCCCGTGAGCATTTGCTTTCTTGATGCCAAGAAGGCCAAGACATGTCACCAATACCCCAACTCCGGTCCGCCAAGGCGTTCCCAGCACCATCGGCAAACCCAGATTGTGTCAGGAGAGGTGGGGGCGGGGCTGCCACACAAGACTGGTTAGTCTGGGGTGCGGGTGGCGGAGGGGCCTGTCACACTCTAGATGTTTAATTCCAGATCTCAACAGGCAGGTGGGTTTACCTTAAAGCCAAGATTCACTGGAGCAGCCTTTCATGGGGGAGGGCGTGGAGGCTGAAAAGACAGGAAAGAGTGGAGGCGAGGGCGACCTCACCAGCTGACGGCCCCGTCATCTTTCTGAACCTTTCACTGCCTTCATCTGTCAGGGACAGGGGTCATCCTCGCCCCCCTGCTTTGCATCACTCTAGTAAGACTGCAGTACAAACGAAGGACTTGATTAGCGGTGCCTGGAACCAGAGGGCTCAGCAGAAGGCCACTGCTGTTCCCACCACTCATGTATCACAAAGGAGCACTCCTTGCACTTGAAGCCCTAGGAAATCGGAGGGTCTCATGAAGTAAAAAGAGAACAAACCTCATGCTATGAAGAAAAACTGGTTGTGGCAGGGAATGCTGGCTCTCCAAGTGTCCACGTCCTCAATCCCAGGACCTGGGAGTGTGGACGGTACGCGGCAAAGGGGAATTCACATGCAGAGGGAGTCAGCTTGCTAATCAGATGACCTGAAGAGAGGGTGACCATCCTGGCCAACTTGGATGGGCCCCAGGCAATCACAAGGGCCCTTGGGAGGAAACAAGCAAGATGGCACTATGCAAGACAGAACAGACATGGCGCATGGAAGGACCTGGCTTGGCATCGCCAGCTTCCCAGATGACGAACGGGCTGTAATACAAGGTTATAGGTAGCCTCCGCAAGCTGCTAGAAGCAAAGCAGCATTCTCACCAAGAGTCTCCAAAAGGGAACACAAGCCTACCAACACCTTGATCTTGGCCCAGTGAGACCCACGTAGGGCTCCCATCTACAGCATTGCAAGATCAAACAATCGTGTTGTTTGAAGTCACTGCATTTTGGTAATCTGTGACAGTCGCAGAGGAAACAAGTACACCTGTCAGTAGAACTTCTGGAGGAGTGGCACGGCCTTGGCTCTAGGAATGAAATGTTCATTAGCCACAGTTTTCGGGAAGCCCTTTCATTCTTCTTCTCACATAGAATCATAGATGAACTAGTACCCCGCCCCGCCATTCGCTGCCCATGGATTATCCTTGAGGATCAAGAGGTCTTTTAATAGTTTCTATTATGTTCCCAAAGATGTATATACAAAAGACCAGGGCCTGATCAGGCTCCCTGGTTTGGTTTTGAGCTGGGTGTGCCAGAAGTAAATTAAAAGGGAAATTCGCACTCAAGGACAAAGTGATGTTGATAGATTCCAATTCAAAATATTTACAGAAAAAGACGAGTAAGGTCAAGTGGGCCCTCTCCCCTGCGATCCCAAGGCTTCCTGGGAACTGTGCAGATATCCTGGCTTCCCGCTTCGTTTACTTTGAAGGTAAAATGAGAAGTACATGTCAGAAGCCTGGCTCACACTGACCCCGCAGAGGGGCTCCGAGGGGAGAGGAAAATCTGAACTCCTAAGTAAACATCTGTCCAAGGATCTGGGGCTAAGGACAAGAAGAGCTGGGGTCTGCCAAAGGGGAAGGAAAGGCTGTATTCACTGGCCCTGGATTGTGCTTCCTGTTGTGAAGCTCAGCGCGGTTTCCTAACAGCTGGGGGCCGCGGGGCTTGTGCAGCAAGGAGGAAGCGGCCCTCTTGGTTCCTCCATGTTACACAAGCTCGTGGCCTCTACTGCGCGGTGGACGGTCCTACGGACAACAATGGGGAGCTCTTGCACTTGCCCTTGAAGACACCAGAAAGCTTTTCCATTGCAGGACTGTCTTTTCATGTGCAACATTTTGAATATGCAACGGCGCTTCTGCCTGGTGTGCTCCTTGCTGGTCCTAACATTAAAATAGCCCAGAGGGCTCAGCACCCTGGGGTGGCCCTGAGCCCCGAGGGCAGTCACTGCATAGCCTGAAGCTTTGGAAGCCAGCACGAGCCTCTGCGGAGGGAATTAGAGTGATGTCTTCCTCATTCTCAAACAGTCACAAAGGCCATCAAAACTGCTTTCGCAGCAGACTTGCCTGGAAGGGCAGTCAAGGAACTGGGCGGCAACATTTTAAACTTGTTGGGAGACATCGGGACCTGCCTGTGTCCTTCTGAGGATGAGTGTCCAGGGCGGGGCGCGTGCATGTGAAAGCACACGTGAAACACTACAGACATCTCGGATGAATTCTCAAATGTCTCGATTTTTCAGTGGAAGGGTCTCTGACGGGAGAGGACAGAGGTTGGGCTCAGCCGTGATACTGTGCATGTTTAAATTTGGGTAGGATCACTTACCGTGTGACTGACTAGGGGAATTACCAGCTCACGGCCTCAGTCTCCTCCCCTGTGGTGGAGGCGGAATGAAACAGGCCTTATGTTGGCTGTGAGAAGGCGCTTGTGGGCAATCTGTGGAGCCCAGAGCAGTGCGTGGCTCTGTGTTACGCTCCATCAGTGCAGAAGCTAGAAGGGTGCACAGTCATGACAGAGGCCTAAGGTGGGCAGCATTGAGAGTCAATACCGGGAAGGGCCGCTTGGACGCCCGGAAACACCGCTCCCAGTGTGTCTAGGATCCTTTGTCTCCTGCCTTTGAGATTCTCCACTGTCTCCGCCCAGCTTCTTTTGCAGCCTGCCTCGCAACTTCGCCGCCCTTCGGGAAGGTTCTGACCGCCCTCTGTTGTCTCCAGGACGCCCCCACTTCCCTCCCAGAAGCTGTGACCCTGCACTGCAAGTGCCCACAGCACTGCTGGGAGTCCCCTCTCATGGCGTCTTCCTCCTCTGTGCTCACACACTAAAAGTCAGCAGTTGTTTTTTTCTTTTTAACTGTTTGAAAGGATTTTATATGTTGCTCCTAAGTTACAAGTTAAAAATATGAACCACCCAAGTTGCAGTTTGACGACTTACTCAACTCTGCATTGGCATTGGGAAAACACGTACTAAATCCTCGGTTTTCACCTGCCTAACCAGTGGGCCAAACTAAATCTTGGGGATACCGTTTTTCTAGTCATACAAAATCTATGCTACTTCCCCCCCTCCCTGGAACATTTGGGGTTTGGTTTCTCATCTTCCCAATAGATTCTAAGTACCTCAAGGTAGGGATCCCATATCAGCTTTGTATTCCCAGAGGGAGCACTCAGACCGCTGATTCTGTTGAGAGCTTTAGTGTAAATATTTGCTGACATTTGTATTGATTCAGTGAGGCCATGTAGAAAGGCAGCTGATGCCCCTGGAAGCTCTGTGCCAGCAGCCCTGATCTGGAGCGCAGCCCCTGGCCACTGTGATTCTGGCCCTTTCCAGACATTCTGAACTCTCCCCCCAGACTCTGGCTCTACCTCAAAGCCAGGGCCTTTGCATTCTGCCCACTGGCCACACTGGAAGTGAAACCATAAGCTCATTTCTCATGCCAGGACACAGAGCAGAAGGAAGTAAAGAGGCAAAAAGGGAACAGACTTGCTTTGTTCCCTTTAACTGCAGGTTGGCGGGTTGAGGAACCCGGATGGGGTTTGGAGGCCAGCAGCCTACACCACCTGTCCTGCTCAGTCTCCAGGAACATGGCTACAGAGTGCGTTTGGGGGCTTGCAGGACACTTTCAGATTTTCAAGTCTGAACCGCCTGGGAAATGTAAGAAGGACAGGCCCTTGGCCCTACGCGGGACAACGCAGGGACACGCAGTGGCAGCTAGCACCTCCTGTGCCTTCTCTTTTCTGGACACAGTTCACACTGAAGTCCTAGGAGGTCCACTGATGGAGGGACAGGCCCCTCTACTGCCCCAGTTAGTCGCATATTATCCTGTCCTTCCACAGCCTAGAATCGAAAATTTGGGGGCCTTCTCTCTGATGCAAGCTAGTGGGAGCATCAGGTATTACTCGTTAGGTCATTCCTAGTGACAGGTCTTTGACCAAGTCCCATACGTTGGATTACTGCTCTGCAATGCTCAGCGTTTTAAAGAGGAAAACCAAGACCAGGCCTCTTTTGAATAGTCTTCCTCACCATCCAGAGCCTCTCACCAGTCAGGGGCCGCTTTCTGTCTCCATCCAGAAACCTTACTTTTCCCTGTAACCAGAGAGGGGAGGGTGCACCAAATGGCACACACTGACCAGCATCTCCTTTCTTTGATGGAGTTGGGAAAACCCACTGGTTGTGGCGTGAAAGTTGAGCGACAACGGCAGCAACTGGGCTTCATGGCTGTGTGGAGTCGAGACAGCACCAGCCTCAGCTTCCTCTCTGAAATAGGAAGGACCAGGCCAGGCTCAAATGGCAGATGAGAGCACTATGAGGTCACCTGCACAAAGCCCCTAGTGTGTCTGGCACAGACAGCACCGAGCGTATCTAGTTGTTATTATTGCTATCAGCACTGCAACTATTATACTACTGTAAATAACATTAGTATTTTTCATGGGATTATATAAAGAAAGAATTGGTCAGGTGAATCCTTGCAGTGAAAATAGCTAAACACTAGAAAATAGCTAATGCTGTTCTCTGCCATCAATCTTCTAGTAGATCTTCAATTGTGGCCCCAAATCATATCCTGTTATTTTACAATTTGGGAAGTCTTGTTTCCACCATGTTTTACTTTGCCAAGTAGTCTATATAACTGACAAAGTATACTGTACATGGTAGTATATTATAAAACACATAAGTAGTGATCATTTTTTACTTAGCCAGCCAGTCTACTGTGCCAAATATCCACACTGTCAGCTTCTACATCCGGAAAATTACCAAAGTTACCTAGAACACCAGCCGTGGACTGGTCCCACATGGGTGACTCCCCCAAGTCTTCCACTGACAATGCTGAGGAGAGCTTTTGTTCTACCCACAGAAGGGCAAAGCCATTTAGGAGCTGCTGGGGCTGCACCTGGAGGTGGCACTGAGGTTGAACAGAAGGCAGCAGGCCCCTCACCCCAGCTAGGAAGCTAGGCCAACCTTGGATGCCTAGATTCAGTTGAATAGACTCAATCTTCTCCCTTGTAAGTGGGGAATAAACATGGCACATCTAAGCTCGGGCATGCCACATGGAAAGGTCTTCAGTGTCCACATTGACACTACTTCTACTGTTGACCTGGCTTTTGTCCTGGCTCTGTGGCCTCAGACAAGTCCCTTGACCTTTCTGGGCCTCAGTTTCCTGTCTGTAAGTGGGCACAGTGATACTTAGACCTCAAAGGACTTTGTGAGTTCTAAACGCAACCTGGAACACCACATATTCTTTTGAGAGAGCAAGGTGATCTCCAGATTGTGTCAACCAGTTGATAGGGACAATGGTGAAATCCTCCTAAAGTTGTTAGAGTTGAGATGGGGCTTAGTTTCCAAGCTCTGTTTTAGAAGTCAGAAAATCGAGGTCAGAACATGTGAGTAAGGCAACATTTAGACATGAAGCGGGGTTGTCTTATGCAGACTGAAGATTTTAGGATGCTTAAAAGACATTTTTCCAATTATATGTAGAGACATGTGTGCATGTGTGTGTATGTATACATGCATGCATGTATGTACACACATAGCTATTGTATAGATATCTTTGTTATATATAAAATCATAGATATGTAGTGTATACACAGCTATTATATAGATAGCTATTACATACATTATATATAATTATACATATCAATTATCTATAATATAATTAATATATAGCTACGTAATATATATATATATAAAACCTTACTATGATTACTTTAGCATAAAAGATTATTGACAGCTTCTCTACACATCTTTTCAGTAAAATGATAGTACTGAAGTGAAGAGATAAAGTGCTGTTTTCGAGTTTCTTTTCAAGCATTCCCACTTGTTCTTCTACTAAGATGGATGAATTCAAAATGGTGTCTTGGAAAAATATCATCCAATCAGTCATTGTTTTGTGATTATAAGTCTTCCCCCCATATCTCATAAGTGACAAATAACCAAAGTTTTTAATGAGCAATTCCATTTCTGGCACTATATCCTTCAGAATGAAGCTCCTGCTATGTGCTCCTGGCCAGCCCCAGGGTGTTCGCTGCAATACTGGAAACCTTCCACACAAAATACCCGTCAGATACCTACTCTGAAGTAGATGCTTATTAGTCCCTTATGTTACAATGTGATATATGCCACTAATATCCCTTACTGGGCATTCAGGTTATTTGCTACTTGCTGTTGAGACAGGTTGGGTACTATGAAAATTCTTTTGGAGAATATTTGCACCAAATAGCCTCTCTGAAGAGAGAAAAATGGTGAAGTGTTGTGTGCTAGAACACACATAACACCACTGAGAGAATTAAGAGGTGGCACGATTAGTAAGTTCATTAAAACCCACTGCACACTCCCTGGTGATTCTGACAACAGAGAAGGCAGCACTAGGCGTTGGAAACCTCTCCTCCTGAAGAGAGGAATCATCTTAGAATGTACTGGGAGTCATTCTAGCTACTGATCTGTCAGAGGCTGATTCTGTGGTGATTTAGGGAGAGAAAAATGTGGCCCCTGGCTCTGAGCTTTAAGCTCCCTAGGACTAAGCACTTGGGGAGGATTTTCTGTGCAAGAAGACTCCTATTTCTCTGTGCAGGATACAGAAAAGGGAAGCCTAACTGGGGCGTGGGGGTGAGGAGATCTGCCTGTGTTATTTGTCACACAACATCCCAATGTCAAGATTCTGTGGAAACGAATGGAAGTGGGAATGTGACATCGTCTTTTCTCTGAAGGCTGGACACACTTGTGTTCTTCATAATTGCTGGGAAAGGAATCACTTGTAGCCTATAGATGTGAAGTTCCTTTCTGAGGGAATCACCAGGTATCACCAGTGATGGCAAAGTGTGAGTGGCTTTTAGGGGGAAATCAGAAACAGATGGATCATTTGGCCTGTGCTGCATATCAGCTGTCCCCTCATGATGCCACAGAGAGTTAGAACAGCCAAGAGTCTAACTGGGAGAAAAGGATGCAGGTTATCGGAAGACCAACTTTACGGAAATAGTCAAAATGATCACGGGCAATACAGACTAGCCAGTTAAGGCACACTGATGGATTCACCAGTGCAGTCACTGGATAGATAAGGCAGACCAGGATTTCCCGCCCAGTTTAGAGGTAAACAGTAGTAGACAGGCCTTTCAGACGTCATAAAAACGGCAACATCTTGAACAGTCTATATAGTACTCAGGTTTTGGCTGTAAGATCGTGATTTCTTCTTCCTTTTCTGTTTGGTTGCCATGGAAGTGTGTGCCGTGGGGAGATTCCGAGTGTGTCTGCTGCAGGAGCTGCCTCTGATTTCACAGACCAAGTTCTTCCAAGTGGCAGCTGCGTGGAGGGGGTGGCTTTTCTGGGAGTGGTGCAGAAGCACCCTTGTCATGACTGCATTCCGCCGGAGCCATGTTTGCGGGAGGGGTGTTCAGGGTCTGTGTAAGGCATCGGGCCGAATATTCTAATTCTGTTCAAACGAGCTCTATAATTTGAAAGTCCACCTCAAACCTTATCATCTTGAAAAATATGCTATGAATGACTTCCCGACACACCCAGCTCCCTCGAGAGAGATAAAAATAGGTGTGAAAATTGTTAGCCAGTGGTCTGAGAGGTCTCAGAGAGAAGCCAGTAATTCAGGAAACGCAGCCTGCTTTGAGTCTTTTTAAGATAAAGAGATTTTTGCTTACATCATTTTTCCAGGATGCTGAAACAAAGGCAGGAGAGAACCAGAAGGTCACGTGGAGTCACTGTCTGGCAGGAGGTCAGCTGCTCTCGCCTCTGTGCATCTGCGGCCCATACGTACAGCTGAGCCGGGTCCCTTTTCTGGTGGGTAATGCAGGGCCTGACTGGCGAGCCTGCGGTGACCTGGAGAGCCAGGGCGATGAGGCCGCTGCCTCTACCTCTTCCTCACACCCCGGCCTTCGCCAGGCTCCTGCGGGCCATCTGAGCATTTTGTCAGGGATGAGCCCAAGTCTAATTCTTCAGCATCTTGCCTACAGCTGCTCCTTCCTTCCTCCCCAAAGGACAGAGTTGAGTATTAGCTCCAGAGGCTGTACAGCCTGCAAGCCCTGAAAGCTTCCCTTCCTTGATCTTCATAGAAAAGGTTTGCTGGTTTGGGGTAAAACCCAAAAAACAGGCTGCCCAGCCCTTCGCTTTCACTGGGTTCTTTACACATTCAACAGGTATTGACTGAGCCCTGGGCCCAGCACGTGCCTGGGACTCAGACAAATAACCCGCCACAGGGTACTCGAAGCATTTGGGAGACACACTGCAGTGCTGTGTGTGCCCTGCGGCTGGGGAGGGGCAGGGTGGGTGAGGGAAGGCGTGGGGAGTGGGGGGTGGAGGGAGAAGGGAGGTGGAAGTTCGTGGGAAATGATGGCCTCTAAGTGACTCCTGGGTAGGGAGGCAGTGGAGACAGCTGGCCTTTGTCACCAACATTTCTTCCTCCCAGAAATAGAGCTTGCAAAAGCCAGGCAAGACCTCTGCCATAGGAGAATACAGTCTAGGAATGGGAGTCTGGCAGGCATGCAGATGGCCATTACCTGCAGGGCACAGAGGGGCTTGGGGGAGGAGTGGCAGTCTGGGGGTCTGGGGTGCTGGGGAAGCCTCACTGGGGGCAGGGGGGAGGGGAGCTGTGCTGGATGACAAAAGGGAGCCAGCCAAGGCAGATCCATCTGAGGGCAGCAAGCACAAAGGCCCTGGGAGGGGGCGGGGAGAGGCCACGCCCCTGGCGGCAGGGAGGATGACCTATGCGACTTTGGGTGGCCCAGGCTGTGGACCAGAGTAGGAGCGCAGGGAGTGATGGGATCTGGTGGCTGGTCCTGAAAGGGTAGAAAAATCACTATATTATGATCATTCTGGGGTTACTCTTTCTGATTTAGGAATGAAGTCGTGGGTGGAGGAGAGATGGGGAGACAGTCCAGGAACAGGAAGGCAGGAATTGGGGAGCCACCAGTTCTGCCCACAGGCCTGGGTGGGAACACTTCTGATTGCAGTGTGCAAGTTTGCTTTGCTTTAGGGTCCACCACGTTCTGCCCTTTGGCCATGATAAAAGATAAGAGTGACTTGAAAGGAAACATCTTGGTTCCCCCTCCCGCTACCCCCCTTCCAGGAGAACAGCAGTTTGTTTATCTGATGTGGAAAATTCCTTGGAACATGACTTGCTGGTCCCAAGGCGGCTAAGGTTATGAAGTCGATCAGCACAGTAACCTGGGCCAGACACGATGAACCAAGCTGAGTCTGGGCGCCAGCCTGGAGCTGAGCCCTGTTTTCAGAGTTGTCCCTTCCAGTTCTGCTTCAGACTTCTGCCATGGTGGCGACCCTCCCCCTCCTCTCTCCTGGCCCCTTCAGCCTTTAGGTATCACATTTTCGTGACCTGATTCCTAACACAAATTCTGCTTTGAAACTGTTTCTGCCATGAAGCCACAACAGAACGATTTGGTCAAATGGCTCGTGGGCAGGGAAGCCTGGCAGAGCAGGGCTTGGGGGCAAGTGAACACAGTAACGGGCTTCAGGCTTCACTTCCAGCACGTTCCCTTCATGGCCAGTTGTTGGGCTGTGTGGACAGAGCCCCAGGCAGCCCAGGGAGCGCTTCCTTCCTTCCGGCAGCCCCACTCTACCCTGCTAGGGCCACGCAGCTCTGCCCTGGACTCCAGCCACGGCCCATGGGGAATGCTGGGATTTCGGAGCAGCGGAGGAAAGGGGTGTCTGGAGCGCTGCTGTCAAATGCTTCCGCTCCCTGTCACAAATAAAGAATGGGCTTGGGGGTCCCCTAAGAGGGAAAGTGCAAACACTGCCACAGGGTAGGAAGACCCCA